>NC_090289.1:56865000-57180000 GCF_037392515.1 Haliotis asinina
ATATACATACATACATATATATATATATATATATATACCATCCCCCAAAAGAAACCAAACAATCGTTAACATATGTAAACGTCTATCTGTGACTAAGTTAAACATGTTTGAAAGTACATTTTCGCTACAGATTTATCGTCTATGCGTTTCTTTCTTTCCTTTTTTTTATGTATACACTTATAAATTGTTTATAACACGTGCAAAGACGAACTTATCGGGAATGACATCAATACTTTAGATAGCACTTTCGAATGATGTGGCAATATAATCTGCTTACACCTCTTGCACAACATACATGACTATCTTCTTGTCGAGTGTGGTTTTACGCCACGTTTGAGCAATATTCCAGTACGTTGCACACATTGTACCCATAGAGGGAATCAATACCGGGTCTTCGATGTGACGCACGAACGCCTTAACCACTAGGCTACCCCTCCGCCCTTCCTAATAACCTTGTATGTGAACCCAGTGACTGACATCTAGTCCTAGCTGAGATGTGGAAATAGATGTATGAGTGAGTTGTGTTTTACGCCGCACTTAGCAATATTTCAGCTATATGGCGGTGGTCTGTAAATAATCGTGTCCGTACCAGACAATCCAGTGATCAACACCACGAGCATCGATCTGTGCTATTGGGAACCCATGACATGGGTCAACCAAGTAAGCAAGCCCGACAACCTGATCTCTTTAGTCGCCTGTTTTGGAGCATAATCCCCTTTTGTGGCAAGCATGGGTTGCTGGAGGACTAGTCTACCCCGCGACCATTGCGGGTCAAATAGATACACATCCACTTGGGGCTAAGAGCTACTCTAGACATCTAGATAGTTTGTATCCCGGGAGTATGGAAGACAATACAGTATTTAACTGTTACTACGAATATAGATAGCTTTGTTTCATATTTCCACATTTGTAATTCTCTATGTTCATCATTGTGCAAAAGATACATTTCTAAAATCTGTACACACCTATGTTACACTACTTCCTTGTTTGTTACGAAGAATATATCTGTGTAGAGTGTAGAAAGGATGTCTCTCAGATGTGCGTACAGAATGCACTTCGAAAACACGACAATGTTTGTCCACGACTTTTAAATACTCCTTTCACCTCCGACGAAATAATACCAACAAACACCAGTATACCGTCGATGCTCCAATCCGTTAACGTATATGTCAGACAATGGTGATTGACCCAAATGTACATTAAATTGTGTCTCGCAACGCTTGACCGTTGAAGCCTTATTTTCCAAGGGAATTCTGCATATGAAAAATAACCCATTGACGTTGAGGTAAGAGGTCATACTACTTATGTCTGACAGACAAAACAAGTACATGTACACTTACCGTACACACTGTAGTGTCTCGCTGTACAAGTGCCGGGTTGTTGTGTACAGACACGTGTGTTACAATGTATTTCAACGCAATCGCTAATCAAAAATATATCAAACTAACTCTACGTCAAGAAAAAGTCCGACTCAACAACTCATTTGCTATAAATAAATCCACATAGTGCATGACAAAAGACACTGTCATGCTTTCTACGCTGCCCCACGTACGAAGACCTGCTGAGGAAATGCATGGCTAATTGCCAAACCACCGACATTTCTCATCCTGCTGACACAGTCATGACCAGAATACCAGAAATATGCTTTGCGTAAACAACAACGCATGCAGCACCGATTTGTAGCATATCCTTCAGTAAGCGTGTCATCGTCGTGTAGTCAATGTCACTTCCGTGTACGTTGCCGATACACGGTCAGTAATCAGGCTCGAAATGCATTTCGTTCATTAAGTTGGGAGATATTCGACCAGAAAAGCAAATGTTAGATACACGTAAAGGATGTTCAGGAACTTTCTTAATCCTTTGCACATTTCCATTTAAATTAATCCTTCATATGTTATCAATACGTTCTCTCACTACCCTCTTAGGTGAATAAATATGCCATCGATGTTTCTTCACCATTTCTCGACGTTGTTCCCATACATTGTTCCATCATACCCAATGTTTTTCCTCATACCTTAGTGTAGTGCCATCGTCTCTATACATTGTGCTCTCATACCACGGCGTTCTTTCATCATACCTAAGTGTAGTGTCACCGTATCTGTACATTGTGCTATCATACCACGGCGTTCTTTCATCATACCTAAGTGTAGTGTCACCGTATCTGTACATTGTGCTCTCATACCACGGCGTTTTTGCATCATACCTAAGTGTAGTGTCACCGTATCTGTACATTGTGCTCTCATACCATGGCGTTCTTTCATCATACCTAAGTGTAGTGTCACCGTATCTGTACATTGTGCTCTCACACCACGGCGTTCTTTCATCATACCTAAGTGTAGTGTCACCGTATCTGTACATTGTGCTATCACACCACGGCGTTCTTTCATCATACCTAAGTGTAGTGTCACCGTATCTGTACATTGTGCTCTCATACCACGGCGTTCTTTCATCATACCTAAGTGTAGTGTCACCGTATCTGTACATTGTGCTCTCATACCACGGCGTTCTTTCATCATACCTAAGTGTAGTGTCACCGTATCTGTACATTGTGCTCTCATACCACGGCGTTCTTTCATCATACCTAAGTGTAGTGTCACCGTATCTGTACATTGTGCTCTCATACCCGACGTTGTTCATCATACCAAGGTGAAGGGTCATCGTATCTCTACACCGTATCTTCATACCCGATGTTGTTTTGTCATACCTCAATTATGTGTCATTGTTCTGACAGATAGTGTCATCATACCAGACGTTGTAACATTTTTTTGCAAACAAATAATATCAATGCCTTTGATTTATATGAAAACAATCGTTTACTGGCTGTACAAGGATATCAAAACATATCGTAGTAGACGTGCTGTAGAGGTAAACACCTCCCCAATGCACCATTAAATGTATATCCAATATCATGTGTTCTTTACATATGCACCACTTGATATGACACTGTCTGTTTTACAGAAAACGCACTACTGTGCACCATACTATGAGTTTTTTACAGCAAATGCACCGCCATTTGGTTACATTGAAACTCACATGTCACACACAGCAAGAATTCTAGATGATGACTAAGCAGCATCGGATTCATTCCTACCATCCATGGGATGCGGTTTAGACTCCACGTCAGCGTTCCAGCGCCATTGACTCCTGGGATGTGATTTTCTTTTCCAGGCGTCCCAGCGCTAAATGTTTCCAGTGCGATGTGGGGTGTACATGTACTTGGGGATTCCGGTGGAATTCTATGACGGTTCCGGGTAGAGTTGACAGGTGGGACATGAGCGTGATGTTCGGGTGCTAGAAGGGTTATGGTGTGCAAGGATAAGAGTCACATCGTGTGGCCGTTGAGGTAGGATGGGCAATGGTTATCAGCGGACGCCTCTGAAGCGTCCGAGCGCCACTGTCTCCAGGGCTAGAGTTGGGGACTCTACCAGGACACTGAACACGAACGAAATGGCATAGGACACCACAAACGTTCCGATAAACTGATACGCCTGAAATAAAGACATGCAACACATAGATATGAAAGTGAGCTGGCATGATATATCAGTTTATGCTGAATATATGATTGTTATAGCCTTATGCTAACTTGTCCTACGGGATTTATCGCAATCACCAGTATAAAGTTTAACATGTGCGTGTTATCGGTCCGTAGTTGAAATGGAACTCACGTGGAAGTAAGTGTATTGACAGGAACGGATCCTATGTTAATTAAAGAGATTATCGTCACTTCCTGATTGTAACTGGTCCTCAGAATTGGCAACGGTCAAACATGTGTCACTCAAATGATACTTTTAGCTCAAGTAACAATACTGTCAACAGTTCAGTCATAGCCAATCACTATACACATTACTTTATACATTAGACCTAGTGCTGTATGGCCGGGTGACGCTCATAGACGGTATCAGAAGACAGTAAGAATGGGGAATATTGGAACAATCGAGATATGACCGCAGATACTCACGATGAAAATAAAGTCCACATAAACAAGAGCTCTCTTCGAGAAGTCGGTGTACGTGATGAGAATCGGGTGGATCAGGTAGGCGCCATAAGTTAGTCGCCCCAGGGGCAGCCATGCCCCCCATGACAACAAGCGGTCCACGATTCCTGGTCACATAAACAAACCGTTTTTTTTTCTGTTTTCATGGTCTTTGACAGTTCCCGGTGAAAGGTGGCCATTGGCCATAGTCATTGTCTCAAATTGTGTTATAATATATTGTGAGACCAATGTGCACATACGCTGTTTGTTTGGTCAACTTGACTAACGCTTACTTTCTGAATATATAATTTTGAAAAAACCATTAGACGTGCTTCATTTAGGGCTTTAGCACCGCGGCGACGATTACTCTGTAAGCAAAATAATGTGAAAATAATATCAGTAACGTGTCGATTAGAGAACACTGTAACCGAAAAGTTGGCAAATACTAGAACTTAGCGTATATACCCTGGATTTACCCTGACGAAAACAATACTACACTATTCTAATTCTTCTTTTGTGTGAAGTTCCTACATACTGCTTACCTCCATGACCTGTGGTGCACACAAATATGATCCAAGACACAAAGAGTGCCCATCCTGGTCTGGAAAGCGTCTCGTGGGTGAGACGCGTGTCTCTGCCCCAGTTGATGTGACCGACCTTCCACTCATTCCACGTGATGTACGTACATAGAAGCCCGACGGCCAGACCGATCTGCCATCCTACCACAAGGGCGAACTGCAACAGAGAACCACATCATCTGCCACCACACTATGAGGGTGACTTGCAATACAGAACGCTAAGTTTCAGCTTGAGTGAAATGAAACCTAGATTCCTACAATTACACGATGCTAATGCAACATATGTCATATTTGGGATTTCACTTCCTTAGTAAAGTACAAATTCTAGTACTTTTGTGATTGAGTCCCCTCCGGGATTCGAACGCGCACCCTCAGAGTCAGGCACCTAATCGCCAGCACACAAAGTCAGCCGCCTAACCCGCTAAGGCACTGCGACTTCCACTTGTGGGTTAGGCGGCTGACTTTGTGGCGATTAGGTACCTGACTCTAAGGGTGCGGGTTCGAATCCCGAATGGGACTCACCAAAACGTACTAGAATTTATACTTTACTGAGGAAGTGAAATCCCAAAATGACATATGTTGTAGATTCCTACATTACAGAAATGGTGAAGTGAAACCTAGATTCCTACATTACAAGAAGATGGTGAAGTGAAACCTAGATTCCTACACTACAGAGATGGTGAAGTGAAACCTAGATTCCTACATTACAGAGATGGTGAAGTGAAACGTACAGTGAGTGTCTTTAGTTTTAGCAACATTCCAGCAATATCCCAGCTTGGGACGTCAGAAATGGGCTTAATGTATGGTACCCATGTACGGAATCGACCCCGGGTCTTCGATCTGTATGATCTATGATGATATAAATCCTCCTTTACAGTTACTGCCTATCGAGAACGTTCAAATAGTAACATCATAATTTAATTTAGCAGGACAAGAATGCTACAGAGGATCTATTTACCCTTGGAATATGAACTTTACACTTTGTCTTGTTGAGAACGAAGCCCAGCAGCAGCCCTACGGCAAACACCCCGACACGGCACCACGGCATGAAGTAGATCTCACGCATAAACTGCTCATCGTTTCTGTGTAAAACCACGGTTAGAAAGCATTTTTCCGACTTTTGAGTGGCTCCGTGTATTTTGCCAAGCAACACACGAGAACCAACAAGGGAAAACGTTTACTTTATATAAAAACGTTCCACGTTTCAAAGGAACTGTTGCCATCTGGTCACAGTTGTATTGAAATACTATCTTTTCTTGCTAATACTCTCAGTGTGAAGGTATTTCATCCGCTAACTAATCACAGAGAATATTCCGAAACGACATTCAGGAACCAATTTTGCTGATGCATTACAAGACATAGAATATTATATAAATGGGCGTTTAACTCATCTGATTTTGTTGTCTACTTACTTGAGAAGTGCTCCGTCCACTGAATACTCCTTATAAGCGTATGTGGCTATCTGGACAAACACGAGCAGCACCATCAGGATGGTTCCCAACGCTCGAAGCCTGCAGTGGAGAACTAAATATACCTGCTTCCATGTACCTACATAATCTCTGCTGATGTTACATTGAGCGTGTTCGTTAATCACTTAAAAAAAAACCCAGTGATGTCAGATGTTTCCGAAAACCTGAAAATGTCAAAATAGGGCGTTTAATCGGACACAACCTTTGTCATATTTAGGAATTTCCAACATCTAACCATTAAACTTTGTGAGAGCTTTGTTGAGGCCTGGAATCTTACATCGTGGATCACTACATGTGCCGTCTCCGACGGTGTATCGTATAGATTGTTGTCGAGGCAAAGTGATAGAATTGTTTTATTACGTCATTACAATTGCAGGAAAGTTTGGTAGAGTTATTTGTATATGAGAGATGACAAGTGCACTATCCGTTTTGATGGTTATGTATACTTACCTGTTAACCGTATCTCATACAGTCTCGTATGTGATGCGTCAGCATGGTATGAGACTCGTCGTTCTGGTCACTCTGGTGTGTCATGCGTCAGTTTGGCGTGTGATGCGTCCGTTTCAGTGTGACACGTCGCTCTGGTGTGTGACGCGTCACTCTGGTGTGGGATGCGTCTGTCCAATGTGTTATGCGTTAATCTGGTTAGAGACGCGTCGGTCGGGCATGTGATGCGTCAGTCTGGTGTCTGATGCGTCAGACTGGTGTATGATATGGCAGTCTTGTATGCGTTTCATCTGTCTGGTGCGTGATGCGTCAGTCTGGTATATGGTGTGTAATGCGTTATTTTGATGTGTCATGAGTCTGTAGTGTGATAATTGAGTTTTGTCTGTGATCGGTGGTGTGTGAAACTTTTGTTTGGTATGTGATGTGTAAATACGGTGAGTGATGCGTTAGTATGATATGTGATGCATCAGTCTGGTGTGTAAACCATCAGTCTGGTGAGAGACGCGTCGGTCTGGTGTGTGATGCCTCAGTCTCGTATATGATGCGCCAGTCTGGTATGTGACGCGTCGTTCTGGTATGTGATTTGTCAGTCTTGTGTGTGATGCGTCACTCCGGTGTGTTACGCGCTGGTGTGATTTTTGATGCGTCAGTCCGGCATGTGATGCGTAAACCTGTTCTGTGATGCATTGGTCTGGTATGTGATGCTCCACTCTGGTGTGCGATGCGTTAGTCTGATGTGTGAGACATCTGCCTGGTGTTTGGTTCGTAGGACAATACGTACCCCACGACAATAGGCACCAGTGTCAATGGAGCTATGATGTAGAACTGCATGTCGTCAGCCATGAACCACGTCCACCTCATGCACTGAAATGAAGCGTCAACAATTGATTTGTCATCTGGTCAATGTCGGCCTGTGTAAACAGTACAGAAATTCCCCTAGACAGGTGCGGTGGTCATCGGTTTGTCACATCATCGTATCAAAATTGCTTCGTTATGTCCATCATTGGATTGTTGGCTCGAGAGTATTATAACCAGATTACATAATCTTATAGCTGAAACCTTTGTGGCGATAAAAACCAACAAAGAAAACTAGTCAAATGACCTTTTAATCAGATATACACATGACGCACTTACCCCTTCCCCCGACTTGTACACGTTGTTGATGTAGAGGGCATTAGTCCACCAGTTGGACGCACAGTGGGCATTGTCATAGTTGAGACCGTCCGACTTGAGAGGCCCATCCAGCATGTACTTGAAGAGGCACGTGTAGGTCATGAGGATCACCAGGTAAACGGGGCTAAGTCTACAAGGTAACATAGCAATACCTGTGCCTGAATTCGCTACACGAATATTACAACTCATTGTAAATACAATGCATCCTTGCTGTGTTTTGTTTTGCATTTGGAACAGTTCTTGGTGGCAAAACACGTTAAACATCAAACTGTCATCACAAATAGAGACATTTCATTCAGTTGGAAAAACTACGCCTAATATACTTCAGTTTATTGTCTATGTAATGGATATATTCCTCAAGTCTGTTTTATCCGGAAGAAGGATAAACCATTTCTTTCCCAGTAGCCAAGTTCCTGTACTATCTGACACGACTTCCACATGCGATATCTTTCATGTTCGTGAATTCCACTTACGGAATCCTGCTTCAAATTTCTTTGTCTCGATGTCGTGATATATCATTCCGAAATCCCCGGATTCGAGTGTTTTGTCCATCCTAACCCATGCTGTAGCTGATCTATCATTTCCCAAGAAACTGGAATAACGTGACATCACCATGCTGGTTTGAGACAGCAGAAAATCATGTTGAGTCAGCAAAAGCTGGCACATACCTCCAGAAGCGATGAACGTAATACATGGCCATCTGCCGTCCTGTTAGCTTGCCGGTTTTCTGGACTTGTCTTAGAAACAAGAATGATACCAGACATCCCCTGAAACACCACACGGTGCTTGTTGGTAACCTTGTGAAGGAACACAAGTCCATATGAATATGAAGAGAATTTAACGTAAGCGAGCAGTCAGTGGTATTACTTACCCTATGAGGAAGAACGTGTCGACAGCCAGGGATGCATTGACCACAGCCTGCATGGAGAAGTCCTTCACCTTCTTCAGAACTTCCGTTACATTCTCGTCTGATAAACAAATGTGATCATATATACATCCGATTAAGTTAAACGAACATGTTGATTAAGATATTTTAACTAGACAGAAAAACATATAATCCTCGGAACTACATTCTAATAGTGGAAAACTACCACTTTACAACCTGTGCCTGTGTAACGACTGAATGCATGAAGTTGGATAATCATAAACAAGTACTCTGGTTTCTCTAAATAGCACACAGTATGCATGGTATGTCGACCTGTGACGCCTCTGGTGTAGACAATTATGTGTCCAAGAATCACCCACGCCATACTGAGGACCCGGATGCCGTGAATACACCGCAGGCTACCCTCTTTCCTGCTGGTGTCGAATATCTTCTCCGTGTTCCGACTGAAGGAGAAACACAGCAACAGCCGTCTACATACACCTGGAAATATAGGTGCATATGTACTTGATCAGATGTTGGTAGGTGTTCAAAGAATCCGTGCAGTAACATCTGTATAGATAGCTAGTCAACCGTCGTCTTCTTCGGTGACCTGTTGAACTGAAATACATAACGTGAATAAAGATTGAATGCATTGCTACCGATGTCTTCTCCGAATTTACATTAAAACTGTCGGTATTGTAGATGTATATTTAAAGTATCGATCAAAAGAAAAGTATACATTTATATCTTATTGTAGCTAAACTGAACCATCCAAGAAAAAGTTCAACGTATTCCTGTTTGTGTTATCACGGTAGTGTTTTGGATGCTTTCACTACAGTAACGTGTAATTAACCTTTCTAATGCTTTGGACACATCCAGCCTTTAATATCCTACTGTCCTTTGTCGGAAGAAATAACAACAATTTCGATATACAAGTACAATTGAAACATCTGATTTCCAGATTTCATTTACCCATGAAGATACGGGTAAGAATTGATATTCAGTAACCCATGCTTGTCGTAAGAGGCAGCTGTAACGGGATCGCGTGGTCAGGCTCGCTGGCTCTGTTGACACATGTCATCGTTTCCCAACTGCCTTAATTGATGTTCATGATATTGATATCTGGATTGTCTGGTCCAGATTTGGGTATTTACAGACCACCGCCACATAGTTGATATATTGCATAATGCAAGATTCACCCACTCACTCCAAACGTCGTTGTAATCGTTAATCGTCAAAGTCAAAATCTAGAACAAATACTGTAACCTGCGAGTGATGTCCATCTTGGCGACTTCAAGTCAGTTCATGTCGTCGTGAGCTAGGAAAGCCCCCAGATATAGTCGAGACATCCATACCGGCTCTGTTTAATGGATACATGTTTTGCATGACTAACATGTGTTCAGATGATGATCCCTACGGGTCTTCATGAGTCCAACAACCGGCTTCCATGGGACATCATAATGGTCAAGGTGATACACCTTCCCACGTATGGTGGTGTTCGCCATGGAAACAACTTTTAATACACCTACCATCCTGATCCTCGTCGTCGTCTTCGTATGGTTCTGTAGTTGTGGATACGCTGTCGCTGTCTTGAGGAGTGTCCACCAACTTCCCGTTCATAGACACAATGGAAATACCGTTGTTGGCACTGGTCTTGCCGGTATGTGAAGGACTGTCGAATGCTGCAATGACATCTCCGTCGTATTCATCCTCGTGGCCACGTTTTCGCTTCACTCTTTTAACCTCTCCAGAGAAGACGTCATACAGGGTGCCGAGCACAGTCAGAAGGACAACGACTCCGAGCACAGTCCTGTGTCAGAAGTACCATCTCAATGATCAATG
Organism: Haliotis asinina; assembly: GCF_037392515.1. Lineage (NCBI taxonomy): Eukaryota > Metazoa > Mollusca > Gastropoda > Lepetellida > Haliotidae > Haliotis > Haliotis asinina. The sequence continues at coordinate 56,875,348 of NC_090289.1, forward strand.
GATTGAGGAGCATTGACGCTTGGCACAGATTCTAGAGGCAGCTTGCTAGTCGGTTGATTAACATTAAATTGCAACCATTTATCAGATACGGGTGTCTCATCTACAAGCATGGATCCCTGACATGCAGTAAGTCAGCATACATGGATCCACATCCATATGTGTACGATTAGTGGCGACTGAGGAAGATATGTTTCACACCAAGATATCACCAGTACAAGCATTAATGGCACCAGAGATACCGGAGAGACCGACTGAGTATGATGCTGTAAAGTACGTTTCAACAGTCAAATGTAAAGTAATTTCATATAACGAATGTGTATCAGCGAGTGCATGGATGTAATTGGACATATAAGTTTGGGCCTTCTGGGAAACTTATGCACCAGGGATCTTGACCCTCAGACCGCAATAGCCTGCGGTTCTTAGTTGAGGCAGGATCCGCTAAATATGCCTCATAAAGGTGAATAGATGAACTTATGACGATGGTGATAGTTGTGTTTTTCTTGTCTCGTGTTTCACACCGCTGTGATCAGTGATTAATCGTGATTTAGCTTGACACAGCTGTCGTTTGTGTATTCCCCGTTGTGTTTATGCTTCGATAGATGTAGGTAAAAAATAACATGTTATTAGGATAACAGTGTCAGGTTTCAGGTTGAGTCTGTTCTGCTGTTGCACATAGCCAGTACCGTTTATCAGTGGGTGATTAGCAACTCAATTGGACCACTTACACTGCTATAATCGCTGCCGTGTCGTGAGAGAGGTCTTCGGCATGGGAACACTGCACTTTGTACACGCTGCTGTTGATGACATCCAGGGGCACTACAACATACAGCTGGTGTCAGGCTTACACACACACACACACAAGCTTTCATTGTGTACAAAACGTGGATCAATAAAGTCATAGAAAATAATTGCTAGTAGAATTTTCTTTTTAAAATAACAAAAAAATACTGGCTGGATGAGACCGTTTGCGTTTGGATGTCGCACCTGTAACATATTCATGTGCCAAGACGTATAGATATACTGGTTCACATGGTTTGTACGCTTCAAGATGGGATAGGTGCATTCATGTTTCCATCTTATGCAGCAATGTAGCTCTTTCAACCCAACCCCGCGCTACCCGCGGAAAGAAAGCCTTTCGCGACTAACATAAAGACACTTGGTTGTAAAGATGTCGGAGTCCAGTCACAGGGGCGTTATAGAGTTGTATTAATAAACATTTTTTTCACAATCTCGGAAAAATTGGTGGACATCTATTGAAGAATGTCAAGAACAGATCATGTTTAATGCGGGTCGTGTACTTACAGAAAGACAGGGCCAGGTGGACAGTTTCCTCATTACAAGACTGCGGCAGACACAGGTGCCATTCCAGGGCCGCGACGTAATCAGCGGGGAGCTACGAACACAACAGAATACACAAACGTACTCAGAAAATACCGGAATCAAGGGCTGTACCTCTACTGCCTACACATTAAACGCATTTTGAATGTTTCAGAGATGTTTTATGTATACAACGCTTATTGCCAACATTAAGATGACGACTGCATGTTATTTGCCATCGTGGCGCGTGACTCATATGATCACTTTAGTTACAGGCCAGAGACACGTTGAGTGAATTGTTTTCAGTGCACCAGCAGTCAGACAAACAAACCAACAAACTGTAATGTTCTAGAAACTGTATCTTACAGGCATGGGCGTGTCCAGAGCACCTGTCTTGTCCAGGACGGACTGTGGCAAGGTGAAGGCGAGGTTGCAGTAGCTTCCCCGTATTTCTCGTCCCGGCACCCCGGCATCTCCCGTCAGTTTAACGCTGGTCTCCAGACACTCGTCGTAGTTGCCGTAGAACTTGACAGCCCCTTTGAGCAGGCTGCTCCCTGGTTTGCCACTTGCGTCCAGCACTGGACAACAGAGAAACCGTACCAGTTACTTCTGGCAAGTGCAGTGTGCTAGTTAAGTGGCATACGAATGTCGGAAAAAAACAATGTATATAAATATCTACTTGTATTTATTAATCCTTCATATGGAGACTAGTTATGCTCAAGTTCTATTCCATCGCAATCGACGAGAGCAGTCGAGTGTTCATGTGTCTGTGAAAACGTATGATTCTGCCATAAACAGGTAATTCCATTTATTCTGAAAGGGATCGAGGCTAGAGGGGATTTAGACTTGATCTGTTTGGGGCTTCTGCATTGCACACGGGGTTAGACTGAAAATAATGTAGTTCAGAGATTGTGAAGCCGGTTATTGAAAACTCCAGATTTCGTGGTCACGTGTTGACATAGTTTCAGTTAATTTTGCAAATGGCTCGGATCTTAATTGTCATTGGGTCGGATAGAGCATCTGATTAATATTATAGTCAACCCGTAGCAATGTCCTTGAAATGGATAGATATTAGCAATAGTTTGTGACTATCAGAATCAGGGCAATCGCTATAGTATTATTCTTATCTTCAGTAGAAGGATTCAACCTCCAAATAATTGTCATGTGACTGGTTGCTTCCAGGAAATAATTGCATGTAACAGTATGCAATATGCCAGACATTAAACGTGTTACAAGAAATGGAAAAACAGTCTTGTGTTATTGTATTATATCTTCAGTTACCAGGTGGCATGGTCTACCTGAAACTGGGACGAAGAACGTGATACATCAGCTGTCATTATCTCCTATCTGACACAACCTTCTTCATGACAACTCAATAACAATCATTATCACAAAGTTTTGACCAGTCATCACGTCAATGAGATTGAAGTAGTGACCATGCGACTTGTCACCTGATCGGCCCATACAATGTTATCATTATGTATATACAATGTTAAACAGGTCATCGCTCGGGGCAGTGCGTCGAGGTTGCTGAGCGTGTTAGTAAAAATAAATTAGTTTTATCTGGAAACCCACTGAGTGTTGTGCAAACATGTACCCATTCAGATAAAAAACCTTATCTCTCTCTCACTCATGGCGGCTCTCTTTTCTAAGTAGTAAGTGAGTGAGTGAGGTTTGCACAGCTACAGATATTCCACAGCCATATCTTTCAATCCTCCGACCACCCATTTGCAGCCATACGGGGAATCAAATCCAGGAGGGCTTTGACCATTAACTGTTAAAACTAGTCAAAATCAGTTCAAAGAGATTTTGTCCCACTTTCGGTTATAGAGGGTTATACTATGCAACACTGACAGGTACTCTCCCAAGTCATGCGACCACGTTGTACATATCTAGCATAGCATATAGGCAGTGCACACACAGACAGACTTACATCACTGTTGGCTGTTTCAAACTCTTGCTAGCCCAAAATGGATTTAAACAGACGCCAAGATATAATGACGTTACACGGGAGTATAAATCTCTTTAAAACTCTTGCTAGACCACCAGGATGGATAGGTGTACATTTAGATAGTCTGTTAGAATTCTAAGCAGTGTCGGGCAGACCGAAGAGCCTTATTAATATCATTATCTTACGAAATAACATTGTGTGGATCCAAATGGTAGGATGGGTCACAGACAATAACAAATAAACGGTACATACTTTTGAGAGCCCACATGTCCAGTCTTGTGAGTCCATAGATGTATTCACTGAGGTCTGCAGTACACTGTGGGTTCACACCCCTGCCCAGTCCCGGCGTCTGTAGACGTGAAACTATAGACATAATCCTATCCGCCATTGTCGAATTACCAAGCATTTGCTCAAGTTTGGTGTTGTTGACGTTTCGTATAATTGCCTCCAGTGTATCTAGGGGCTGCGACAGTGTTAAGTTTGCGATATCCAGATCATCTTCAAATGATGACACGACTGTGTACAAGTATTGAAGCAGCGAACCGAACTCCCTACCAAGGAATTCCCCAACAAGTTTCATCACTCTCGGTCCCTGGATAAGTTGCATGAAATACTCCTCCGTAGTTTCAGGAGACTTGAGTGTAGATATGACTCGGACTATATCGTCGGTTAATGTAGAATTCCCTAAGCGATCTTGTATTTTGGTAATGTTGATGGCTTCTATAATTTCAAATAGAGATTTAATCGGCCTCGACAAAGTTAAGTTCATAAGAATGTCCGGTTTATCTACAACAGTGCCCAGAATCTTAAAGCAAGCTTCTCGTATAAAATGGGGTGCGGACGTAAACACGTATTTCTCCAACTCATCAAGGGAATGTGCATGTGATGCTAGATCTGCAACTCCATCTACAAGGGAGGAATTACCAAGCACTACACGCAGAGCAGTTGTGTTTAGATTTGCTATGAGAGAAACCACGGCATCTACTAAAGTTTCCCCAACAGTCAGGTTGTATATATCAGGGTAAATTGCAAACGGAGAAAGCAGTTGTATTGCCTTCTTCATTAATGAAACTATTTCTTGTGCAGCCTCTGCTCCAAACTCCTTTTGCACAGTCAGATTTTGCAAATTATGGGCTACGCCTTTCAGGAGAGTCATTGTGTAGTTGGCAGACGCGTTGCTGATTATTCCATCAGGAGCCGACAGAACTGGGACTAGTATTGGCAGTACAGTGTTAGCTAAATTAACCAGGTTCTTTCCGCCAATTTTGTCTACAAATTCCATCAACACTTGATTAGCAGTTCCCCCCGGGGACAATAAGTCCTCAATCATTCCACTGACTGATCCAGTTTCCAGGAGCTCGGTCACTGCAGGTAACATATTCATAACAGCAACGCTTGAGTTGTCACCCAGTAATCCTTGCAGTATCTCCTGACTTGTGTTGCTTTTAATAAAATCGTCCAGAATCAGTGCTCCTTCACTAAAGTTAGCCTTTAGTGAGATGAGCGGGACAAAACTGACGACATCTTCAATCTCCTCATAAGTGGTATCACTGAGGAGTTGAATGCCGCGATCAACAAGCCGTTTTCCATCAGGGGTGGAAGTAAGGACGGACAACAGCCTAAGGAAACCTCCATTTTTGTGTACGGGGTTAGCGGTGATAAGTGGCAAGAGGGAAGTTATCCCTTTCAACTGGTCAGCATTGACACCATCCAGTGTGATCATGAGGGACTGTAGCAAGTCCCCTCCTCCCTGCACCCTCTCGATGCTGTTGACAAAACCCATCAGAGCGAACACGCCAGGATTATCTTCAGGGGGCAAATCAGGAACCAGTGTCTCCACTGTTGAGTACCGTTGGCTGGTATTGTTCTGTCTCCAGACAGTGCCGTCCAAGAGGCTCGGGTGCTCTGTTGAATGCTCAGCTGTATCTACAGCATTCTTGTAGGACAATATTGGAACACTGGAGGTGTGACTTTGTCCAGTCTCTGTTTTCAATCCAGTCCCAATAGCAATCACTGTTGTGACCATCACAACGACATAAATCATTTCGCCCATGGTTGACTATGTGAAGGTCCGGTGGAAAGAGAAGCAGAGAGACCTTCCTCCGCTCAGCATCAAGGCACAAGTCTAACCTGTTCTGCCCTTACTCCCGCTGTCGTGATGTGTGATCTGTATTACACTTGTGATAACAGGAGCGTTTATCTTCAATATATACTCAGTTTCAAAATAATTTCCTACATCAAATTCAATAATATGTGTCACAAACAATTCATAACCTATGTTTTTATTTGTATGTATCAAACATATACACTTTGAACAATATCGCAACATATCATGCGTTTCATGGGATCAGCACTTTATCAGTGATCACAGCTAAAGAACATACCCAGTTAACATACGTTTCATGGGATCAGCACTTTATCAGTGATCACAACTAAAGAACATACCCAGTTAACATACGTTTCATGGGATCAGCACTTTATCAGTGATCACAACTAAAGAACATACCCAGTTAACATACGTTTCATGGGATCAGCACTTTATCAGTGATCACAGCTAAAGAACATACCCAGTTAACATACGTTTCATGGGATCAGCACTTTATCAGTGATCACAGCTAAAGAACATACCCAGTTAACATACGTTTCATGGGATCAGCACTTTATCAGTGATCACAACTAAAGAACATACCCAGTTAACATACGTTTCATGGGATCAGCACTTTATCAGTGATCACAGCTAAAGAACATACCCAGTTAACATACGTTTCATGGGATCAGCACTTTATCAGTAATCACAACTAAAGAACATACCCAGTTAACATACGTTTCATGGGATCAGCACTTTATCAGTGATCACTGAATTTTACTCATTTTGAGCAACTGATCACTAATCTATGGTACATAATGTTAATAACTGTGGCATTTTCAAGACATTGAAATACAGCCTTCAGAAATCCCCTATGTACCAACAGTATCATTTTGGCAATATCAGGTGTAACTTTTGCTAAATGCAATAACATGATTGAACACTCACTGTCCCCTCACAAACTGTATCTAGCGTGTATTTGACGTTGAGGACGTCGAGTCATTCTTGCACTTGCTCCAATAGAAGCGTTTGTACTGGATTCTCTCTCACGTATTCTGGTACAACAACCCTGTCTAGGATGCCGACGATGTACCGTTGTCCACATGTTGTCTGATCGTCACAGGATCTAGTTGTTTACAGTCACGTCAGATGCATCCCCGCATCATCAATGAATCGGATCCAGCTGTGTAGTTTGGTTTACGAAAAGTTGATCACTAACACTGGTTGCTCATCTTTTGATCGCAACCCCAGTTAATACACGGTGGGTGCACCCGTAGAGTCAAACTAATCATACAAACAAGCATGATGGTGATGATGATGGTGATGATGATGGTGATGATGATGGTGATGATGATACCTGAACATGAATAACTATGAACATCTTTAATATGTGTTACCATATTTTTATTCAATATACATAGTATGTTAGTTATTCCATTGTGTGAAATGTAATATGAATAGCATGATCATTCATGACGTTGTACGTTTTCTACGATAAGGATTGCATCCATTTTGCTTAAATATCAAATATTATCCCTACTGCGCAGATGGATGCTCTTGCTGTTGGTGACTAGATTTTCTGGTGCAAACTCGATTATTTACAGCCATATAGCTGGAATATCGCTGACTGTGGTGTAAAACTAAACTCACTCACAAACTTGTTTTATATAGATGAGCGCTTGCGTAGGCACTGATTTACTCCGCTGCAACATTCAAGCTATATCATGTACACCCAGTGACTGATAGCATGTTCGAATATATGTCATCATACAAATATTGTTACCAACCAAGCGTAATGTTTTACCTCCATTTCTACAAGCTTTGGGTGCTGGCATATTTTATATTCGTGTTAAGCATTCCATGGGTTTTGGAATAGCTGTGTATTGGAGTCACACAACCTATATGCCTCCTCGGATAGTGATTCTTTGATATACTTTGTGCACACTGACCATATATGCTCTCATCAACAAACTGCCGATATTTGAAACGAAGCATAGCTACCAGAGGTTATCTGATAAAGGTGTGGCCTCGGGTGAAAGGTGAAGGACAAGTGTGGGTCAGATGGGTTCAGCTTAACACTTGCACCCTCCCTTAAACACTACAATCCAGATGATTATGGTCTACGAGGAGCAGTTCCCCACTCAGTAGTGAAGATCCTCACACTTGATGATGAACTTTACTCAAGCATAGAATTTATGTTATGATACTACAACGTATGTTTGGATATCGTCATTCCTTTTGTGCCCAGAATGAACTATGCTTAAGGAATTTTACAACAGATATGAATGCAACGTCTTCTTATGATTTAAACTATGCAGTGAAATAAAAGGTTAAGCGCCACCCATTATATTTTGCTAACATATAGGTTGACACTTAGGAAATCTTTCAGAAAAAAAACGAGCTATCATAATTTGGTTACGTACTTTTAGTTTAATAACAAAACCATAATGGAAGTTATTTTTTACTTCAAACAGGATGCATGAGCTTTTGAAAAACATGCATTTTGTTTTCCTCAAAAAGGTTACCTTCTTTGAAAAGTGAAAATCAGAAATGACTGTTATATGGTCACATGACTGTCAATTTTGACAAATGAAACCTAAATTTAATAGTCTTGTATAAGTCTAACAGTAACAGTTATTTTGGTTTAAAAAGCAGTGTCGTCATATCTGTAACAATATTTCCTTTACTTAGGACAAAATGAGTATGACATCCCTAAAACAGTTACCAGATAAACCTTCTCTAAATATGGATAGTCTCCCAAGTTAGGTCAGCCTAAACTTTCCACAGCTTCACATCTTTGTTTTGAAATAGGCTGGTGCTTAACTTTTGACTTTTTTGTATAGATCATGAACACGTGCTTGTGTGTCACTATTAAATAGTGTTGCTACTAGGTGTGAGCGTAACCACCATTAGCCATTTTGTCAGCCCACTGAAGATTCTTATCACTTCTGTATCAGTTGCAGGTCAGTGGCAGGTAGAAACGCACTCGTATGTGACAATATAAGTATTTGAGATGATCTTCTCCGTCATTTATCGTAAACGCTGGTTGCAAACAGTAACTCTCTGTAACACTGTTATACAATTCACAGTCCTTTCCATCTATTACCGCAAACATAGGTTGTTTTTCATATCGATCGACACTGACTACTATTAAGTCCAGCGTGGAAATGACGGACTGTGTGACTCTAGGTAGTATAAAAGTGAATGTTTACTGTGTATTAGATCATCCTATCGTTGGTGGCTTTCGTCACCATGGACACAGGACCACTGCAACCATGAACGGTTTGAGTCCATGTCAGAAAAAATGAATGTAATTAATTTACATATTTTACTACTTTTGTTCCCATGAATGTCGTGTGTTGCTGCTACCGAAGTGTCGTGAAAGCGGTATGGGGTATGTGTATGTGAGTCACGTGTAGTTACTGGCTATATTTGCCCGCCTTGTACACATCCGGCCTGCATTGGTTCACACCCGTCTGGTTGCGAGATATAGTAGTCATGTGTCTTTCCCTTACAACGTTAATGTCCTCACTCTGACAGATATAATAAATTGTGCATATAGCATGAGTGAAAATATTACAGAATAACATTAAAAAGAAGGTAACTTGAAACTTGTGAATTCAAAGGAATCTTGCTCCTTCGGTATAAAAGCGTATTTGAAGACAGTGGTGATTCACGTTGACCCACCTGTTGAGCGGTTACAGTATGCCGATCGATAGCTACACTTGTGTGCTGCTCCAACAACAAGTTCTGGAATATGTTGTGATTGTTGTGTGGGGAAATAGTTAGAAGGAGCAGAAAGACTAGTTGAAAAATCGTTTCAGTTTACACTGTCATTGTGTGGGTTAATCATTATATAGTAACAGAGTGAGTGAGTGAGTGAGTGAGTGAGTGAGTGATATTTCAAGCGAAATGGGCAGTATTTCTGCCATATATTTACCAGTAACAGAGTGAGGGTAAATGTCTCGATGTAGAGTTGTCAGTGTAGGGCTGCTTCAGTTCAGGCAGTAGAAAATGGGTAACCATTGGGACAGGTCACGTGATATAACCTTCTAGCGCCTTACACTCGGCTTCGGTTATCCGGCATAAAAATAATAATAATCTTTGTGCATGCCTTCACATGGCACGAAATTCAGCGTATTTTAAATTTTTTTTAAATTTATTATTATCGATGTACTTGGAGGAGAGGTTTATGATCCATAGAAACATGAGTATGTCATGCACATTATGCCTGGGAGCAAGGCTTATGCAGGCATTCATTTCTCATGACGAGCCCCATGGCCAATCATTACATCACATGTGTGTTATTAAATTTGTTCACAAAACGGAATAGTCTGCATGTCCTGTTTTACTGATCTGGCCCACTGAAGCGTTATTTTTCAGTATATACCTGACTGAAATACGTATACCCACTCCAAACCGCCCCTGTGTTCACTTTTTGCCGAGCGGCAGACAAGCTGACATACAGCTGAACACCGAAATGATTTGCGTTTAACACCACCTTTCCAATTATTTCGTTGAATTTGGTTTCTCCGAATGAAAACACCATCTGTGCGTGTGTATCTACGAGGGCTACTGTATTCACATCTCACATGTGTATACTCTAAATATCTAGTGATTGTAATTTAATCTCTGATTATTTGTTTCCGTAATTTATTGCTACGCATGACATCGCTTGCATTACCTGGCATCTACACTTAAGCAACACGTGTTGTAACACATTGTGAAGACGTCACAATCCCTGTCTCCCACTGGTATGTGCGTTCTGTCAGAAGTGCAGTACTGTGTATATCCGTAGCTACCTCTACAACCAGCAAACCTCGTCACAAGGTAAATAATGATTATTAATATCTTCCATTCAAAATTGATCGTCTATGTTCTGCTTTAACAATCACAAGGCTGTGATGCAGTCCCCTTCTTTTCACATATTTCCCTGTCAATTATGATTCGTGCGTTTATGATAGTCGTACGTGTTGTAAATCAGCATTAACTGACGACTAGCGTAACACTAAGAGAGTTGAAAAGTCGATGATGGAAAGTGCAACCTTACTAGTATTCCCAGAAATATGAACCAAACGCAGTGCCCTGTGTACAATTCCGTGGTGTTATGACATTGTCGGATCCAGGAGTGGAAGCTGGCTCAGAGGTTCGAACCATACCCCCCCCCCCCCCCCCCCCCACACACACACACCTAACACCACCCCGGCCCACCCCCATCAACCCTTTTGAAAGTTCCTGCATGCATTCCCGCCTATGCATGCACATGCGTCTATAAACAGCCATCAAACAGTATTACTCATGAATGTATTATGCGTTTCGTGAACAACCTCGGATATTCGTAGCAAGCAACGGAGGAGACAAAACTATTGTTCATCTAAAAATATAAATCGGGAACACATATACGAACCGTCATTTAGCCACTGGTTCGTCAAGTTTGAAAATGAACTAACTGCGTCCTCCGTGATATTTTACAAGTCTATCGAGGACGTTAGCTGTTGTCGCCATGATCGGATTGTAACGCCTAATAGCAGTTCAATATGCATAGGCTAGATATGGTCTCAATTACAGCAAACAGTTGTACCATCATTACAACGCATGGGATCGGCTGATTTATCGAATCACTGCACAATGTGGAAGACTGGTGTTAACCAACATAGCTGTCCCTTCAATTACTTTTGATTCTCTTGTTCGTTTCATCGAGACAGGAGATGATTAATACCTGTATTGTTTTGTGGTTTCTTCCAGTAGCACTGCCGTGAAGGAACTTTTGATAAAACGGTATAAATATAACCATGGTGTGATTCTACGCAACTAATGACAGTGGACCAAGTATCGCTCGGTAGTTCCAAGGTGCGGTGCAAGGTTGCATATGTAACACCTGCAGATTGTGTTTAACGCACTTGGTGCGGTCAATGTCTTGTTATCAACATAGTGTGACACGAGTTGTGTTATCACGCCATCTGTAGATAACACACACGGGAACCATGTACAAATAGCACATTCTGTATGTTAAGTAATGAACCACAATCTATGAAGCCTAAGTGGCTACGTTTTAACGCAATAGTTTCAAATTAAGGATTCATTTTTTCATGTGGTTAAAGGTTGTCTATAAATATTAAAGTGACTTTCATGAAACTGTCAGTAGCACTTGGGTCCATTCCTTAGAATCCGGGATGTTTCGTGGATCACGATGCACAATATCGACTTCCTACACGGGGCTGACACCGCCTTGCAGTCATGGAAGAGACTGACACAACAACGTATACCATAGGAATACGCCTATTTTTTTAATATGATATTTCACTTTTTCAGCGAAAATTGTCGTTGCTGCGATTATTTGCTCTTTGCTTTGAGTATTCGCTCGATGCTCCAATTATTTTTCTCTTTCCTTCGAATATTTTCACGTTACCTGAAATAAATTTTTCCTTGCTACAAGTTTTCTTCAACTACTTCTAGTTTTTGAAGGAAATGATATCAGAATATGTTCTAAGAAACGAGAAATGTGGGAGACAAATATCATTGACATAACGAGAAAAGGGGCAGTTTTAGACTATTGACTTTTAGACAGTTTGTCACTTACTCAATAGGCAGATGTAAGCGATACCTGACGCAATGGGTTTGCTTTTCTTAGCGTAATGTTTAAAGGCACTTTCATAACACACTCTACAAATAAATAATGCATTTCTCTCAATAATAACAACTATCAACTCTTAGGGAAGCTATCGTATAATTTATTCCAAGAGGTTCCAATATTTGTTTAAAAGTTGAAATGAATAAATAGAATAAATACCGTATCAAATCGTGCTGTAGAATAATAGTGAGTGAGTGAGTTTAGTTTTAGGGCCTCACTCCGCAGTATTCCAGCTATATGGCGGGGGTCTGTAAATAATCGAGTCTGGACCAGACAATCCAGTGATCGACAACATGAGCATCGATCTGCGCAAATGGAAACCGATGACAAGTCAGCGAGTCTGACCACTCGATCCCGTTAGTCGCCTCTTACGACAAGCATAGGCGCCTTTTATGGCAAGCATGGGTTGCTGAAGGTCTATTCTACCCCGGGACCTTCACGGGTCTCCCGGCAAGCATGGGTTGCTGAAGGTCTATTCTATCCCGGGACCTTCACGGGTCTCCCGGCAAGCATGGGTTGCTGAAGGTCTATTCTATCCCGGGACCTTCACGGGTCTCCCGGCAAGCATGGGTTGCTGAAGGTCTATTCTATCCCGGGACCTTCACGGGTCTCCCGGCAAGCATGGGTTGCTGAAGGTCTATTCTATCCCGGGACCTTCACGGGTCTCCCGGCAAGCATGGGTTGCTGAAGGTCTATTCTATCCCGGGACCTTCACGGGTCTCCCGGCAAGCATGGGTTGCTGAAGGTCTATTCTATCCCGGGACCTTCACGGGTCTCCCGGCAAGCATGGGTTGCTGAAGGTCTATTCTATCCCGGGACCTTCACGGGTCTCCCGGCAAGCATGGGTTGCTGAAGGTCTATTCTACCCCGGGACCTTCACGGGTCTCCCGGCAAGCATGGGTTGCTGAAGGTCTATTCTACCCCGGGACCTTCACGGGTCCATAGAATAATAAGTTATTTATTGCATCAACAGAAAACTAAAGCCAGTGCATACGCCCCAATGTGGATGTGTGTGTGTGTGTGTGTGTGTGTGTGTGTGTGTGTGTGAGTGAGTGAGTGAGTGTGTAGGCCAAAATATTGTCGATAATGCGTAACATTACATAACATACTCATCGAATGCCAAAATGTAGTTGTCCTGTCTGACATGTCACCAATCAAGGACTATAACGCTCGCTAGGAACATGATACTGAGGTCATAATGTGTTTATGGTGATAGGCCAGTATGTTAGAAACCACACCCGAGCAAACTCCATTAAGTTCCATAGAATGCGTGTGAGGTCGGTGCATGCAGAAAAGCGGACGACATTCACAAAGGTGTACCAAGTGGAGATACATTTACTGTCTTCTACAGATGTGTTAGATGACCTTGTGTACCGTCATCTATCACCAGGTCACTGTATCTATATAGTGACAGATGTACGAAATTCATTACTTTTCCATTGTCAGTTGTGTGTCTGTTCACCAAACCAGTAGTATTAAAGTTTGAACCTGTCTGAATACAATGTTGTATGTTTGTATATATAAAACGAACAACAGTACTAGTGATTATGATTTCACCTTTCCAGATTACACGTATCATGTGGTTTATGCTTATAGAATCGACAAGTAATATTTGCAAAGGAAATTTCTGTTCTGAAATATATATGTGATATACTTGTATGTTAGTAATGAACCAATATCTGGCGAGCTGTATCTCAGCATGTACATCCTGGCAACACGAAGAATGCAACATGTGATGGTACCAACTAAGTTTCTGTTGGTGTGTCGTAGACGTTGTTGTGATATATTCCACAGGACATCGAAATATGTCATCGCCCAAAGTGCTCATCTTCTTTTTCAAGAGAGAGTTGGAAAGACTGCTTCAGGAAGAACTGCCTGGTGTCGAGGTGAAACAGTTTACACGAAGGCTATCAGGTGAGCACACCATATTAATTAGATATTAAAGAATCCGTCATGTCACTCAAGTTGTGCTCGTCGGCTAGATACACCGAGTTCTTTTTATAGTCATACAGCATTGTTTTATATCCATACAGCATTGAAAAAAGCTCGACTGTGTAATGCAAAAAAAACTTGAATTACTCACCTTTAAGTTATTGACCATTGCTGTATAACGCGGTACTTCGTTACGCCACATTCACGTGGCCAAGTGAGTTCAGAAGCACACGCAGTAAATATATCGCCATTGAAATGGCCCGCTTGTATCACAGGGACACTGTCCTCGGACTCCGAGAAGTTATCCGTGTGGTAACTCCAGATCTCTCGGGAGTGTGTCAGGGTTCTCCGTCTGACCACCGGGTAGTGCAGGGAACTGCGGCTTTTGAGAGTCTCCGCATTCTCCAACACTTTCTTGGAGGGTTTGACTAATCGGTTCTTCCTGGCAAAAATTCTGGAAGGCAGCATGTACCCAAACGTATCTGAGTTGATGGGGAGCTTAACCAGCCTGACCTTATCAGGGCCTGGCGACCCATCTCTGCCATTTAACTTAATCTGCTAAGAATAAGAATGTTACCTATTAATGAACATTTCTCCAGTTACTGAGGTCAGTTATATCTGCATGATTACGGATTTCCAAGTGATTGGACTTTTGGAGTATTTTCATTGATTGGTTGCGTAAGGTTTTAATCAAACGATTAAGTTCATAAACATGGCGGCTGAAGATAAAAAGAGCACGGTTTTCCTATCCTCATATTTCACCCATATATATATATTTCTGCTTTTAACATGCATGTATTTTATGGGATGTTTGAAGTCAGACTATTGCCATGCAAACTTACTGTATCACCTCAGTTTAGCATACGTTTCTATGTGATATAGCCAACATATGCACAAACAGTGATTGTACTGACATAGCTATTTTGTAGTGGACAAGCTACTGTGTAGAGGACAAGCTACTGTGTAGTGGGCAGATATCACGAACGCACTGCATTCGAGACGGTGTTGTTCTAACACGCGTGCAAACTTGCTCAGTTCGAAACGGGATTCGCGCAATAAGTTCCTGGTAGGCAGAAGAATGGTCGGAGAAATCAGGCTGTCAAGACGACCGCCAGTATGCCTCAGCAAAACCATAGAGCGTGGATACAAACTGTTCCAATGTGCGGGTAATTCAAGCATTGTCTTTTTGTAGAGACTGTGACCTTGCCAGGCAACCCCTCATTACCAGGTGAAACACAAATGATTGTAAATGTAGAACAAATCTGCTGTTAGGCATATTAGTTGATGTCTTGATAGATAGTATTATGTGTACACATCTGACGTCCATATCCGAAACGCATCTGACGCCCCTATCTGGTCAACTATGCGCATCATGTGTGTACACAACCCTCTGTTCTTAAACCTGACAAAACACTCTGGTAAGAACAGGCCAAGGCATTTTGATAATATTCAAAACATAAATCCACAAAATAACAACATAATATTCTAGATGCTGCCTTAGAAGAGAAGTCGGCTTTTCTGTCAGAGGTAGAGGTCATTTTCGGGTCACCATCTTTGATGACAAATGTGATACCACGATGCCCCAACCTCAAGTGGATCCAGTCGGTAACAGCTGGTAACGTTATTTTCTCTCACAAGTGAAAATGTAAATACTTTCCATGTTCACACAAAAAGTAATTGTGTTGTTTATAAAACAGTGCAAATGTTACACAGGCAAAGATAATAATGGATATTTGATCAACCGACTTATCAATATATTATCATAACCCAGTCACTAAAAGAGAGCATATCTGGTAACAGAGAGTCGCTCTGAAAGTGGTCTGAGAGATAGGCGCACCGAGTTTATTGTAGCTGTCTCATCCTAACGAGGTACCCAGTTGACAGCTGGGTGGAATGGGACACACAGTCACGGCACTTTGTCCAAGTTTATTGCTCGCTGCTGTACCCGCAACTAGGTGTATACAAGTGTTCATGTGGCCACCATCTGGTCATTTACCAACGCACCCGTGGGTTCTTCTAAGTGCACAGGGTTGTGTGCTGTACACTAGGGGCTGTGACAACACTGAAAGAGTCTGCACACAAAGTTGACTCCAAGGTTTTCACATCCGGTCCCAGGTGGGCTCGATCCCTAAACCTCAACCTCGCTGGATCATTAGACTGGCGCCTTAGCCAGCTCGCCCCCAAGACCCCCAGATATAGTCTGTGATGAGTGTATGTACTACTTGTGTTACTACAGGCAACTTGCGGATAATTGAGTGAGTAAGTTAAGTTTTACGCCGCTTTTAGCAATATTCCAGCAATATTACGGCGGTCGACACCAGAAAATGGGCTTCACACATTGTACCCATGTGGGGAATCGAACCCGTGTCTTCGGCGTGACGAGCGAACGCCTTAACCACTACGCTACCCCACCGCCCCTTCGGATAATTGAAAAGAAGCAGGGAGATGTTCCAAATGTCAACCATACATTTGGCTTAATGAGCTGGAATAAATCACATCAGATGCAATGAATGTTACATCATAAAGCCTGCTTCATCACCCGCGACGTGCACACGTGGGCAGTGGGTTTTATGATTCAAGTTGACTGCATTACTGCATGTGGACAAAAGGTTAGACCGTGCCCTGGCGTGATGTACGACATTGTAACGAACGTCATTCTCTATTTGTATTCGTGGATAAACCAAGAACGATCAGTCCAGCTGTTCCGAAGACACCTGAACCCACCCGGCAATATTGTTCAGAACCAATGTTAGGAACACCAGCATTTGACGTTATCTACGCCAGAGTAGGTTTGCGTATGAAGGAGTTTGGTAAGCAGGAAAACTACTACGTCAGAGGAAATAGCATCATCAAACGAAGAGGCACCAACTGTAGGATCTCCCATTCTGCCTCCGAAAGTGTGCAGGATTGTTAGCGAAAACAAGTGATAACTCAATTTTTTTTCAGGGAAAATGTGACAAAAAGTAAATCTTATGACATCATATATCTTTGAGATGCAGTCTAAAATTATGATGAAGATATGCAAGTGTAAGGTTCCAAATTGTATGAACGTAACGCAGAGACTATGTAGACTAATACAAGAGTGTAGTTTCTGTAAATTGCAATTATTGTATCATTGATTAAACGATAACTGTTATTTGGATCACAATGTTTAAAGTTTTGAGTGATAATTATGATGGATCACATTTCGTATCATAAATGTTCAGTGTTTTTTTGCACTTTGGCAGCAGGCTTTAATGTAGTGCTTTAGAGTTACCTCCCTTTGAGTGTGTGTTTTGATTAATTGTTGACTTCCGGGCGACTACGCGAAAATTCTACATTAATGGCGATGGTCGCAAAGTGCTCGTATAATCAGGAATCAGTACCTTGGAAATATAGAGACTGGTTATTGTGTTGAAGACACGGACACACACGGATAACTGGAGCACAACATCAACCTGCATGCCTCTGCCAACGCTTGACCTTGTGTTTGCTCAATACAAAACTATTGAAACTTTTAGACTTCTCAGTGTTATGTTTTACTGGTTCTGAGGGGATTTCGTACACCTTTTGTGACGGAAAGTAACAAGACACAAATGCTAGACGAGGTTCCTGCTGAGTTAGTTTTCCGGTAAGAACTGAGCTTGCTAGTGTTTGTAAAACCACAGAATTGGACAAGAGTATTGTGGATATCCTATGGCTAACATTATTAAGTGAAATTGAAGTCATATTGTGTTTACGTTCTTGTTACCCATAGCCCGCGGGAACCTCGCGTGCAGTCGACCCGTGCGTCGGGGATATTTGTATCAACATGATGGTATAATGTGCATTTGCAGCGGTTTTTATTCTCGTTGTGGAGGTCCAATGGATTATATGGAGGGAGTGGACATGTTGAAGTCAAGGTCAGTACTAAATACAATTGATAATCAGTACGGCAACTACTTGATTGATGTTTTATGTGACGTAATGTTTGTATGCTCAACGGAAGTAAACTACCTTCTAGTTCCGTATTGAGTTTTATCATTGTTTACATACTTCAGTGTGTGTCGTATGATTGACGTCGGTAGCACTTGTATCATTCCTGCCCGCGGTGAACACCACTTTAACACAATGGTTAAAGTTTAAACCTTCCAGTATTAGTGTTAAACTGCTTTGAAACAGCAGTACATTCATCAACGGAAAATATGTGATAACCTACTGAGAACGTGCAAGATATCATCTCAACAACTGAAGCAAGGTAAGCGTGTTGACTAGTTTAATAATAATGACGCAAGAGATTTCCGGAAGCAGCTGGGTAAAGCAGGAGTTGCCAGTGATAGAGTCGCCGAGTGCCAATGGAGGTTAAAGATGATGAAAGAATTCTGGAGAAAGATGGAGAGGTGACTGTGAAAATATATACTCTATGAATAATGACACATATGATGATGCTCATCTTCGTGATGTTATGGAATGCCTGGGTGACAACAATGTTTAGTCTGATAGACAAATATCATGTGATTCCCGTAACAGACTTGTTACACACAGAAGTAGAAGAGACATCCATGCATCTAAAATTCAGAATGTATTACGAGGGGTGATGTTCCACATTCTTGGCAACACAACACCATTAACCTTTTTTATATCCAGACTCGGATCCTTATAACTCGTCAACGTAGAGAGGAATCACGCCCATGGCGATCATACGGTCATATAATTAACATTAGGGTCAGTATCTGGTGGGAAAATAATGATATCCTATCCGAAGAACAAAATATAGTTTCAGGCGGAAAAGGAAATGCTCAGAACATATAGTTCAACACGCATTGTTAGAAACAGAAGACATTCTGTTGTTTTATTGATATGCAAAAAGCATTTGACAACGTCAACCGTGACTGTGGTTTAGAAGACTCCAGCCATATGGTATCACCTGTAAACTCTTGGTCGCAGTGAGGCCCTTGTACAGATATGTAAAATACACAGCCATAGTAAATGTTTATCCGTCATCATGGTTTAATGCACTTCAATGGGTAAAACAAGGATGTCTGAATTGTGGCTTTGATATGAATGAAAGAAATTTCAATATTCTCTTGCATGCAGATGATGTTGTTCTAATGGCCCCGGTGAGAAGAAGCTTCAGTGTGTACTAGATCATGTGAACTACTGGTGCCATAAATGGAGACTAAGCGTCAACCCCAAGTAGGCCAAAATCTTGCACTTCAGATCGAAGCCTACAGTGCGTTTACAACAAACATTCGCCATGGGTGATATGAATATTGAATGCAGTGACAATTATAAATATCTTGGACTTTGGTTAAATGAGTTTTTTACATTTTACAGTTGCCATAGATATTCTAGCAAGGTCCTCTATCAGCGGCCATGGGTGTTTATGTTCTAAATATTTAACGCTGGTGGTTTCACCTGTGATATATTTACACGTCTGTATTGTGTTTTTAGCACACGCAATAACTCTATGCTGTAGTGCAATGTAGGGCTATATATGAACAAAATCGTTTAAATATAATTCAAAATAGAGCCTCCAAGTTTCCGGACTTGTTCTATTACTGAGCCGGAACTCCTCTAATATTGCGGCAAAGGATGAAATGGGATGACCCGCCAGTGTAACCGACCAGAAACTAGAAGTATACAGATTTCTGGGATGTCTGAAGGCTACGACAAGTTGTATCTGTGACTAGTCTCTACACAGAAATCCTCGGAAAATGTTTTCAAAATATCTACAAAATCTCAACGTTTCTGGGCACATTAACTTATCTACATTAAACATGACACAACGTCGACGTCAGCTGCATATTATAGATGAATACAGTAGGTTTTATGATCTCTTGAATGACCATGACGGAAGTAAACATCGAACATATCGCCTAACCAAGAAAGACATGAAGCCGCAAGCGTATGGTCTGTGTATCTCTCCCCGATCTTTAAGAAATATATTCGTACTTCTTTTAATTTTCAATTAAACATAGAAAAAAAAACTCGATTACAGTCGTCCCACACTAGAGGGTGTCCCTTCTGTCACATAAAATAGAAAGTGAAATGCATCTCCTTGTAGACGGCACAACGACCTACAATGTAGCATGTTCTCAACAATGTAACAGTCGGATATATCTCCACGCTTCAACAACTCATCTTTAGTTACAACATTTACGCAACTACCAAACATACCAGACATAGTATATCGCCTCTGCGACACTTTGACAACAACCTGTATCTTAATTTTTAAAATGTTAACATTTTACACTTTTACCCTTACATTCATTCATTTGTATGTATGTATGTATGTATGTATGTATGTATGTATGTATGTATGTATGTATGTATGTATGTATGTGTGTGTGTGTGTGTGTGTGTGTGTGTGTGTGTGTGTGTGTGTGTGTGTGTGTGTTTGTGTTTGTGTTTGTGTTTGTGTTTGTGTTTGTGTTTGTGTGTGTGTTTGTGTTTGTGTGTGTTACGTATGTATTTGTTCAGTTAACCTAAATTTCCCTTCGTATGTTTCATTAGTTTGACGGGTATACGTAGTGCCTGTACTTTTAAACTTCACCACAAAGTTTGTATTATATGAACAGAAAATGAGAATAAAATAAGCTTTCTCTCCATTATCTCTCTACTTTCCTGACTGTGGCGTCTAGCCCCAACACAGATGATGAGCCTCAAACCAGGAATTGTAAGACCTCTCAATGCGCTAGAAGGGTACCGGGTACCGATTACATAGATGCACCAACCGAACATTGTCGTGTTGTTGACATGTTACTTTTATCTTAGCATACATGGTGACGCAAACACTGCAAACTGATGCTAACTTTCTGAAGTTGGAATGTCACCACGGTGGTGTCAGTGCGAGGATTGCCCATTCATCTGGAATGTGTTTCTGTTCCAGGTGTGGAATCGGTAATCAAAGAAGTTACAGAACATGAGGTAACACATCAAGTTTTCCATGCACATTGTATTAATTCATCTTGGTACTTAGGAGATAATTATACCGTGTTTGAAAATCAGTGGTGTATAACGAAATTATAACAACTATATCCTTTTTATTTAGAGCTATTAAATTTCGTTACATACATCTGGTGTTCCAAATTCTCATCTCCATTCTACCATAGTCGCTCTATTGTCTCGGGGATTGAAATAACTACATACTGTGTTGTTCATTTAGTGGTATATAATATGATTATATACCTCTGTATGACTTTCATAAGCCAGCCACAATCCAGGATTTACTGCAGTCATGGTAGAATAAGGATCAGCCGAGATCTATCACATTTCACTGTCCTATGTGTTTCTTTAAGCTTCATTGATCTTATTGGAAATGGGATAATCAGAAATGGAGATCAGTATTCAAACATGTCCTTGCAAGCGACATGGATTTTCTGTTTCGAGTCTTTGCCATGAACTTGAAACATAATTGCTGACGGGACAGAGTAATTTCATGCTACGGGGATTTCTTTAAATAGACAATAGTCATCTTTTTTTTCCGGGGAATGAGCGTTTTGTGATGTCACTTGATGGAATCAGTTCATCATATTGGTTTGACGTCGTGACAAATTGAGGTGATCTGCAAGTTTCTGCAACAATGGACCTCAGTGTCATACATGAAGCACCATTGTTGACAGGAAAAGTTATAATTAGATAACGAATTCACCTCTGTGTCCGCTTCTATATATCATCTTCTATCTCCCAGAACACAGATATCATACTGACCCGCAACGGAGAAACATTTGCCCAGCCGATGTCTGAGCACGTCATCACTTTGATACTGGCCTGCAACAAGGGACTCTACAAGTGTCACGACCAGCAGAAGCAGGCGATATTTCAGAGGTGCATTTAGAGTTGAGCTATGGCTACATTATGATAATATATGTATTTACATCACGATGAATCCATATATAATTTTTGCACATAGCGCTACGATATGAAGAACACACACATGATTGAAACACTTTCCAGTGCATGCAAGAATACAGTGGCTTAAGATTTAAAATACGTTTGGTAATATTTTCAGGATTTAACAGGACTGTTTTATACAGTTTCAGTAGATGGAGAACGTCTTTGTTAAATTGGTAGTTTGGAGCTCCATAACTGAAAGATCGAGTTACTGGCTTAAATTAGGCCAGATTCAGAAGACAGTCACACAAGTTGGATGTATTATAACTTCTGATTCAGAAAGTACCCAGGAGAAATACATGACCCTGCCACGTCTGTAAATGTAATCAATGATCGTAACTTACACAGAACAGTGGAACAAAGATTGTAACATATACAGAACAGTGGAACAATTAACCAATGTTATTTCATGTGTTCATTCCAGACGCAACATTCATCCAAAATCACTGGCATTGTCATCAGTCGGAATCTTAGGCCTTGGATGCATTGGTAGAGAGAGTAAGTCTTATAGATATGATTCAGATAATTCATGTACAGTTGCTACGTTGTGAAAGAGACATTCAAACTCTTCACTCTTTCTTTTTCAATAACAGCAGCAAGGATATGCAAGGCCTTTGGTTCGAAGGTGTGGGGCATGACGCGTACTACTGTGTCAGAAGACAGCAAGTGCCCGTATGTAGACCAATATAGGTATGTTAAAGTTATTTATATAATGTAGTGTCCGGCAACTTGGATGTAAGGCTCTTGACAAATGAAGCAAATTCTCAGATATGAACAGAATACAGTCGGCGAGGTCCTCGTGTTCCAGGGGACATTAAGTGCAATATATCCAAACCATGTAAAAGCTTTCAATTTGAAATGCTTCTATTATGTACTCAGATTCAGTCCCACTGTAACGTAGAGTGTGTGACCCATTCTTGTCCCGCTGCCACTGTATTGGTGAAATATGACGGAAATTGGCATCAAACCTCACCTTGACCAATAATTCTCACTAACTGACCTATCTCGTCCCTCATTCAGACCTGGGTTCTTCACCGCTCACTCATAGGGTTTGTATTATTCCCTGGAAATATTTCCACAGGACAATGAGTGACTTACATGAGATCCTATCTGAGTGCGACTATGTCGTGAACATACTTCCGTCAACTGCACAGACACGCGGAATACTGTCAGGAGAAGTGTTTTCCCACTGCAAGAAGGTAAACATATACATGAATTACTCTTGATATACTGACAGCTTTGGTAGAAATGAGCTTACCTCTCCACGAACATGTTTGTGATTCATAAACAAATGTTCATGGTATTCGATCGAAATCTGGCCGGGAATATAAATCATATAAGTATTTCTTATGTTTGTGGAACGGATTGATTGCTTTCTATTGGATATTTTCATGAAACCATTACAAATGCGGCAGCTAATTATAAGATGTGTGCTTCTACTGATCCACTGTACTATTATATTATACTAGGTCTGGGCGTATATCAAGAAAAATATACACCTTTGTGTACAGACACTCATATTCAGAATGTACGCATGAAATGTTTGAAATAAACTGTTCTTCATACTTGATTGAGGATGTATGTGGTAGTTATGTACATTAATGATATTGTTTCCAGGGGGCTACCTTTATTAATGTCGGAAGGGGTGATGTAACGGATGAAGAGAGCGTGATAAAGGCTCTCAGGTAAGAGGACCTCACTCATGAAAGGCGTGCCATGGGTCAAAGTCGATGGTTTAGCTTCAGCTTGTAGTGCCTGGCAACACGGTGATACTCCGTATGCAGGATGTCCTTTGTCTATACGATGCTTGTCTATAATGTGTAGCCGTACAGGATGGGATTCGAAACAGAACTCACTCACTGCCAGCGGCCCGTGCTTGTCATGAGAGACCACTGACGAGATCAGATTGTCCGGCTGACAGAATTAGTTGAAGCACTGAATTAGTAAACCAGTGCGTGTGTGAATGGTCGTAAATGTAATCATACGTTAGGCGTTTCGAGACCGGCATCATATTCAGTTAGTTTAGTTCAGCGTGAGAATCAGGGAAAGTATCCTATCCGGAGCTGCTACTTTCTAAGAACTACATGTAACTTGCTTTATAGGTTTTTCAATCTAAGAGTCTTTACGGACGGTGATACATGCCCAGGTCGTTCGTTCATATACTGCATATATGCCAAGCGCAGGTGAAACAATGAAAAGAGCAAATGCGGTCGGTATTACGGTGATGATATATCACTCGAGAAACCAGTTCTGTATACGAATGCTTCAGATTGGAATGTATGTCAGTATTCGTTTAATATCTCGACGAACCATTACAAGAGTGCTGTGAGAGCCTGTTATCGGATCACTCGCAGACATGCCAGTTCACTGCTAAATATGAACAAATACGCCAGATGTATTCAATCCATTTTAAGTTGACAGCGTTGACTTATGGCGACACCGAACCCATTTAGAGCACGAAGAGTTATCTCCCTTGCCATTTAACCCATCACACCGACACACTCTCTCGGCGATATTCGCTCTTAGCAATATTCCAGCAATATCACAGCGGGGTGACATATCAGGACTCATTGTACCCATATGAGGAATCGAACCCGGGTCTTCAGCGCCACGATCCAACGCTTTGACCTCTACGTTTGTGATCACATGGACTACGTCGTATTCAATCTCTCTCTAGGAACAAGTGGTTACAGTACGCTGCACTGGATGTCCACAACCCCGAGCCGTTGCCTGCCAGTAGTCCCCTGTGGAGCGAGCCAGGGGTCATAATCACACCCCACATATCTGGTGGATATGCAGGGACAGAGAATTACGAGCAATCCGTAAGTGTTCGAATATATATAATGCATCTCAAATTATTTACTTAAATTCATGCAGTCGCGTAGTGGGAATCTTGTGTATGAAACACAACACTCTGTAACAGATGTTGGCTACAAGTCCACAATTCACTAGAGTGTAGTTTTATTTTAATGACGACTGGTACGTTCTTTTTGTAGAGAGCCAAGATGTTTATGGAACAATATCGCCGCTACATTAACAACGAGCCATTGGAATACGTGGTTGATCTGAACAGAGGTTACTGAATCCGGGTCTCATATCCCTTTAACCTGCACCCCGAGAACACATACAACATATATAATATATAGGAGATAATGGATACATGGGAAGATATTCCAACTCTTGAGAAGGTGAAATGTCTGAAACATTCCTCGGTTACCCCCTGGTACCCACAACTAACTTTCTTCTATACGCTGAATTGGTGTGTCCGTCTACAGACCTCGCGTACTCCATACACATAGGGGAAATATTGTCGTCAATCCGTGGAACTTATTGCAATAAATTATCTGTCAAGACATCTGTGGTAAAATATATACTTATGATTCCTTAAGGGAAGCTTCCATTTAAATGTGGTTCCATTGTACATTGTGTAGACAATGTCTGGTCAATAACAAAGTCAATATTCATCCGCCGTTGATGGAACGTACCCGTCTAAAACAATACAATACATAGAGGTAATGCAGATGTATATAAGATAATACTGAATAAACAATGGTACATGCAGGTACATGCATAGATAGGTCAAGTCGTCGTTTATAATAGTCATAAAGATTGTCATATTCGGTTTCAAGGAAGCTATCTTTACGAAATTTTTGCTACTACAATAAATATAATTGTTATCTTTAACACAACTCAGAATTTGATATCATTCAATACTTTGCAATCAGAGAATGTACAAATGATCAAACAATTGCTCCGATATTTTGCTTGTGTGTAAGAAGGAAGGCACTTGGTGTTACTGCATACATTTTGAGAACATTTGGTATCATCACTACTGTGATTCATAAACTCATGTCGTCGTAACAGTGCTAAGTATAGAGTTCACGGTGTGTTTACCTCCGTTGTGAATGTGGACACAGTGAAACAATTTATTGATGTGAAACACGTACTGAAGTTATGCAAAGTCACGACATATACTGGAGACCATTAGCCGTTGACAAATGCATCAGTATCGAGTTGCACTGAAGAGGAAAGCTTTGGCCGAGGTCGACGGACGGGCACAGATGACGTGAAGAAGAGAACGAAAAGTTTCTAATGCGTATAATAACCTTTCACTCCAATTAACTTTTACAAATGAGAATGTTTTGTGTATAGTCGGTGAATTCGTTTCTATAGATCCAAGCAGGACGAAATGAAGAGCGAACCAGGCCAGGGCTCCGTTCCACAAAGAGGTCTTAGTACACAGCTGATCCTAACTCCAACGCTTTAACATGGACTTACACGTAGCACTACCATTGCTTTGATGGACGGGACCCTGGACAGTTGTGAATGTGACAGTGAGCAACTAGGAATTAAATTTGAACATTATTTTGACTTATATAGCAGCACATCCGGTTTTAGTGCGCATAGGCCCGGAAGTAGTACAGGACAGAAAGAGTCACTTTTGGCAATGCTTATAGATATGGTCGGATATAGCTGTCGAGGCTGGATGTAAAAACGCACATTATGATCCTTGGTCTTCTCATCCCATCACTGTCCTCGGTATTTTGACTTCAACAGTCTGTTTAGTGTCATTCTTTTAGAACCACTAAAGACTCCTTATATTACTTCCCTTTCTAGCTACCATACTGCAAGTACGGTTCACGCGTAGCATTAGAAATACTGAAATACACCAGAAATCCACTGTCAATAGATGATATAATGATGAAACTTTGAACAACCGGATCTAAAACTGCTCCGGTAGACACAATCTTGAGAATGTCCCTTCATCTCCAGCCTGACGTATTGACGGTAAATGATACCAACTCCTTATGAAACACGTCAATAGTAGAAGGACGTGGCCACATCTCTGATGATGCCAGGTACCCTAGCTTCTCTGAATCTGTACGTCTTGTAGCAGTAGTAGATGAGACCGCACATGTACAGACACAGCAAGGTTACAGCGACAACACCATCTACAATCTCCATACCTTTCCCAAACGCAGACAATCCACCAAATTTGTCGCTATATTCCATGTTGTCTACAACACCACTACATTTAGATGCTGTGTACTTCAGATCGTGAATACTGTTCAGAAGCGATATCATCGGCAACATCACTAGCAGAGGATACTGGAATTTACAGTTTTTCTTTGGTCCAGTTGACATTTCACAAAACAGTTCCAGTATTTCCTTGAAATGACTTTGGCTCATATCAAAGGACTTTATTTCTCCCAATGACTCTGTAATGGCGCTGTTGTTGTGACGGTGTCGTTCCATGTTGATGATGTAGTTGACAACGCTACTGGCCAGCGAGATGACCGAGCCAGACAGAGTTATGTTCAGGGACTGGGTGTAGCTGACGAAGGTCCACACAAACCCAGTTAATATCAGACCAGATCCGATGACTCCAACCATTAAGCAACCCACCTTGACCAAGTCCAAACAGCGATGCTTCTTATCCAACTCTCTGGCGATGGACCGGAGTCTGTGAACATACTCCACGTTGCCCATGCGCTTCCTGTCTCCAATAGCTTGCATGTCAAGGTCACACATAATGTTGAAGAAGCTAAAAAGAACATCATAATGAATAATTCATAATGCGGTGTGCAATGTGTGATGTATATTTAAGAATGATCTGAAATCGTTATAACTTTGATTTAACTCTGTAATGCATAGGAATCACGTCTCACACCAGGAATCGAGTCTCACACCAGCAGCATTGAAAACTTCGATAAACACATTGCTGGCAAATGGTGGGCATTACCACATTAGAAACGTACAATACCGTGTCAAACACATACACATGTACCTGAAATATAATCAACATCTGTTACAATAATGACATTAACATATAGTTTCAGTATAGACAATGATGTATATGATCATGTTCTAACCAAATTAGGAACATTCATTAGTTGTAGGACATGTATATTATTGCCATTTGAATAAAATCGTACCTGTTATTGCCGATGTGAACGTGAACAGAGCGCTCAAGGCTGTTCATTGGTGAAGCAGGTGTGTTGTATTATCATGAAAGGCATTGAAATATTATCCAAATATGTTTGACCTTCACCGTGTACAATGACATCCTCTTAAGGTCTTATTTCATAGTAACATACATCACAGCAATGTCCCGAGTGTCAGTTGTATCAAATGTATCAAATATGTTCATACATGTCTTTAGCTTCTCATTTCATAACGTTGACTTTGCCGTCGCAGGTGGACCTCCGGAAAAGAGTGCTAGAAATGTATTTTTTCTATCGTGTGTCAAATAGGACAAACCCATCCCGGAGTAGAATAGGCCTTCTTGCTCCATGCTTGCGACAAATGTGACTATGCTCTTCGTAAGAGGCGACTAACGGGATCGGGTGGTCAGGTTCGTTGACTTGGTTCCCAGATGTTCAGATCGATGCTCATGTTGTTGATCACTGGATTGTCTGGTCCAGACTCGATTATTTACAGACCGCCGCCATATAGCTGAGTGCGACGTAAAACTAAACTGACTGACTGACTCACTCACTCAAGTAGGACATGTGCATAGACCCGAGAGGGGGTGCAGGACTGTGTAGCCACGATCCCCACCCAACACACACACACGCATGCACGCACGCACGCACGCACAAATAATTTTGTCCTGAAGGTATATTAAAGGACCATAGAGACTCTCGGCGGGCGAAAACGGCCGGGGTGATTTGATTGTTGTGAGTTTATTAAGATTCTGTGGATGTGTCAAAAGTATTTTGAAAATAGGACAGCATACTATAGCAGTGAAACCAGACGATAAAAAGCTGCTCCGTCTTGAAATGTTGTTTCCTGTAAAAGAAAATGCAGCGAGATTAGTAAACTTTACTGGATTTCGTCACTCAAAAAAAACAAACAAACAAACAAAAAACCCAAAAGCCCCCAGAAATATGAATTGTTAGATGCCAGAATCTTAGCCAAATCAGAAAGTAACATTACGCCAGTTAGAGTTATGAAGGATACAAGTCACTTACATTACACGTATACTTACATTCCTTACATACTGGCAGTAACCATGGTGACTGTGTATCAAGTTTGTCAAAAGAAATGTTGCATTTTTTTATGAAACAACTCCTGTTCAAGATTAAAATGAACCATGGTTATCTACAATTTAGTGTGGTGGTCTTCTGAAAATGAGCGGAATGAAATGACTGATCCATTGGTGAAATAGTCCGATGTTTCTCCTAGAGAATGACATAAGATGTACTGAAATTGATACAGGTGACGGTCATCCCAGGTGCATACCTTGTCATCATTAGCAGTAAGTGAAACACTTGATAGAAAATATGAAAGCACAGGGTATTGTTGATCCTCTTACTAGCCCATGGTCCTCTCCCACTGTAACTGTACACAAAAAGTCAGGCGAAACACGTGACTTTATTGATAAGCATGAATGTTTGCTGTGAAAACGACTGTATGTCAATATCACGTACTGATGATGCTCTTGATAGTTTGCCAGGATGTACTCTCTTTAGCTGAAAGTGTCTCAAGCAACTGTGGAAGTGGATGTAGAGTGACCACAGACCTGACTGGAAGCACGTAGAAGCATTAAAAGCACTGTCGCTTGAATGGAACCTGATAGAGGAGGTAAATAATGTCTTTTACTACAGATGAGAGTCTGGAGAAGAGAGAGGAGAACACTGAAGTTTGGAATTAGTACTTGAAGTGGTGTGACAAGATGCAATGTAACTTTGTCATGATCACCCATTGTCAGGAGACTTTGGCTAGAAAAGAGCCTCGAGGGAATTAGGTGCAGATTCCAATGGGCCAAGAAGAAGCAAAAGGGGGGTGTCTCGGTTGCCTTGAGTGTGTTAAACGGAACTGAACGCATACACAGGAAGGACCGTTACCTGAACCAGAACCATCTGTTGGTGAACCCTATGATTGTGTCCCTATGGACGGTACTGGCCCTCTACCTGCGTCTAGGGGAGGTAATCGCTTTAGTCTGGATATTATGGATTATGTACTATCCAATATCAGATCAGACAGCACAAACAGTATCAAGAAAACTTGTCACTGAATTTGTCAAGAGACATGGTGTGCCTAGAAGTCTATATTTAGATCAAGGTGGTTTACTTTGAGTCAGCCCTCTTTAAAACTATTTGTGGAATATGCTTAGCACAACCAAGACACGTACCATAATCTATCACCCAAAATTCGATGGCATGGTGGAGATGTGCATGAGGACACTAGGTGATATGCTGAGGAAGTTGGTGTCTGAGAATTAGCGAGACTGTGAAGAATAGTCATAGAAGTGTACATATTTCTTCCAAATATACACCAAACGAGTGTACGGAAGAGAAATTACAAATGTCAGTAATTATGTACAGAGTTTACTTTGTCAAGATCGCAGACATCTCATTCAGCCGTGAAGGAAACTCTACAAAGGCCAATACATTATTACGATAGAAAACCACTAGAAGCAGGTGAGCAGGTGTTGCTTGGCTGTCCAGTAATCAGCAGAGACACGTCATGTGACGTCAAGTAACATAATATGGAATGAGATGGACACTTGGAAGCTGTTACCAAACTTTCTGATGTAACATACAAGATCAAGAACTCAATAGAAATCTGCTCTGCACCGGAATCGTTTCAAGTTGTCCATCCACCATTCAATCAGGTATATCTGCTGAAGTCACTAGAGTGTCTACGTCTAACGCAGAAAACGAACAGATTACAAGCAATTCTAGATCTACATATCAGTCTTCAGTGGATAAAAGCAACAAAATCATCATCATATATTCACTGTCTTTCTTGAAGACGAGTTGGGGATTGACGTTATGACTACCAGTCTGCACATAATTCAACACAAGAGGGGGAAGTGTGAGAAGATTACCTTTATGGGTGAATTACTGTGTTTTAAATGTATTTATGAACTGAAAATAAACTCAGTTGATTTCATTCTTCAGTAGATGTTTACAGGAGACTGTTTCTTGATGTGGTGTGAACATAGTGAAGTGGGCTATATATTATGCATTCATAAATGTGCTCCCTTTCAAAGTTATATGATGTCTGAAAGATTTCTTTGAGCTGGAGTTTCCTGATGAATACAAGAAGAGACTGTGTGTATCATTGGTGCATCTTTCTGAGGACATATTATCATCTTATCAGTAAAATGCTGAAATATGCTTAATACGGTATGTACACGTTGTATTATGTATGTACTACAACCATGGTGTTATTTTAATAATAATTGTCTCATGTAAGTCACTTCTCTAAAGGAAGGAGAAGTGTTAGATTGTGGTTTTGAAAGTTTTATACTGCTAGTCTCACGATTTATATCCATCATCTCGTCCCCATAGTAACCAACAAATGCTGAGGCAAGTTAATTTAGTTCTATTTGTGACGTAACAACTATAATCACGTATTGTTATGATGTGTCCACTGTCAGGTATCTAATTAGTTTTCATTGGTCAGTTAGTGTACGTTATTGTAACGGTGTATGCACGTATTTTAGAAATAAACCTGTACAGAATACATAGAAAAAAATGGCATTACAGAATATTGGCTGTCTTCACAGATCTTCCACTCATCTAGGACTTGGAGCACAAATCAGTAAATCTTTGAGGTTTAGATTGCGGTTGACGGGACCAAGT
Source organism: Haliotis asinina (assembly GCF_037392515.1). NCBI lineage: Eukaryota > Metazoa > Mollusca > Gastropoda > Lepetellida > Haliotidae > Haliotis > Haliotis asinina. The sequence goes on from NC_090289.1 coordinate 56,906,715, forward strand.
CGAGCCGAACACCTTTGATTGAGGCTATGTTGAGAGTGGAGAGAGAATAGGGCTTAACTTTAACGGTGCATGTGGTATCTTGTCAATTACCATGTGATATCTAGGTAGATGTAAACATATTTCACACTATGGATACATTTCACGATGGACATTTCATGATGGATGGCACGGAGCGCGTGTCCACAAGACTACGGTGTTATTCCAAGACCTCAATACCTGTCCATGGTATTACCACGAGCATCATATCCTCAGCTTCAAGAGGAACCTACATTATTTGCCACAGATGTTCCCGCTAGTATTCATGGAACCATTTAATCGCGTGCCATTGGACATGTGATACATAATTTTAGTGCTAGCTGACATTGAATTCTATACATTTAACAAGTACACCAGCTGAGGAAGTTTCACACAAATCACGTGCCTTGTGAGGCAACCCATGGGTGACTGCCGTGACGAGGATTTCGCATTGTCCATTCGGTCACAGTCTCACAATGAGACGCCGACGATAGCAGGAGTAAATATGCCATCTTGAAATTAACTTTTACTGTGGATCATCTCTATAGAGAAGCAAGTACAGTGAGAGTGCCCCGCCCCACCTTCCCCAAAAAATTATGTACAAAGAAAGTGACCCCTCTCCCCATGTATGCCATGTACAACATCAGTGCCCCATCTACTCCCCTCCCTTCTCTGTGATTTTTAAGCATAAAAGTAACATTACTTGGTGTAAAATGCACACCCTCACCCCTGTTATATGTGTGCTAAACTGATCCCGCCCATCCCCAGAACAAAATGGGTGTCCCGTCCTTAAAATCATTAAGCTGCACGGCGAATTGCTTGTCTCAGAATGCTGGCTCAACTAGTGTCGTCTGCTCAACATATCGAGCACTGTGACATCATCAACTGACTTGTCAACAACTTGTCTTGCTATGTTGCTGTGATGTGTCACGTCTGGACTTTATAGCTCCAAGCAGGTCAGAATCATGTTTCAACAATACTATATCCGTGACGTGTTATCAGTTATCTGATGGTCGCTCATATTCGTACATAGCCGCGACTGTCAGCTGTCACACGTTCCGAGCGTACCACCTCAACACCGTGCCACAAGCGCTTCACACCGTTTAGCAGGCACTTCACACACTAAAGCAGGCGCTAACACAGACACTCCAAGTTCAGGTGTAGGTCACCACGAGGGACAAAGTGACACACGTCAAAGGTTGGTGATCACTTTTAAGGCATTGTTCTACACATGAAACTGCTCACCAGGTGTGTACTGAATACTTACAAGGCAGTGGATGAATCCGTCTTTCCAGGTAAGCACACGTATGTCTGAGCTTTTATAAGGACGGTATGCAGATGACAGGTGTTGGGTGTACTTCCAATCGTTTTATTTATGTCAGTACCTGTCTTGTAGCGATAAAACCCGGATAACGTTCTTGCAACTTTTCATATCAAATGTATCCACACGAGTCGTTTTAGGTAGTAAATCTGATTACTTCTTTTTAAGTAAGAAGGTAACAAAAGACACAACAGTGACAATTCGATTTTCTTCTGGCATGACATCCAAAAAGTGACGATCTTGAGTGACAAATGTTCTAAATCCATAATAGTGCTGAAACATATATCAACTCAAGACATAAACTTAACTCACTCACTCAACACAACTCAAGATGCGTTTCTGCAGCTTTCGGATTTGAAGAAAGCGTGCCACATGTTGTAATATCTCTTTATAATTTCTGTCGACCCGTGAGGATTCGGGATAGAGTAGGTCTTCAGCAACCCATGCTTGCCATAAAAGCTGACTATGTATGTCGTAAAAGGCGACTAACCGGCTCGGGTCGTCAGTCTCGCTGACGTAGTTGACGCATGTGATCGGTTCCCATTTGGGGAGATCACTGGATTGTCTGGTACAGGCTCGAGTATTTACAGACCGCCTCTGTATAGCTGGAATATTGCTGAGTGCGGCACAAAACTAAACTCCTCACCTGACTACTGGCACAGCTGATCATACTTCAGCATTAGACGGTTGTGGATCAGAGAATAGAAACCCTCGTAAAATAGTGACACTTAATGGTCTTTGATGATTGCCCTTCAGCGGTGCAAGTACGGCTAGGGTCGTTAAATACAGTTACCTCTCTTGAGTTTGGCTTGTGTGTGGACAATTACCTCATACGATCCTTTACATCAAAGCAGAGACAATAAATTTCTTGAATCCAGTATATGGTCTCTGATTAAAAGCAAGCTGATGCTGTTGTAGTTGCATCTTACACGAATGTCAATTTGACGTACTTGCAAAATAACCGCACTTCAGAATACTATAGTTCAATGGAAACAGAGCCTATCCTGAAAAAAAGTGAGGCACCTTTCTTGTACGTGCATATTTTGGCACAATGCGCACTTTGGTTGAGTATCTGTTGAAGCATGACAAACACTAGTGTGGTGATAGTCCCTAAGAGCTACATGATGAGACCCATCCGGCAAAGCAAGATCAGTTGAAACAAGCTCTCTTTTTCGACGAGTCGCCGCGGCGTCGTCTGTCGCCATTTTTTTCATAACGATCAAACCTAATAGACCTAAGTAGGTCACGACACATCGCGAGACCCTAGTACTTCCTGTAACAAACAACGTTTTGTACATTTTCGAATGATTTCATGGCTGTCAGTTGACAGGAACCGATAATCCTTTCCAGTCTAATCATCCCCAAATTATCAAGTTGAAACTATTCCAACTGTCAACAGCTCAGACAGCCACGCATGGTTATATATTTGGTCCGGTCTAGTAAAGCCATTTTTGGCGGTGAAGCAATTTGGAACCACAAGTGGTTCTTGAATATGCGTTTGTTACCAGAATCCAGTACCGGAAATAAGCTTATCCCCGTTCCCCATACTGTGTGTGTGATACGTCGGTCACGTATCGCCGTGTACCGGTCACGCATTGGATTGCCAGCAATTTCACTTCATTTAAAGCGAAAATCCATTAGTATGCGTCCTCAAATGTTCATCATATTCACAACACACCTGCGCCATATTGTCAGCAGCCTGTGTAGGTAGGCGATGAGAATGAACAATGATCCAAATAAACAATGATACATTGCATGACGTTGAATGCATGTGCACCATGATATATTTGCTGTAGGTAATATTCCAGACGAAGTGTACCATTGTATCTGCTACAGTTCCAGACGACATGTTCCCGCCAAAGGTTGCCGTGTATAACAACGCCGAAATAGTGGACGTCATTAAACAAGAACTGCCTGATGCTGATATTCAGGTGTTCTCAAGTAAGAGATATTTCACCTATTTTAAATCTCCTACATAAAGTTGTACTCATTTAAGACGCATTGGACTAGTATGGTGAGTACAGTTCGTTTCCTATTTAGTTTGATTGTTGCTCAACACCACACTTAGCAATATTTCAGTTATGTGGAGGCGGTTTGTAAACAATCGAGGCTGGACCAGACAATCTGAGGTCAACAGCATGCGCATCACTCTACACAATATGGATAAGATGTCATGCATCAACCATGTCAGCTAGCCTGACCACCAGATCTCTTCAGTTCCATCTCATGACGAGCATAGGCTTCTCAAGACCGATTCTAACCCTTATCTTTACTGTGTCTCCTCCGTTTTGTAGGCATTTACGAAGTCGGAAAGTATTCGACTGTTTTGATTAATACATATATATTGATTGAACCATTTTTTCCAAGAACGAACTTAAATTCGACACTAAAAAGTATATGTAAATATTTTTATTGTAATGTGCACAAACCATATTAAAGTCATTCGTGAACATTTTAAATGAAAACCTCGAATGATGGTAGTGTGGTATCTGTTCTTCAGTAACCTGGACCAAGTCTCTCAAAGCGATCGTAGAGATACGACAGTCGTAACTCCCATACTTAAACACAGACTTACGACTGTCGTAACTCCCATACTTAAACACAGACTCACGACTGACGTAACTCCCATATGTAAAGACAGCCTTACGACTGTCGTACCTCCAATTCTTATATAATTAAACACAGACCTACGACTGTCGTAGCGCTGCGATCGCTTCGAGGGACGCGGCCGTGGACTCTATGTATGTGCTGGTTGTAGATCCTCCTACGGAAGAGGAGGTGGAGTCGTTCTCTCAGGTCGAGATCATTTTTGGGGCCCCGAGACACCTGACAGATATCATTCCAAGATGTCCCAACCTGAAGTGGATCCAGTCTGTGGCAGCAGGTAATCGACATAATGCCCCAAACGTACCCTGTGTGTTTTGTATTTATAATGCTTCCTACGTACAATTAAGCAATTTAGCTCCAATACGTCTTCAAACGTCATCTCTGGATGACATGTCAAAAACATAATTAAGATATTACCAATAACGTGTCAGTCTGTCTGGTTGTGGCTCTGAAGCATGACACTACGGAATTTTCCGTATTTGCAGGTGTGGACAAGATACTGAAGATTTTATCAAATGAGAAGGTAAAGGTGCGTGTGTGTGTGTGTGTGTGTGTGTGTGTGTTTTCACATATAAAAATCAAATTATGATATATATTGAAACATAATGCGCACGTAAAGTATTGCGTATCACAGTAATTTGTAAACTGTACTGAACAAATATGTATGTTCTACGATTCGTAAGGTCAGTGGTCACAAGCTGGGAACGTACAACACGTTTATACGTTTGCGAAGCTCAGTATTTCAAAACCCTCACAACAGCACTAGCAATTTCTTGAGGGTGGTGTGTTGTTGCACTGGAGAAGATCTGCGTCAACTTCAAGTCACGTGCCTTCGCCATTTCAGCGCTATTTATACACGCTATCAGAATAGAAATAAGAATGGTGACAATATTTTTATGGACATGCAACTTATTTTATTCTGTGACGGCAACGTTTCGTTATCCCTTGCTTCATAGCGTCTATGTCGAAAGGTCACCTTCACAGAGCGAAAGAAGTTGCACATCCATAAAATGTGTCATCTTTCTTCCTCAAATCTGTTAATACGCCTATCAAAGACGAACACAAATGCCCATGTGCAGAACGTCAACACGTCACAACACCAATGCAGAACAGATGGAATCTCCAGTCTACAGCCCGATTTCCAGACCTAGTGACAAATGCCTAGACCATTACAACACCTCAGCGTATGCACGCAATGCATTAACAGCTTACGAGATACGATCACGTCTCCCCACCATACGACCTATCCGCTTTCAAAGGTCGTAGCGAATTCACGTCCGCCAACCCACGGTTGTCTGTCTGATACCTTTGCAGATGATTCGGTGGGAAGGGATGATGGGCGGAATACGTGCACATCAGAGATCCCTGTTAGCTGTCATTCAGGACGGTATGGCTTTAGAGACCAGTGGATCGCACCGTGGACTTTATGCCTCAGGATTGACATTGCAACAGGGTGTGGTCTGTCCTCAAAGTCCTCTAAGTCTGTTGTGTCTTTTCGTCGATAGTACAGCTGTTCAAACAGACGTATCCCAAAAAGAACCACTGCATGTACCATACCCCCAAAATGACGTTTGAAATTGTGTCTGTCTGGAAATAAAAATCCAGATTACTTTCAGAAACTGACATTCCTTAAGTTTCGAAGGAGTTTCAAGGTCAAATCACTAAGTCACGTCTTGACTCTGCGACACTGAACATCGCCATTGAAAGAATCCAAGCTGGGGATTACCAATCTTCTCTTGTCAGGTGTCTGAATGTTAGTTTCAACAAGAAATCGTGGCTTGCTGCTCGTTGCAACCAAACAGTAAACCAAATGGCCGTCACCGTACAGGCAGAGCTCGACTTACCACCGTAGCCCGAGATCGGTACATCCGGGTACTACAGTTGCGTGATCGTACTGCTATAGGTGAGAACACAACAGCCGGTGTACCTGGACTTTATCGGATATCAGGTCAAACTGTACGGAACAGGCTGAAAGAGACTGGTATGTTAACCAGGAAACGCGACGTCGGGGTCGAGCTACGTCGTCACCACCTCGCTCACACCGTTATCTCAAGGTGTCCACTTGGTTGTAGAGGCATTACCTTCTTCTAAACTGGTATAAGTTCCATGCACAGAAGTGTATTTGTGTATGAGTTATACATGTTTGAAAGCACAACATTTTCGCAACAGATTCACCGTCTACGTATTTTTTTCCTTTTTTTTTTTCTTTTTTTTTTTTCGTTCTTTTTCTTTGGGGGTTTTTTTGGTTGTTTGTTTGCTGTTGTTGTTTTTTTGTTTGTTTGTTTTGTTTTTGTCTTTCTTTTTTTGCTTGTTTGTTGGGGGGTTTTTTTGCGGGCGGGGGGGGGGGGGGGGTGCAATTTGTACAACCCAGAGGTTGGTCTAAAAAGTGGAACAAATTCTTACAGATTAATTAATCCATACAAAATTGGTACAGTTAGAGTATTTCTTGTCCAAAGGAATTTACTATCAACCCGTGAAACCGCTCCCTTCTAAAGGGATTGCACTTCTAGAGGCATCGCTGATATTTACCCACCCATCTAACATATTTTCCCAAGAAAACAAAGTTCACGAAAATATTACCTTATTGCCATCATGATGATACAATACACTTCCAAAAGATGCTAGGAGTGAGTGGGCATGATTTTATGCCGCTTCATTATTCCCGCAACACCATGACGGGGACACCAGAAATGGGCGTCCCGCATTGTATCCATGTGGCCAATCGAACCTAGGCCTTCGGCCTCACGCGCAAAATCTTGAACCTCTGGGCTAACCCCCACCCATTCAGAGAACATAGGTCAAAGTAGGTCCATCTTCAGTTTTACTGTTTCTGTGAAGTTTATTCGGTTTTAAGCTGCGTCGAGGACGAGGACAGTGCCTATAAAACTCATCTACGTAATTTCAATGGTATGTGTACCCACACGGATTCATTAATAAGAGTGTTTGAATCATTTAGGTGAACGAAAAGATTATTGTCACTCGCAACGGAGAGACATTCGCTAAGCCACTGGCCGAGCACATCATCTGCCAGATCCTGACCACAAACAAAGGTCACTACAAATGGTATGACCAGCAGAAGAGGGCGGTGTATGAGAGGTATGTTCCTAACAACTGACAACAGTTCCAGTATCTTGCCACAGTCCTGTCTACCGGTTGGCACCCTGAACTGCATCTTGCTTTCGTTCTGTATGTTTCTGGGGCATTCAAAATGTGCAACCACTATAATCTCAATACATCTCGCACATATGTGACAAACCTGATGTTTATTTCACATCTGTATAATGTACCTTTAGCAATATCCCAGCAACATCCCAGCAATATTCCAGCAATATAACGACCATGTACAGGAAAATGGGCTTAGCACAATATACAAATGGGTGACATCAAACCCCAGCGGACGCTTTAATTTCTGAATAACTCAACCACCTCATAAAATATAACATGATGTAGACAGGGAGATTTTTTTAAGAAATGATTGAAACGGAAAGTCCAGTTAGCATTACACACATGAACATGAACATATAAGCTTACTGCACATGAAAACAGTGGCACATGGTGTATTTGGTTCGACATGCCTGCAAAACTAATGCTCGTTTCACATTGCCATTCAGGGAAAGCATTAATTCCAAGCCTCTGTCCCTGACATCAGTTGGGATACTAGGTCTGGGCTATATTGGACGTGAAGGTTGGTATGTGTTAATCATATTGGCACTAGTATAATCATCCTTGGTGTGTACACCAATATCAAACATTGTTCCATTCTGTATGTTTATGTCAGCTGCCAGAACGTGCAAGTTCTTTGGGATGAAGGTGTGGGGCATGACCCGGACTGAAGTACCGGAAGATCAGAAGTCCCCGTATGTTGACGAATACAGGTATATATCTAGATATCACGTTTGGCAGTGTGGACTGACTGTTGTTTTCATGTTTAGCATACTATAAACACTAAGCCAGACATACTTTTATGGCATCCATATATTCTTGTTATATATTAAATAATAACGAAATAATTACGAAATAATTTGGTTTTCTTTCACAGGACAGTGAGTTCATTACATGAAATCCTATCTGAATGTGAATATATTGTCAACATACTACCGTCGACTGAACACACACGAGGCTTGTTGTCGGGAGATGCATTCTCTTACTGCAAAAACAAGGTACAGATGCAAAAATGGACTTCTTAATAATACATATTTTGTGACCTTCTTTTCGCGTTCAACTGTTTGTCTTTAGGCCTTGAATTTTGGTCATCCATTTGTCGTTTTGAATTTATTAACTGACGTGACACTCATCAAATTAAGTACATGTAATTCGTTGTGTATGGAGTACTGTCATAGGTGGTACATATGCTAAATCCGAACCTTGGTGAAAATTGTGAGAGCTGGCTATGAAAACTAAACTGGCATGCAGGCTGTGGAGAGTGGTTCATCAAGAGTGTGTCACAACTCACAAATCACATCTCGTGCACGAGCGTGTCATGGATAGACTAGTTCGTTGTATCAGTTGCACTAGTCCAGAACTATTGGACAAACCGTAAGCGGTCTGAAGACGAAAGTGCAATAGACGGGAATCTTGCAGATCATCCAAGGCTAGAGTGGCATACAAATGGGATCGCGTCATCTCCAGAGCAGATTAGTGACTGTATGCTTTACTAAAACCGAGTTACTGAATTTAGTTTTCCCCTGCTTTTAGCACTATTCGAGCAATATCACGGCTGGGGACACATGAAATGAGCTTCACACGTTGTACCCATGTGGGGAAATGAAACCGGGTCTTCTACGGGACGCGTGAACGCTTTAACCACTAAGCAACCCCATTGCCCCCTTTAACAGAAAACTGATCAGAGTGAGTGTGTCGGCATCGACTATCGTGAACAAGTGTGCACCATTGTGTTCAGAGTTAGACAACTGTACATAGGAAATACACAGTTTCAACGAGTGCAACATTTACAATGGGTCCACAAACGTAGCAGATTCCTCCAATGACAGTATCAGAATTGTCTTCAATGGCGAGACACTCTTCACATGGTTCTTTCCAGGCAGGAAATAGGAGTAAGTTGTGTTCGTGAGGCAGGCCGATTCGGCTGGGAAAGCGTGTTAGCTTTATCGAGAAATAGTTCCAACGGTCTATCTAAACAGAAACCATAATGCCATATTGGGTCTTGGTGTTGGTCTTAGTACTGCCGCCCTTCATGCAACTTCAAATACGCTTCATACTCAGCTGTGTCAGTTGGGTTAAGTATGTATGAGCGCGAACCGCTAGTGTTAACTATTGTTCAATATATACTGGCTCATGTACTCGTGGTAGTCTGCTCACCTGATGCCAGACCATTCTACTCTTGTAGAAGACCACCTTCATCAATGTTGGCCGGGGTGATGTGACGGATGAAGAGAGCATCCTGAAAGCACTCAGGTGAGAACCTTGATGTGTCTTTCATGTGGGATACAGTCAAAACGTCAAATAGTTCTGACCTGAAAAAATGAAAACGTGTCTTATCATATACTAGTATATCTAGCTATGTACACTTGTAGCCATATCTGCTACACCCACGATTTAACCTTGTGAAGCTCGGGAATCGCAAACACGCGTGAGTACGACACCGTTCTATGTATTTAACGTATCCAATGATACAATTAAACATCAACGGTCCCTCCTTTGTCTATATTCGCTTAGCCATGTCAGAAAGTCCTTACCGTTATTCTGGTGACTCTACCCATCCCTAGGAACAAGTGGTTACAGTACGCTGCACTGGATGTCCACAACCCCGAGCCGCTGCCTGCCAGTAGTCCCCTGTGGAGCGAGCCAGGGGTCATAATCACACCCCATATCTCCGGTGGCATCATTCTGTACCCTGGGTACCTCCGTGACGTATGTTATCCTTTAGCAGTATATTCATCACATTTGATACAGTACATTTCTGTAGACACACAGGAACACAAACAATGTTGAGCGACCAACTGTCCCTGACATTCTTGCTTGTATGGTGCATACTTTACCTCGAATTCAAGCTTTCTTTCCATATTAAACTATTAATGCACTATACTCTAAGTGTTACAGTGTGATATTATTGATAATGTGCTATTCATAAAGTTTAAAGTATTTAGAAAGTCTGAGAGTGACGTTTATCGCCTATGTTCACTGGCAGCATATGTTGATTAAGTCATCTGGGTGTGTCGTTGTCATGTTGCAGAGAGCCGAGCTGTTCGTGAAGCAATATCGACGTTATATTAACAACGAACCTTTGGAATACGTGGTTGATTTTGAAAGAGGTTATTGACATCAGAGTGTTGGACGACACTTACAGGACACGAGGAAACAACAAAGCCATGTCATCCGGTTATTGTACTCCTGCATCTGTGGAGTGTATGATAACAACTGTATGATAACAACTGTATGATAACAACTGTATGATAACAAATGCCTGCAGTGAAAAGCGGAGAACTGGCAACACCAAGACAGTGTCCATCATGTCAGATGATGTAAATATACCGGTATATGTGCCAGTAACGTCCCCAATATATCATAAGTACACGACTGCACAATATTCTAGACGCATATGTATCGCAATCAGCCACAAGCATTTTCCCCATGGAGAGTATGGACAGTTATACTTGATGTATTACACACTCAGAACAGCAAACGTGTTAAGACAGGGGACATAGTGTATGGCATGTATATAAAGTCTTTTCAATGTAGTTTCAAGGTATCACAGTGGATAACAATGCAGGGAATACGGGTGATCTACCTAATTCAACGTTCAGAGTTGACCCTCACACACCCACTGGCACACAATACAACTATAAGTTACATGTCCAGCCAGTGCTTTCTATGTCGGAACTAGTTACATGTCTGTTTTATCATCGTTTCTTACACAAGATACAGCAGTACAATAAAAACTGTATCCTTGAACTGCATTTACAAGTCATGCAAATTTGTTGTCATATTACCACATATGAGATGTTGGTTTCCGTTGATTATTAGCATTATTATTGAAGAAACAAAAGCCAATGAAAAGTCAAATATATCATTGGAGAAGGATGTCTCACGCCACAGTTGCATTTTGACATGCAGTCTTATCTTTTTTGACTGCGTCTAAGGGGTTTTCTAAAAAAACACTATGAATCCCAATTGTAGTTACGGATTTCATTTAGTCAATTTTTTTCAAAAAATGAAATGCGTTAAAACGGGATATTTCATATCAAACGTTTTCGTGCATATAAATGAGTCTTTGCCATGGTATTGTCCAAGTCGGGATACAATATTTGTTTCAAACTGTATCTGGCGTTGGTACAGAGTTTACCATGGGGTAACAGATTCGGTTCATCCGTGTGTCCTTGTACGGATGTGATTAATTAGTGGAAACATTCACCGAACTTCAAGAAGATTTTACAGAAATGGCTTTGTGTTTATATCATTTACAATTTTTATGTAAATAAAATATACCTACCTTGGATGTTGATGGTATGTGGCTTTTGGGGAGCAAACACTATGACAAATAGTATTTTTTCTATCTCAAAATAAGTCCATGATATAAAATGATATAAAACATTGAAAAACAGATAACTGAAGTGTACAAAACAGTAAATGATGAAAATTAAAATTGAAAAAAAATATGACATGACGTTTGAGCTTGGATTTCTGCCACTCCAGCACACAGAAAACGAGAAAATTGGAGTTTTCCCCCTTTGTTTTCAAATGATTGAAATAGCTGTATGGGAAGAAAAGTGTCTATCTTTCATTATACTCCAACTAGAAGAGGTAATAGTTAGCTTAATATATATAGGATTAAAATGACAGCTAGTTACTAAATTAAAAGAGATGATGATGAGAACTGATATGATTCAGCTCCCATAATCAGCAAACAGAGCTGCGGTTGTGTAACACTACACGCACAAAGGATATTCTGTATCAAGATTTATCGGAACGTACAAAAACCAGAACAAACAATAGGGAAAATATGATAGCATTATATTTTCCTTGCTGTCGTTTTAAAAACAATTTCCAAAGGACAAGGTATGATAAGGGTGGTTTTTGGCCCACTAACTGTATTGGCTGAAACCATGTTATTTGTTTAGAGACAAGTTAGCTTTGCATAAATATGCTAGATTTTATATCATCTGAGGTGTAATTTCACTGCAGAGGGGCCCAAATGGGTTTTATCAGTTCCCATGAAAAATAACAAGGAGACTGAAATATCAATGTGCCATAATGACTTATTTACAACTGTCATTTTATTTACATACAAATTACAGTAGTTTTACGACAGGTAGTCATATTGAAAAACATGTGAATGTCAATCATAATGTTTTAACCTCAAGGGGCCCAATTAGGGTTGCAAACCATTGCTAATTCAATTACTTGCCAATTGTGTCCCCCCAAACTTAGTTATTCTTTGCAAATGTAATCCATGGGTCCATTGTACAACATGTAAGCATGATAACAATCATGTTGTACTAAGAATCATAGGGACCTGTTTTCGGTAAAGCTACATTTTGGGCACAGCCTCATTTTAACTAGTAAGTGTTACAGGTCAGCATTTACAACCAGTTTTAGCAAATATACAGTTAACATCTCAATCATCAAATGCTATTACAATAACCAATCATGTTGCACTAAAAATCACACTGGGTCTTGACCTCAAAGGGGCCCATTTCGGGGGAAATTTCTTTGGCATCACAGGTTCATATTAACACCATGCAAGTGTTAAAGTCAGTATTCAAAACACTTCACAGAGTAATTATTCACTACTTATTCACTTACATTGTTACGGTTAAGAATTTATCGTGACAACAATTTAAGAAATTCCCTGTGTACCAGCAAAACAGAACAAAGACAAGTCGTTTACGTTCAAATTCTGTATTAATATGCAACGAGAGCAATATAACAATGCTGATTACAAATACATTTCCAGAGAGACAAAATCTAAGTCAATGAGTCACAAAAATATAATATATGAAACTCACCAAAGAAGTCTCAGTACGAGAGGTAATCAACTATGCAGAATGTCAACACAGCGATCGGTGTGACAGCAGATAATGTAAGTCAGGCATTGACGGGTTTTGATGATCAAGTGTGGCAGAGATGTAACTCCAGCAAATATGAATGAATGTGAGTGTCGCCCCCAACACGGGAACCAGCCTTTATATATATCTACTAAGTCATTTCCCGAAAGTTCTGGCACAAACGAACATCGTCAACACTGTAGAATGCCCTCGACTAAGTTTCCCGGAAGTAGACACATCGAAAACTAGGAGCCGATAAATTCCGGAAAACAAGAATTATAAAAGTGTTGACCATTTATTAAAACGAAATGTGACCCATCACACATAATATTCAAAACACTAAATGTTGTGACACAATAATAATTATTACTTAATTAATAACAAAATATACAGAAAATACACACTCGTAACAATCTCCCCCTTTTGGAAAAGAAAATTTTGCAGAAACTTTCTGTCACAATCATAGCAATAATAACATAATAACATGACATGTAATAATATGAGTAATATGCAAACTTCTTGCAAAATTACAATGACAAAATGCAGTTATATACATACAGCATCATCAAGTCATCATACATTTATACCCTGTAAAGTGCATCAGCACAAACATTGTCTTTGCCTTTAATGTGTTTCATCACAAGATTGAACCCTTGCAAGGTCAAACTCCACCTCTTAAGTCTCTGATTCTTGTTCTTCATTTTGTGAAGAAAAATCAAGGGATTTTGATCAGTAAAAACTTCAATTGGCAAAGTGGTGGTACCAAGGTACACTTCAAAATGTTGTAAAGCTAACAAAAGACCTAATGTCTCTTTCTTAATGGTAGAATAATTTCTTTGGTGCTTGTCAACTTTCTTTGAAAAATAACAAACTGGATGTTCAATCCCTGAATCATCCTCTTGAATGAGGACAGCACCTGCACCAACATCACTTGCATAAATTTGCAACTTAAATGCCTTCTCAAACTTTGGTGCCTGCAATACTGGAGAATTCATGAGTATGGCTTTGACTTTTTCAAATGCAGCCTGACAACTTCTATTCCACTGAAATTTTACCTTTTTCCCCAAGAGGTTGGTAAGTGGAAATAGAACATCTGAGAAGTTTTGACAAAACTTTCTGTCATAGCCAGCCATACCCAAGAATCTCATGAGTTCCCTCTTAGTTTGAGGTACCGGAAAATGTACAATTGTTTCAACTTTAGCATGAACTGGTTGTACCTGACCGTGCCCTACAACATGCCCTAAAAATTCCACTTGTGCCTTCCCGAATTCACACTTGTCAAGATTCATGGTTAACTTTGCCCCAGACAGTCTTTCGAAGAATGGACGAGTCCTTTTCAGATGGTCATCCCACGCCATGTGGTAATCAATGACACCATCCATGTAAGCCTCAACACGATCAACGCCTGATGTGACACTGTTGATGAATCTCTGGAACATCGCTGGAGCAACCACGGCATCACCTTGTATTGATACAGTCCATCTGGTGTAGCAAATGCGGATATTTTCTTTGCACGGTCTGTGAGTGGATCTGTCAGAAGCCCTTCAGTAAGTCAAACTTACTTATATACTTGGTTTGACCAATGAAATCAATGCAATCGTCCACTCTCAGAATAGGATACGAATCAGTTCGTGAGAGTGCATTGACAGCTTTCATGTCAGCACAGCAGTGCCAACCATATCCACTCTTCAGCACACGAACACATGGTGAACTCCACGGACTGTCACTGGGTTCAATAATGTCATTGTCAAGTATGTATTTCACCTCCAGCTGTAGAATTTCACGTTTCACTGGATTTATCCGATAAGGGTGTTGCTTTACAGGCACAGCATCACCTACATCTATATCATGACTAACAACATCAGTTCGACCAGGCACATCAGGAAATAAGTGAGAGAACTCATGAAATTAATCTGACATTTGAACGTACTGCTCAGGGGATAAATGTGATAGTTTCTCATCAAGGTGAGCTAACACATAAGAATTTTTCAACTTTGGTGAAACATTATCACTAAGATCAAACTTCATCTTGCTAACACAATCATCAATGTTGTCAACATTTTCACAATTGTCTTTAGTACAATCAGAAACTGGGGAGAGTGTGGCAATACACTTGACATGTTTAGTTTCTAGCCTGTCATGATATTTCTTGATCATCTTCACATAACACAATCTCTTTTGTTTACGACGACCAGGCGTCAGGACAACATAGTCTGTGTCGCTAACCGTTTTGTCAACAGCTTATGGATCTTGATATCTTGCTCTCAGTGGCTGACCAGGAAAGGGAAGCAAAACTAACACTTTCTCACCACAAGTGAAATTTCTCTCTTTTGACTTTTTGTCATAGTTTAGCTTCATTTTTTTTTCATGCGAAACTTTCAAGTTTCTTCTGGCCAACTCACTTGCTTTTGATAGTCTTTCCCTAAATGTAGACACATAGTCTAAGAGATTGATCTCAGGTGTGTCATTGAGCCATTGTTCTTTTAAGTGTTTTAGTGGCCCACGCACACTGTGACCAAACACAAGTTCAAAGGGGCTATACCCTAAACTTTCCTGAACTGACTCTCTGACAGGAAACAACAACAAATGCACACCCTCATGCCTATCATTCTCTGTCTCAAAACAATAAGTCTTGATCATATTCTTGACAGTTTGATGAAACCTCTCTAAAGCTCCGTGTAGCTCTGGATGATAAGCACCAGACTTAACTTGCTTAACACCGAACTGGTACATACCTAGTTGAAACATCTTAGACATAAAATTTGAGTCCTGATCAGACTGAACAACATCTGGCAAACCAACTAAGGTGAAAAACTTAATCAAAGCCTTGACAATCACAGGCGCAACAATCCTACAAGGTGGAATTGCTTCAGGAAATCTGGTAGAAGCACACATAATTGTGAGTAAATACTGATTACCAGACTTAGTCTTAGGTACTGGACCAACACAATCAACAACAACTCTACTGAAAGGTTCCTTGAAAGTCGGTATAGGTTTCAAGGGAGCAGAAGGAATTTTCAGATTTGGTTTTCCAACAATTTGGCATGCATGACATGTCTCAAACTGGGCCAAAAAGAAATGTGCCAATGTTTATCACAAGTTTTGTTTACACCCAAATGACTTGCCATAGAACTTTCATGTACCAATGAAAGTACATGTTTTTGTTTGTGACAAATTTGTTTTCGTAGCAATTATTTTGAAAACGTTAAAAGCATAAGATGGCTACGTCGTGTTATATTTCCTATAAACTTTGCCATGGCCACCTCACTTTCCCTCAAAGCACTCGACGAAAGAATTCGCGACTTGGAGAAGAAAAGTGAATGGATGCGAGAAACTCGGAGTACCTCGGTCGTGTCAGGTAAGACCCACGATTTTTGTTGTCAAATAACGTTTAAAGAATTATTACGTTAAGGACAGAAATCCAGATAGATTATCAAACTTATCTCGCGAATGTTTTTTTTCGCTCGTGTTATTTTCAAAGCTTATGATAAAATTTATGATCCATTTCAATAGATCTACATGGTTAAGAATACGGAAAGCCAGTATTTGTAACTAAATGTCTCAGTACTATTCACAAGTATTTATCTTAAGCTTAAAGGGCAGACTTTTTAACTTTGCAACTCGGCAAACACTTGAACACAAGGGGGATGAATTACGATTTGAATCACAGAGATCCATATGTAATGGTAATGAACACCCATGGGTGTAGAAGACATATTTCAGGAATTCAGAATATTTTAAAGAATGATAAAAAATATGGGCTTTTACAATGACAAGTTTTCCTTGTACATTATTCCATTCAATTTTGGATCATGGATGAAATGAAACTGTTCATCCCCAAATTCGCTGAGAGATCAGATGTATATCTCAACTATTTGAGGCAAACACTACATTCATATCAGAAACCGTTAGCTTTGCGTAGGATACCAAATTGTTTGTATTTTTTTCAGTAATGTAATACATATGTGTTGAACATAATTATATAACATATCTGTTATATTTAATGTATTTGACTTAATCTTTTAGGCTGTTTTGAAACAAATCTTGCCACGACTGGAAAAGATCACCCTTGCCTATTCTAGTGTTTATGATACTAGGTAACACAGACATTTCATTTTGAATATTTCGTTAATCCACTTCCCTACATACATTTTCACAAAATGAAAAATACAATAGTAACATTTGCAAATAGCCGATAAACTAAATCAGCTCAACTTTACACCTGTGTGAAATTGCAACCGAACTGACCCCTTGATTTTACAATGCGTAATTGCTGCAAGGTTATGTCATACAATGTAACTAAACTTCATTTATCAGGATCTTTATGTCAGGCTGTACATTTACCGGTTGTGTAACTTTGGCAAACAGGATGTACATACCACCGCACGAAATAACATTAAGGATGGTTGGTCTGTTTGGAAGTAATTTAACTACAAAATGGTAAACATTAAGAACAATGTATGTATTCAGAGTGATATTGTAGTTTGCTTGGATGTATACTTTCCACTGACGATCTTTTCTTTTAATTAGACGTTGTGTTGAATCAACGTATGAAGTGCAAGGAAAATGCCATTTGTTTTTATTTCAGTAAAGCCGATGACGAGGACTCTATGAATATAGTAGTCAAACAAGCAAGGAGACCACGGATGGTCAGTAGGAACATGTGAAGGTAATGTTTACTCACCTGCCTGTCATTAGGAATAGTTAATGATTTAATAAATAGTGTAAGTATAGGCAGATTTAGACGTAACCAAGTCAGCATGGATTATATGAATAATTTTGCTTAACAAATGAACTAAAAGGTGTGGAATATGTTGTATACTACTTTAATCATTTATTTAACACATTTATTTACAGAAGCACACAGCGTCACACAGAACAGCAGCAAAAGCCAACGAAAGAATAAAATCCATAAGTATATCTATTCGAATAACATGTAACAATTCCTATTCATCACAATGTCTGATGACAGCCTCAACAACCTCCTCCATGTCAACGGAAGAATACAACCCACTGTCAACAACAACGACCCGAAATGTGTTATATATAAATTAAACTGTGATTGTGGACAGAGCTACAATGGTGAGGCATCAGGACCCATCAAAACCCGAGTCAAAGAACATCGCACCTCTGTTACCAACTCGGACAGCAAATCAGCCATCTCGGACCACATCAAAGAAAACCCTAATCATCAAAAAGAGTGGTCTGACATCACAATCCTATCCAACAACCAAACGGACTTCACCAAACGCAAACTCACCGAAGCCATTCACATCAAACGCCACAAGCCCACCATCAACCGTGACCAAGGATATTTCACTCCATCTGCTTACGATGCACTCCTCTACCACGCCCAATCAATTGTATAAACATCTCATCCTCCACTGTAATTCCTTCATTGTAACCCTCTTTATTTGTACATGTCTGGCTTCCATTCACTATCCTTTGTGTACTACTGGTTTCTCCAGCTTTCTGCTTCTCCAATCATTGCTCCGGTTGTCAGTTGTGTTTTCTTTGTACTATGTTATCTCATTGTTTACACACACACACACACACACACACACACACACACACACACACACACACACAATTTTATGCATCTTTCCTTCTTGACAACGGTACAAGAATCTGTACCGAAACGTCGCAATTATGCTATAAAGAAGTTGTTATCCATACAATTTGTCCTATTAGAACCATCGTTATTGCATAATCCCTACAGTCTCTATACACACAATTAGATGAAGATGATTGCGCGATCAATATTAATGTGAACCATAATTAGTAGAAAAGTCAGTTAATGATGATATATAAACATGTTACTACACTTCAGTAACTACATGTCACTTCAGAGCAACAGATTGTGTGTCCATAAGAAAATAGGATAAGAGTGAACTGCATAATTTGTGTTGGGGGTGATTATTCAAGTAAGAAACTTCCTTTTAATAATTTGCAATCCTTCTTGGCATTAAGGTTTGATAGATTTTTGTGTAATATACATTTTCAGAAACGTGCACAGCGTATAAAAAGCCCAGAAACCATTGATGGATCGACCGGATTGAAGGAAAAGGTTTGAACAATGCTCACCTTGGAAATGACTTCACCAGTTGTGAGTGATGAAGAAGATGCCAATTTATTGCTCTCGATCCCATTTACCTGGGAATCCAGTAAAGTCTGGACGTACAAGTCTGCACAGGACTCATCCACAATTTTCAAAGCCACCACCCGAGGCCATCATGAAGACCAGGATGAGGCACCCAAACCAGAATGACAGAGGGATATCCGCCCAACGATGCCCCTGAGTGGGCTATTAAATAGCTAATCGATCACATGAACATATTTCAACAATTCAATTTAATTTATCCTCATTGTAAAACTTTAATAGTTTTGATCTTTGGCAAAATATTCTAATTTTATTTAAATTTTATTAAATCTTAATTTTTGTTTATTTTCAAATAGACCTGTATTTATTTTAAATACACTTTTATTTATTTTGAAAGTTCTTTATTACATTTTACCATTGTATTGTTTTGCAAGCTCTGTGTTATTATATGGTTAGCAATTGTAGTTACTGACTTGGGTGTGTTTGTCTCTGTCAGTGTGGGGATGACTGTCAAGTGAATGTTCGCTATGGCATGTTCTTGGAAATATTTTTGTTATACATATTGATCTGTTACTTAGTAACCACACACAATGACACATAATTGTCCCCTGTGAACCCGAGTAAATGAAATGCTGTGGAAAGTTTTCTGGCAACAGAAACTCTGCGGAAACTATGTATGTCAGTTTGTAACTGAAACTCTGCGGAAACTTGATGAAATTTTGGTAACTGAAATTCAACGGAAACCTGATGGAATCTTGGTAACTGAAACTCAACGGAAACCTGATGGATTCTCGAAGTTAACTGAGACTTTCTGGAAAGTGGGTAACGGATACCGTGCGGAAACCTTTAGAAAGTGGGTAACAGTAAGTTTCCGTTATTGCGGAAACTCCGCGTAAACAAACGGAAACTCACTGGATTCTAAGTGGAAACTTAAGTTTCAGTCCAGTTTCCATCAGGTTTCCGTGTTGCGGAAACCAAGTTAGTTTTGCTGTGAGTTCTTTTAAGTCTCTGGGTAATACAAAGTGTTCTGGCCAAAAGGGCTTTTCCACGGGTAAGACATCAGGACATGCAGGTTACAGTGGTGTTAGAACAGGTTCAAATTCTAGTGGCAAGCAGTCACGTACTTTCAGTCTAAGCCTGAGACTACCAGTGGTTCTGATCCTGTTTGTGCATATTGTAAGAAGCCAGGTCATTTGGTGTCTGCATGTTACACTACCTAATCAGTATTTACTCACTATCATGTGTGCTTCTACCAGATTTCCTGATGCAAATCCGCTTCGTAGGATTTTTGCTCCTGTGATCGTCAAGGCTTTGATCAAGTTTTTCACCTTAGTTGGTTTGCCAGATGTTGTTCAGTCTGATCAGGGCTCAAATTTTATGTCTAAGGTGTTTCAAGAAGCTATGTACCAGTTCGGTATTAAGCAAGTTAAGTCTGGTGCTTATCATCCAGAGTTACACAGAGCTTTAGAGAGGTTTCATCAGACTGTCAAGAATATGATCAAGACTTATTGTTTTGAGACAGAGAATGGGATGAGGGTGTGCATTTGTTGTTGTTTGCTGTCAGAGAGTCAGTTCAGGGACAGGCTATTAAAGGCAAGTGAGTTGGCCAGAAGAAACTTGAAAGTTTCACAAGATAAAGTGAAGCTAAACTATGACAAAAAGTCAAAAGAGAGAAATTTCACTTGTGGTGAGAAAGTGTTAGTTTTTTCTTCCCATACCTGGTCAGCCACTGAGAGCAAGATATCAAGATCCATAAGTTGTTGACAAAAAGGGTAGCGACACAGACTGTGTTGTCCTGACGCCCGGTCGTCGTAAACAAAAGAGATTGTATCATGGCAACATGATTAAGAAATATCATGATAGGTTAGAAACCAAACATGTCAAGTGTATTGCCACACTCTCCCTAGTGACAAATTGTGAAAATGTTGACAACATTGATGATTGTGTTAGCAAGGTGAAGTTTGATGATCTTAGTGATAATGTTTCACCGAAGTTGAAAAATTCTTATGTGTTAGCTCACCTTGATGAGAAACTATCACATTTATCCCCTGAGCAGAAAATTCAAATGTCAGAATTTATTTATGAGTTCTTTCACTTATTTCCTGATGTGCCTGGTCGAACTGATGTTGTTAGTCATGATATAGATGTAAGTGATGCTGTGCCTGTAAAACAACACCCTTATTGGATGAATCCAGTGAAACGTGAAACTCTGCGGAAAGTGGTGAAATATATCCTGGACAATGACATTATTGAACCCAGTGACAGTCCGTGTTCACCATGTGTTCTTGTGCTGAAGAGTGGAGGTGGATTGGTCAAGCCAAGTAGTAAGTTTGACTTACTGAAGGGCTTCTGGCAGATTCCACTTACAGACCGTGCAAAGACAATATCGGCCTTGGCAACACCAGATGGACTGTATCAATACAAGGTGATGACGTTTGGTCTGAAGAATGCTCCAGCGACGTTCCAGAGACTCGTCAACAGTGTCACATCAGGCCTTGATTATGTCATGGAGTTAGATGACCATCTGAAAAGGACTCATGCATTCTTCGAAAGAGGAATGCTCCAGCGACGTTCCAGAGACTCATCAACAGTGTCACATCAGGCCTACATGGATGGTGTCATTGATTACCACATGGCGTGGGATGACCATCTGAAAAGGACTCGTGCATTCTTCGAAAGACTGTCTCAGGCAAGAATCTCGGCAAGTGTGAATTCGGTAAGGCACAAGTGGAATTTTTAGGGCATGTTGTAGGGCATGGCCAGGTACAACCAGTTCATGCTAAAGCTGAGGCAATTGTACATTTTCCGGTACCTCAGTCTAAGAGGGAACTCATGAGATTATTGGGTATGGCTGGCTATGACAGAAAGTTTTGTCAAAACTTCTCAGATGTTCTATTTCCACTTACCAACCTCTTGGGGAAAAAGGTAAAATTTCAGTGGAATAGAAGTTGTCAGGCTGCATTTGAAAAAGTCAAAGCCATACTCATGAATTCTCCAGTATTGCAGGCACCAAAGTTTGAGAAGGCATTTAAGTTGCAAATTTATGCAAGTGATGTTGGTGCAGGTGCTGTCCTCATTCAAGAGGATGATTCAGGGATTGAACATCCAGTTTGTTATTTTTCAAAGAAAGTTGACAAGCACCAAAGAAATTATTCTACCATTAAGAAAGAGACATTAGGTCTTTTGTTAGCTTTACAACATTTTGAAGTGTACCTTGGTACCACCACTTTGCCAATTGAAGTTTTTACTGATCAAAATCCCTTGATTTTTCTTCACAAAATGAAGAACAAGAATCAGAGACTTAAGAGGTGGAGTTTGACCTTGCAAGGGTTCAATCTTGTGATGAAACACATTAAAGGCAAAGACAATGTTTGTGCTGATGCACTTTACAGGGTATAAATGTATGATGACTTGATGATGCTGTATGTATATAACTGCATTTTGTCATTGTAATTTTGCAAGAAGTTTGCATATTACTCATATTATTACATGTCATGTCATTATGTTCTTATTGCTATGATTGTGACAGAAAGTTTCTGTGAAACTTTCTTTTCCTCAAGGCTTACGAGTGTGTATTTTCTGTATATTTTGTTATTAATTAAGTAATAATTATCATTGGGTCACAACATTTAGTGTTTTGAATATTAACTGTGATTGGTCACATTTCGTTTTAATAAATGGTCAACACTTTTATAATTCTGGTTTTCCGGAATTTATCGGCTCCTAGTTTTAGATGTGTTTACTTCCGTACTTTTTCAGCAGTGACCAGCAACCAAAACCCAATGTTTACCTCTCATAAATCAGCCTTGCGAGTGCCTTATCATATTGAAAATTTTAATAAAGATGTTTGATATGTGTATTTTAGAGCACAAAACCATTCAATCTATAATGTATCATGACACAGATGTGTAAATGTGATGGATTGTTTTTAAGATGTTATTTTATGTCAATGTTTATTTTTTGTGATGCTGTATGGGGCAAAACCCCATAAACCGAAAAAATGTACTTTTTTAAAGATTTTGATGTGCGCAAAAGCGTGACCCACCACAATTGTTTAGGTTTGCATTCTAATTTACTCCCTTCATATGTAATGAAAAAATTGGGATGGGTCGCGCTTTTAGTCACACTTTTGTATCACTCTGAAAATCAGAAAATGTAGGTTTTTAGAAGATACTGTAAAACATGTTAACTTTGAGGTCTTCAAAGAGGAAAACTAACAACACTAAAACATAAAAATGCAATTGGAGGTAACTGTAAAATTTTGACAATCATGACATGTTGTGGACCAATAAGGGCCTCTATCATACCTTGTCCTTTATTTGAGGAATGAGCATGTTCTCTTGGATCCTAAACTGGCAACTTATCATGTGAGCAGAATTGTGTGAACCCTCAACTATTTATAGTATAGCCGAAATTCATTTATCTCATATTTGGAATCTCAGCAACTTTAAATAGCGGACTGAATTTTACTTTAAAAATGTATTTTGATTCACATAAACTGGACATATAGAACATATTTTAATGAAAAAAACATACCTTTTTTTTCTTAAAGATGAAAAAAGAATATTTAACTTCAGCTACATAACCAATAGTGTCCTTTTCACTACCATTCACAATAATATCGGTATTTTTTAAAAACTGAACTTAAGGACAAAAGCTTTAGCATTTGCATACTTTAATAGAAGGTGGTGCATGCTTGTTTATCAACCGTATTGAAAGATTGCTCTGACTGACATAAGGCTGACTATATATTTCATGACTATATATTTCATGACTATACATTTCATGACTATACATTTCATGACTATACATTTCATGACTATATATTTCATGACTATACATTTCATGACTATACATTTCATGACTATACATTTCATGACTATATATTTCATGACTATACATTTCATGACTATACATTTCATGACTATACATTTCATGACTATACATTTCATGACTATACATTTCATGACTATACATTTCATGACTATATATTTCATGACTATACATTTCATGACTATATATTTCATGACTATATATTTCATGACTATATATTTCATGACTATACATTTCATGACTATATATTCGATGGTGCTACATGTCGTTAGGAGTAACTGTCATGGAATCATGCCAGTGAGAAACTATTGCAAACACTGTCAAACATCTCAACCTCATCTCAAATATTCAAGCCTGGACACAACCCTTCAAATTCTTGAACTTCCATGAGCTTACAACAGAAACACACTGCTGTGGATTTCAGTCTTCAGCAATACACTGCTCTTTTCGTAAGTATAAACCTAGTGTCATGAACAAATTCCCAGAGAGCAAAGGCACCACTTAGTTTTGTAATTAAAG
The DNA here is from genome assembly GCF_037392515.1 of Haliotis asinina. NCBI lineage: Eukaryota > Metazoa > Mollusca > Gastropoda > Lepetellida > Haliotidae > Haliotis > Haliotis asinina. Next base: position 56,931,115 of record NC_090289.1, read on the forward strand.
TCCTTTGGAGATAACCGTTGCACGTGTACTCTCTTGCACAAAGTCAATCGTATTGTTCATGAAGCAATAAGTAGACATTTTAACATCTTAAAATAGCACAGGACCCTTTTTCATAACTTGATTGCTCTCTTTGTTCAAAGTTATGAATGCATATGTCTTCATTAGTTTTAGATATATGGATTGTAATTTCATTTGTCAGAGACTTGCCTTTTGATACCAACAAGCTGTAGACTACACCCAGCTATCCATCATTTATTGGTAGATGTTTGTGTTCTCTTTAAATATATACATAAAAACGTATAAGCACATCTGCATAATGGAAATATCCTTAACGTTTTCTCTTTTCAAAAACATCTGCTATATTTACTGATAATACTAACATGCCCAATCGAACAAATGTGTGTCTAGTATTGCTACATCTTAATACAGACAGATGTAGTTCTGGTTGAATTAAACTCTTCTGTGATCCACACAACTGATCGACCTATGCATGTTGAACCATTGTCTGGGGAGGAATGTCATTCTTGATAATACATGCTAACAGATTGTTCTCGAAATTGTCATGTTCGTGAAAAACGGAACAGATATCTGGACAATTGCTTTCTTAATTGGATATCAACTGTGGAAGATTGGAAAATTTTTGTTTTGCTCCATCCTTTGACTTCTTGCACCATGGAAATCGACGACATTGAATGTGCACTACAATTAAAATAGAATACATTACAGCCAAATACGAAAGGCCACTAAAGGATTCAGATCGCAAACGTATGAGGCATAATTACATTTTCTGCTGGCATGACTCAAATTAGTTGTCATTGTATTTTTTAAGCATGCGGGATAAACGATCCAGCGTCTATCTGATAGTTGCCATGGTGTCACTTCGAGAGGAGATGTCCTCAACAAATGGCAGCCACTTCAATGACAGCAATAAGAAAGTATTTCAGCTACTATCTAGTGCTGATGCTCAGACGTCGCACTGTCTATGCAAAATGAATGAAATCCATTGGATGAAGAAAGTGTCCAAAAGTTATCAAGTGAGATGCAGCCTTTGGGTACGTGGTCAGAAGCAGCAACTAACCTCAAACAACTGACCTCAGTTGCTGCAGAACACCGGGCCAGCACTGTCACAGTTAATATACTGGCCAAAAATAATTAGGGATATATAAAAAAAATAAATTCTGAATAATGACCTATTTGTTCATTGACACATTAATAAAATATCACTTCTGAAAACACCAATATTCCTAACTCATTTTGTCCAGGATATAATGACATGTGAAGTGTGTTTGTTAACTGAACTGCAATTGTAGTAGTGTTAGAATGCAATTCAGTCGGTGTTAGATGAATCACAAAGCCACTGGGATGTGGGGCAGATGGACGTCTATTACAAGGAATGTAATAAAATTATTCAAGCCAGGTTGGTAGAACCTGTTTTTCTGCATCCACCTGGGACACATCTACGTCATGTTCAAGTCATTATCTTTATACGTGAGACACTGTGAGTCCAGATCTCCATGGCCTCGATCCTAATGAATGTGAAACAAATACCACAACCTGTGTGACGATGACCACATAAGAGACTGACAAAGACCTAGATCAAATTGACCTTTAAATACTTTAATGCCTTATACGCTTGGACGAGCATAGAACAATAGAACTTACACACTAGCCTGAGCAAGGGGCATGCTTTAAAAAGGATTGAAAGGAGAAAAGCAGTGCAAATGAGTGTTGTTGAAATAGATTACATTAAGACTGGAACGATGTTTAGAGAGCTAAGGTTATGATATAAAGTGTTGAATACAAACTAATTGATAGGTTTAGGCTACTTAATGATATTGTATATCTCATCAAAATAATATTATGACACACTAATTCAAAATATTCGTATGTTTATTAGGTTTAAAATAATTGCTATATATACAAAGTTGACTCTGCAACACAATTAACTTCCTACAATACACATTCAAGCAAATGAAAAATGGTTTCCCTGAAATCCGACACATGGCAATGTGAACGGTCGTGTCCACCTGCAGTCCTTGTATACCGAGGAATCTAACACTTGCTCCGATCATCCATACACACCGTGCGAGACGCGTGGCAGCAATTATGTAGAGCAGTACTTATGTTAATGTTTCACACTTAACAAATATGTTTATCGACAACTGGAACATGAAATAAAACTTGCGAAAAGACCAACCGAGGTATGTATAATGACTACACAAGACAAACAGGTGTCTTGGTCTGCGACTGCTGAACTGGATATGATTGTCCAGAGCATACAATTAAGAATTAAAAAATGATATCCCGAGCTCAGGATATTAATGAAATGAATGTGTATATTCCTTCAGAAATCATTAATATAACCTAGTCACTCAAACTGGTTCATTCTAATATAGATTGTCCTTTTCTTCCTCTGTACGTCACGTCAACCGCATGGCATCGTCTTACTCCAAACGTGACTGGACAGCGGTTAGTGCATCATAATCTTATCGGGCGTGGAACAAGTCGTCGGATCAACATTCCTCTTGAACAAAGACCCCGCTTAATGGTACGATATCACAGAGGTTCTCAACATAATGCTGCCCTTATACAAAACATCGCAACTGCCCTGTACTGTTTTCTCAAAAGTGGGATCTTTCATCGTCTATTCAGTCCTCCCAGTTAAACAAAATAAAATAAGTGTATTTTCTGGTTCATGAGTCATTTCATCGTTTGTATTGCTGACCGTGTAGCTTAGCGTGATTTCACATCGGATTGTAAATATCTTACTCAAATTGTGAAAATGAACTCACTGGTTACATGTCATGTTTGGTTGATCGGAGGTACTTGCCATGCAGTAGAATACGGAGGTGATTTACACAAATCAAACACGCTCATGTGAAATTTGCCTTCAAAACTAGATTGAGATATAGATGGATACACAACTACCTGAGGTATAGTGTTAGGCGGAATGTCGTTGTCTTCACGAGCTTTCCAATATGCATTTGCCATGGTGCCTGTATTTTACAATAGCTGTGTGTGGTGGCTCGGGTATTGTGTTCGTGAAACAATATCGGCGCTACATTAAGAACGAACCTTTGGAGTACGTGGTTAGTTTTGACAAAGATCATTGACGTCAGAGTTTAGGCGTCTCAGCGCACACGGAAACAACTGGATGTCATGATAAAGTGACTAAACAACAATTCCTCGAGGACACTGGAAACCGCTGCACCATGCGCACTCACACCTAACCAATATGGTTACAAGATCATTGAAACGTATAAGACTAATAAGCATTATATCTGCGTGAAATGAATATTGTGCATTGGTATAATCGTATTCACGTGCCGTTACCACTGAGCCAATTATCACGCGATGTGAAACGTACATTAACAATAATTAAACGACAGCGTTGTTTTTCTTTGGTTTGGGACAAAATGGCACTACATGTCAGCATTGCCTCTCCATTGTGTTCACCCTTAATTCACTTAAATTCTTGAATTCTGATCAGCTAAACTAGTCATATGTTACTGCATTCATTTTCCGATGAATGTAAGGTCGCTGACTGCGCACTACTGAAACCACTACTGGCTGTAGGAGCATCCCAATTACTGCTGGGGAAAGTTTTAAGTTGGACTGTGTCGAATCAGTGAAAGGTAAAGCTAATTCAAAATCAACTGAATTTAAATGTTACTGCAGGCAGGTACATTTATCCAAGTATATACATTTCAATGCATGTACTCCGTGATACCGCATTGATGTTATCTGTGTAGGAGAAACCACGACTACGAGGGTGAGGAGTGATTTGCCCGACTCATACGGGTCACAATCTCTTGTAAAACGGAGTAGGAGTGGTTTCTCCGACTTATCAACATTTTTTGTGTAATATATCTTATTAATAATGTACAACGATCGACATCAATACGGCCTGGTGCCTTATAATTGATTTCCAATGTGTACACGGTATAGTGTGCGTTGACATCTCATTGCTGTAACCTGACCGATGTTCATGAAAGGCTCGTGCATTCCACGCACTAATGCGAGCTCATGTCTAGAAAAAAACAGGCAAGATGTCCGACAGTCAGAGTCAGACAACAAACATTATGAAAAGTCACATTATGGATAAACCACCATCCAGAGGATACGGGTTATCAATCGTTTTAGATATAATCCACCCGAAAAATAAACAAAACTGTTTAATGTGTATGTAGGGGATACATGTGGGCGTCGTCGTTCTTGTTTACTCGCCACGCGATGTCGGTTGTAGGACACCATAGTGAAGGCCTGTTCTACTCCGGATCTTCACGGGTCCGATTCTTCTACACGTTATGGAAAAAAACACGGGTGAGTGAGTGGGCTTAAAGTTGAAGTCACTTAGGCAGTATTTCATCCTCACTGCGCCTAATTCAAAATATATGTTAATGATAATTAAATATTAATTATAAAGATCTGTCAGCGAAAGACAGTAACAGCACCTAGCATATCACAAATATAAATATAAAGCTATTGTGTCAAACTTCAGTATGGATGCTGAAAGTTGGTAGGAGACGATTTGGTAGGAGACGATTTGGTAGGAGACGATTTCACGGGTCTTAGTCTTCATGCGGAAAATGCTGGTATGTCACGTTGTGGTATGTGGTTCAGTTACCATGAACCGGTGTGTTCATGATCAATTAAGCTGAGATCGTGTCTGCTGCTTGGAATGGCGTGTATACGCCTCATTGGAAAGGATAAGGTCCCCCGATCCCATGTGCCTAATCGACACTGAAGTTGTTCTTTTCCATAGAATACAGGATATGACCTCTGAATCGCAACTCAAACGATGGACGAAACTGGCGAAAAGGACGAGGGATACTGGTGTCTCTACATTTGGCGGCGGCATTTGCAGACATACTCAGATTCTAGACACACTCTCCCATAAATAACTTCGTATCCCTCTTAAACAGTGAGCATATTACGACAATATATAAAACTAACTCAGTTGTAATGACTTTCCGAAGTCACGTTATGTGTTTGGAATATTGCTAAAAGCGACTTAAAATTACACTCACCCGCTTGACGTCTAGCAATTATACATACTTACATCCAGGTTAGATCGACCTGGGGGGAGGAAGGTACTGATGGCCTCCCCGTTAACAACGCTGCAGTTCACTGTATAGTGCCAAGGACTGATATTAAGACTCCTCTTTGCAGGTTTATAGTTATGCTTCATGAAATGTGTGTACTATTCCTGTGTTGGTGGGTGTCAGAAAAAGTGTTAATGCATGAAACCTACACATGCCTTCACATAAATATATTGCTTCACAATTGGCGTTACATTAACTCGACCAATGACTCATTCACTCTCTGACATGTAAGAAACTAGTGCAAGTACAAACAATTAGGTCCAGTTAGGTCAGAAAGATGGCGAACGCTTCACTCGAGTGTGCAAACAGCAAGATATACTCATCGTGTCATATGGCCCTCATATATGGGACAAGGCCAGGTCAGTTCAGTGGGGATTACGGCATACGCGAATAGCAAACATAACAGAGATCGCTTTAAAGCATAAAGGGTTAACATAGAGTGACGGACGCTGCCATTCGGAGTAGGTCAAGACCGAGGGGACGCTTATCAAAAGCTGGTGATCCCAACGTCTCAAATTGATAAACAGGCACACAGGCTGACTGGGCAGTAAGAACTATGTTAGATCACGCTCATGAGAAGTAGATGAAGGTAGGCGCTCGATCGTATGTATTAGGTGCAGCTGTTTCTCCGCACGTAGTAGTTAATTTATTCGTCAGGATAGGCGACCTAGGAAGTCGAGTTCACTTCATTTAAAATCACTCATGCTCATTTCACCCCAAGGTATAATGGTGAGAACACAGCAACTCTCCGAGCTTATTCACAATGCAAAAGGTACCCCGTCATCTGACCCTGTATGTTGATTTGCACAGGCTACCACGTATGACAATATAGTGTAGTACAGGATACTCCAGACACATACCTGCCTACAATATAGCACAGGTTGCTGTAGTGACGCATCCTCTCACAATATAGTACAGGGTACTCTAGTGACGTAACCGCCCACTGTTTTTTTTCTACAATAGACACTGTCTTGTGTAGGCAGTCCTCTCCTGTTCTCGTATCCCATATCAAGCCACTATCGTCTAATTGTAGATTTAGAAACTCTGGGTGACCCTCTCTTTCGCACCTCATACCGATGTTGGATGTACGTACTTACTCTTTTCTTAATGAAAGGAAAACTTCTGTCTGGCTCGATGTCCAAATTTTATTTTTCCATCCATGTAGTAACCATCTAAGACCGGCGTCACTTCGGGCCACTACCAGAATGAAGTTTATAAAATCTAGACTTTTGCAATCGGATACTGCGTTTTTATGTTATGGATATCATACATTTCAAATTTAAACGAAATCGGTGAAGAAATGAATATTTTCGAAAATTATACCACTACACTCGTAATGTCCAAACAGTGAATCGAATCTCTCTGATGAAGGTGGCACTTTTATTTTAGTTTTTTTTTCTTCTGTGTTCTGTGGCTACTTCGCCCGCCCGTCCTGAATTTCATACTTTGATTTCTCCGAGGTAGTGGACGTGTTTGTTCCACCACCTTGCTGGGTACACTGATGTCACTTAGCTACAATGTTCCCCGGCCGCCTTTTGACGTACACGTGAGGGGAACACACACAGATCTGATGCTCCGCCTGTGACAATTTGCGGAGAGCTCACTGTACACTTGTCAATCAAATTTCTTTCTCCTAGGATAGGAAGACACAATCCAGTATCCGTGTCCAATGCCATTGTGTGTGATGTTATTGTTGTAGAGGAAATATGAAGTTAGAGAACCTTATTGTAAATGTGCCAACTTGAATGTCCAAGGACAAAGAGTGTTTTGGTGAAATGGTCGTTTACTTCCGCATTGATTTGTTCCATCAAATGTCTTAGGTTTGTTTCAGCAATACCTGAAAGATGCCATTGCCAAAAGTCACCATCTGCTATCCCACCACAGACCTTTTTGAAATAATAAAGAGAGAGCTTCCTGATGTCGATATCCAACTGTTCACTAAGCCGTTGGCAGGTACGAATAATGCAACGATGTCACGTAACTTTAGTTGCTATCGCCTTTTTAAAAGAATGTAAGTCACCGATGTCTCAGGTCTTGTCTCAGGTCCAATCATCAGGTAGCATTTTCCTATTTCGGCAAAGAGCATTTTCGAAAATTATTTTTCAACCAATAGCAGTAACTACTTAATACACATCGATGTAGTTTCTGAACACAGATTATATACACACAGATCACCCCACAAAAGAGGAGGTGGAGGTTTTGTCTCAAACAGAAGTCCTGTTTGGATCGCCTAAAATGATGGGTGGCATCATCCCGCGATGCACCAGTCTCAAGTGGATTCAGTTACCGCAAGCAGGTATGATATGTGAAGTCATAATTACCTCAACTAGCATATTTATGAAACGATTTACACTTCATGTGAGTGAAAGGTACCCACATCATACATATTCGCCAAAATAATAACATTAGAGGTTGATAGTATTCATAATGAAATGGATTGCTGAATATCTGTCATTGACAAAGGCGGTTGATTGCATCAGTGTTAACATCAGTTCATTCTTTAGATTGTCGTGTATGCCATTATCAGTCCACACATCTTTCAGGCTAATGGTCTTTTGAGACCGTTCCTTTTGTTGCAGGTGCGGATAAAATCCTGAACCTTTTGTCAGAAAATAAGGTAATTCGTTAATGAATTTAACACCACACATATTGCTTACACTTTAGCACAGACAGACGTCAAGGCATGCAATAACCCGCCCACACTCCGTAACGTGAATGGGGAGGCATTTTTGACGGATAAACTTCCGTAACTTCATTGCAATTGATGCGACGTTTCTGTATAGATTTTAGATTTATCAAGCAAGTGATTTGCAGGATCTACACAGGATCCACGTTGCTTCTATTGCAATAAAGATGTTGTATATTAATAAAAATGTGTTCATCATCCCAGCCTGTTAAAGAGATTCATGACATATAATATCATCTGAATATACAATTAATGGTATAGTTCTGGTAATCGAAATGAAAAGCGTGTTAGTCTCTTGATCCATGCCAGACTGTTAAAGAAACTCTGTAATGAGATCTGTGATTGTCGTAATTATATAATATTATCTAAATATACAATTATAAGTATATTTCTGGTAATCGAAATGAAAGGCGTGTTAGTCTATTGATCCACGAGAATCTACACTCTGTTTGTGATGTAGGTCAACAAAAGTATAATTGTCACCCGCAATGGAGAGTCATTCGCCAAGCCACTGGCCGAACACATCATGGGCCAGATCCTGACCACAAACAAAGGTTACTACAAATGGTACCACAAGCAAAAGAGGGCAGTGTATGAGAGGTATGTCATTTAATGTCTCCACAGGGAATGGTTGCAGCTGGACGCCTCTTTGTTTCTTAGCATCAATGTTCCTACTATAAAAAGCAGTGAGAACAGTTGTGGTAATTGTGTGATAAATTTGGCTGTTTTTGAATAGTTGAATACTCGAACGCATTGCCGGGTCATTGCTGCGTAGGCAGTGGCCACGCAACCATTCACTGACTTGTCACAATCGATAACACATGGTATTAGCGGGGAGTCAGAAAGAACACTAGTGGCATCTGCGATGTTTACGATTTGAAGGTTGTGATGCTACCTATGAACACGTCTTGTCGTGTCATTCCCAAAAACAGATACGCTGGCCACATGGGGCAGTTAGAAAGAAACATCGTGTTATTCTCATAGCTAAATTATTTAGCGATATTGGAGTAAGAAGTAAATAGAGTTATACACGTGGCCTCCTTCGTGGTTCAGTGGATAGATCGTCGACCATCAATGTCGTGGGATTTTTCATCATTCTGTTACACCATTGGCCATGGATTGTACTTGCTCTTGCCCTGCCTGACGTTGTGAATTGATGTGTCCTGTTGAGTTTTCCACTAAACTTCAGCACAAATCCAGATCAGGACATATAGAAACATTGGCATATAACAAGTGCAAACAGTAATCTCATCAGATAGTCCAGTAACTGTCATATCTAGCAGCGTTTCTTCTAACAGTTGCTTGATGTGTGTGTACATACCTGCAATCAGTGAAACATTCCGTACCATGACAGGTCAGACTATGTTGTTGTTTTTCCCGGGTGCTATAGAAGCGTCCAGATATGTGTTGATCCCCAGTCTATGTATCGGAACCAGTACATCACATCTGATAATCGAATGGGAAAGAACGTAAATCAACCACAGCATCGTGTTCAATGAATAAATCAAGCACATAACTATTGCAATGGATGTGTAATAATATGATGCGCTCTACTTCACATTAGTGTTCGCTTTACAAGCAAGTAAACATGTGTGTATGTGTGTGTGCGTGTGTGTGTGTGTGTGTGTGTGTGTGTGTATGTGTGTATGTGTGTGTGTTTTGTCATTATGTTTTATAGATTAAAGACGCAGCAAAAAGGGTTCAGGTGATCCTCGCACAGTCTAACAGGTAAGGCTCATTGTCAGCTCAGTGTCCTCGCCCCCTCTACACACAGCCCAAACTTCTCCCAGGACACACTGGCTAGTGGAACCCACCAAGAACTTTCCAGAGAATACGGAGGCTCCCCAACACTGCAGCCTTCTGCATTACGCAGATTGCCAGAGGGGCTGTGCTCCCGGTGGAGACCCGGGCACTCTCCTGATCTGCGCCAAGAGTTCAGGAAGTACCAAACCAAGGGCACTGAGAACAATGCGAGCCTGACGACAGTGTACTTGGGATGCAAGCGACATATTTCAAAGGCGAGGTCCGCATATTTATCATGCTTTTCCTGAATCTTGCGAATCACATCACTGTCAAATGTGAGAAGATGAGGTTTGTTGGCAGGACTTTTTCTGAGGCTGTACATGGGCCTATTCCATAGATATTTAAAAGCGTCATTTTCCAGGAATCCCAGGACATGTTCAGGGTCATACCATGGATGGACCTCGGGGTCAAAGTCACAGTCATGGCAGAAACGGTAGTAAAAAGCAGCGAGCCATGCCGCCAAGTCTTTTAAGATATGTTGTTTGTGTCCAGGATGGGCATTCACTGACACGGTGTTGGACAGTCTCTGTAAATCCATTACACAGTCGACATTTAATGTTAACATTTTGATAAAGAATCACATTCTGGCGGTTGCGAGTGGAAAGTGACTGGTCATGAGATGCAAGAACGAAGCTCTCAGTTTCACATTTGAGACCAGTCGACTTGATCCAGACAGTGGAGTCGTTTGAATTGCTGCTCTGTTCCACATATTGCATGTACACACGCTGAAGGACTTCACTCCTATCGCTGTACCGTCCAGCAATACATCATCATCAACAAAATCAACTTCAAATTTTCGATTCTGTCCAAAACCTTTGCACGCTTGAAATTGCTGTGGAATTCCATGCTTTCATCGTGAGTCTTGACATGCATCACCAGAGGATCTTCCAATAAATACATATATGCAAAAGTACATAATAAAATTACATCGCGAAGAGCCTCCTCATTAATCAAACCCACGCCTCCAGACCTGATTGGCATACATAAACGATTAAGAGAGGACCAAGGCTGGCGGACTCTGTTATCAGACATGATCCTTCTGGTCAGGCGGTCTGGGTGTCTTGTTTTGTCAGGTCAACTACTCCGAGGGAATAGGAAGGACTTGCACAGCAAAAACATGCTTGTTTCGAGCATTTAGCTCTGAACTCCAGAATTTCTTTTAACGAGATTTATACTCAGCCCGGGGTATATCTTAAATCGGGGCTTTCTGCAGCTTGTCTCGAACTTGTATTCCAAGATAGGTATAGGCCTGGTCTTCTACAAGATGCTCAATAACTCCCCCCTCTTTGACCAACTCAATCCATAGTCAGTTACCTCGCCACGTTTCAAATGGAGAGTATTACATTTGTCGAGTCCAAACGTTATGCCAATATCATTAGAAAACGACACGACAAGGAGAATCTGTTCATTCAAAATGATGAGTAAGTGGTGTTGGAGATCTGTGCTGAGGAGGTCCAGAATGTTAACCCATTCTTAAAGACAGAAAACAATCAAAGGACTGAAGGAGTCCATCTGAAATATTCCCCTCTGATTGGAACAGATTTCGAAGTCTGCACCTGCCCTTGTGAGTACATCTCACGTTGAGTCGACCTGCAATTCATTAAAGACTTGAGTAAATCAAGTAGTCGCTCAGGGAGGTGAATACACTGAGGAGACTTCAGAATCCATTCGTGAGGGACAGAGCCATATACTTGACAGTAGTCAGTCAAGCACATGGAGAAGTTACGGTTATGCGTTTTTGTCTCTTCTAAAATAATTTTTCTTCAAGGAGCTAATCATTGCACTCCCATTATTATAAAGCAAAAGAGGATATGACTTCATAGTCATCCTGTGATTGCATTTCAGAGAGAACCTTTATTCCAAGCCTCTGTCCCTGACATCAGTTGGAATACTAGGACTGGGCTGTATTGGACGTGAAGGTTGGTATATGTTTATCATATTGGTACTAGTATATGTTCATCCTTGACGTGTATGTCAACATCAAACATTGTTCCATTCTGTATGTTTTTGTCAGCTGCCAGAACGTGCAAGTTCTTTGGGATGAAGGTGTGGGGCATGACCCGAACTGAAGTACCGGAAGATCAGAAGTCCCCGCATGTTGACGAATACAGGTATTTATGTCACAGCGGTGTTCAAATGTCGGATACTTTGCCAAACATCCAACAATTACGAGAATACTCCAAATCATGATTAAGTCTTAATGCGTTATTGGCTGTATTTATTACACAGATGTGCATAATGTTTATTCCACAGGACAGGGAGTTCGTTACATGAAATCCTATCTGAATGTGACTATATCGTCAACATACTACCGTCGACGGAACAAACTCGTGACTTGTTGTCTGGAGATGCCTTTTCCTTCTGTAAAAATAAGGTACGCGTTGTATTTTGGCCACACAAGTTTGGGAAGCTTTCGGACGATGTAGTTAGGATAATGTAAACATGGAACATGTGAGTGACTTGAATGATTATAAACGGATGGAACATTATAGTGACGTCCAGATTGTTTGACTTCACCTCTATGTATCTGCTGCTTCAAATGAAGATGATGTCCAGTTTTTCATTTGCAGAAGACAACCTTCATCAATGTTGGACGGGGAGACGTGACGGATGAAGAAAGTATCTTGAAGGCTCTTAGGCTAGTGTTGTTTGTTTTCTTTACAAGATGTCGTTGCTCCAGCTATAAGTATAAATAGCCTGGAACCCTGACTGACATGTGCACTGATTCGGCCAGAACTTGATTTCGATGATAGATCAGAGAACAGAGTCTGACCTCCCATCCACATCGACACTTATCTATTGTCATACTCCGAGTCGGATTGCTTAGATTATAACTGACATATGGCTGAAGAAGAAGGCGTCACGCATAAATTGATATTGCGGGACGTCATGTGTGACTCAATTGTCTCATGTGTCTGTGCATTCTTTCATAGGAACAAGTGGTTACAGTACGCTGCACTGGATGTCCACAACCCCGAACCACTGCCTGCCAGTAGTCCCCTGTGGAGCGAGCCTGGGGTCATCATCACTCCCCACATTTCCGGCGGTCTGTTTTTGTACCCTGGGCACCAGCAAGATGTAAGATAATGTCTCTACAATACACACTGGTTCACTCGACATCACCAAAACTAACAGCGTCAGATACTCATTACAGAGATTTATCAAAATGGGTTGATGTGAACAGTTTGGAGAAACTCCAATTGATCCTCCAAGGCCCCTCCAAGGCCCCCAACAAACTAGGACTTGGGTAATCCTTGTTACGATCCTCTCTTGGCTGGTTTTAGATCATCTTCAGTATCGACCAAGATGAAATGTAAAGATCATCATAATTAAGAATGAAGTGGGCCAGCTAAAACAACAACTAGCAGTCGGAGAAATGCTCCGGTTCATATTCATATTGTTGGTTTGCACAATACGAGGTATATTACATGCAGCCTGTCGTATAAATGTTTCTGAAATGCATCAGTTATATTTAGCTGAAACAATGTTATGAGGTATGTCCAAAAGAGTTCAATCGGTTTTTGTTCTTTCGAATTCTGAAATGACTTGCCAGTTCTTCACAATACTCACCGATCCTTACCTGTGATCAAAGACGCGTTATTCTGTTACAGAGAGCCGAGTTATTTGTGAAGCAATATCGCCGATATGTTAACAACGAACCACTGGAGTACGTGGTTGATGTAGACAGGGGTTATTGACAGCATGATGGATCCACGTCCTTACCCTACCAGCACGGTTCTGAGTGTATTTATATTTGTTTTAACACGAACGGTCATGTGATTGTACAGTGAACCATATCCACCTTAAGTATACATCTCAGCTCATCAACATGATGTCTACAGACGTTCGTTGTGTTTCTGTTAAATTAGACTCAGTAATCATATGATTTCTAAGGTTACGAATTTCAGTTTACAAATTGTTACTCATGTTATTCAGGGAATAGCGAATATATGCTGAACAAATAGTTTGAGTTTTGTTGTAACGCCGCCTACTCCAGCTGATGAAATCTAGGCCACCTGTTCTGTATTGTCTGTTCCGGATCACTATGTGTGTTAACATCATATACTGTGTAATGTAGTGCAACACATGTACCTTCGTTTGTTGTTAAATGCTGTCAAAGTTATCGCTTGTCAGCTGAATATATTTGATTGCCACCTCTAGGATCCATGCTCCATTGTTGAACCGCCTACCTAGGGAGACTGAAACGTGAACGTATTCTCCCCACCGGCGCTTCCATACCAAATTCATACAACGCGAAGGCAACTATTTCTTCCGAAAAATAAACCTAAGAAAAAAGAGCAACGTGTGTGTTGTAAAAGTGAAAATGGGACTACATTTTGGGGGTAAATGCATTAAATTTAAAATCAAAAACATTGTAGTTCAAAGGAGATAGTTTCCTGGAATACTTTCTGATGCATAGTTTTGGTCATGTCATTCAGTAAGTAGCTATGTATGTTTGTCCTGGGTGGGTCCTGGATGACTATCTCTATGTCATCAACTTGAAGGTGAGGTGAAGTGGGATATATTGTCTTCACAAAAAAATAGCGATAGGACTACGTGTGTGTTGTTACCGTTAATGAATTGACGTGACAAAAGGTATAAGTAATCCCCCTTGAACCAGCAAGATATAACACAGACAAGTCTAAAATATTCAATAATATATTGAGCAAACAAAGAACAAGTTGCAATGCATCACAATACCGATTTCTAGTAAAATACAGTTGGACCACAAGTCTGAGGTAATGAGTCACAAATACCAAATATTAACTCTCCACAGTCGTATCCACAGTGAGGACTGATATACTAAATGAAGCTGCCTTACACTGACAGCAGTCACGTACAAAGTATCAATCTTGAATGTAGACTGTAGGTCAGATGAGTACTGCTCAGTAGTGCTCTCCGAACAACTTAAGAAAGTGGGTGAGTTTAGTTTTACGCCGCTTCCAGCAATATTCCAGCAATATGGCACCGGCCTGTAAATACTCGAGTCTGGACCAGACAATCCAGTGATCAACAACATGAGCATCGATCTGCGCAAATGGGAACTAATGACACGTGTCGACCAAGTCAGCTAGCCTGACCACCCGATACCATTAGTCGCCTCTTACGACAGACACAGACTGAGTGGTCTTTTATGGCAAACATGGGTTAACTCAGGAAAGAAAGGTTATACCTGGTGATCAGGTCAGATAGATACTTTGGAGCTAGGTTACTGTCACACTTGAAAACAAGAAGATTGAGTCACTGAACATATATCATGCAAAATGTGACCCACAATAACTATCACTAATCAATGATTATTCAAATTAGAAAGAAGAAATGTGTCTATGTGCGGAAGCTTGTGTGTGTGTGCGTGCGCGCGCGCGCGTGTGTGTGTGTCTAGGGGTGCGTGTGGGTGTGGTAGTGAGTGTGTGTGTGTTCGTGTGTATACATGATACAGTATTAGTGTAATTGTTTTGTGATATCCATTTCTGTGTGGTGTGTACGCGCATGTGAGTGTGCGTGTGGCTGTAAACGAGTAATATTCATGCCAATACCACTTGATCTCATTCTAGACATAACTGCATCTTTCACGTTTATCAGTCTGATGCCCACCCAGCCACCCTCCTGCAGACAGGATTCCGACTATTGGACCACTGGAGGAAATTGAGGTCGATGTGTTTCATCCTGTGGAGATGGTCTTAATACCTCATATGTTCTATCCAGTGTGTATTTATTATGGAAAGCTAGTGGTCATTATTTAAGAGTGCGTCATACTTGATAACAGATGTGAAATTTGAAATACATGAGATCACAGAAATAAATGTCTTACTTCCGGGTTCTGCTTAGAGTAGAGTTACAACCGCATTACAAAGACGGAAGATTTATCCAACTGTACTCACGCAGACATTCTGATGTTGGTAACACGACCGGTCCTGCACTAGTGCACTGTCCTGTAAGTAAACAACTTTTATACAGTGTGTGTTTATACTTCGTGTAATCTGATAATGTAATAACATATGACTAGGTCAATTTCTGCAGTTCGATAAAACGGAAGCATTCTTTAGATTGTCTGAATCACGTCCAATTTCATCCGTAAAGTAAAGATTCGACATCCAGGACTTTTGCAATTTTATCATATTTGACCAATGATTTCGTAGTTTACTTATTGTTCTGTTTGGCTTGTAGTTTGGCTTCGGAATACGCTCATGTTAGTAATATTGATGTTCTACAGGGAGAAGAAACGACTTGCAAAGTTTAGACACCAGAATAACCATGAAAGACATAAACAGTCATCTTCTTATCAATATTGCTGCCATTCAGTGCACACCCAGATCCCGAAACTGAGCCTACGTCGTGGACTGCCCACCACACTGTTGTAATGAGTAAGCATCACAGCATCAGCTCAGGTAGAGTGTGTCCGTGTCTTGTTGTTAAATGCAGTGTAGGCTCAAGACATCCGGGCACTTGTCTACCCACAAGATTCATGTCCGACCTTGGTATCATAGGTGCCATGTAACTCTGCCTGGCTGTTACGAGCGACGCACAAGAGGCTCTCTCATACTGATGATAATCGCAGTTCGACTTTCATTGACATCTGAAGTTGGATGTTCAGCATATCTGTTTGTTTGTTGTTTAACACCGCACTCAGATTCACATTATAATCTGCATTGTTGTCTGCTACAAGCTGGGTTAAATACGATGATGATTAGGGTACAAACAAGAAGTTGTCTCATTTTATGTAGAGTGTTTTACCTGTGACAGTAGGTGAACACAACGGTTCAGGTCTTTCAAAGGGCCAATTCAGAGAGCAGAGAAGGTCAGA
This sequence comes from Haliotis asinina, assembly GCF_037392515.1. Lineage (NCBI taxonomy): Eukaryota > Metazoa > Mollusca > Gastropoda > Lepetellida > Haliotidae > Haliotis > Haliotis asinina. Next base: position 56,947,514 of record NC_090289.1, read on the forward strand.
TGGAATTGCATTCCATGGATTATAAAATGTCATGATAGAATGTATACTAGATATCATAGTGTATTATGTATGTCATGACATAGTGTATACCAGATATCATACTGTGTTATGTATTTCAAGATAGAATGTATACTAGATATCATAGTGTATTATGTATGTCATGACATAGTGTATACCAGATATCATACTGTGTTATGTATTTCAAGATAGAATGTATACTAGATATCATAGTGTATTATGTATGTCATGACATAGTGTATACCAGATACCATACTGTGTTATGTATTTCAAGATAGAATGTACAGCAGATATTATAGTGTACTACGTACCCCATGATAGAATATAAAACCATGATAGAATGTAAAACAGATATCACACAGTGTATTACGTACATCTGTGATAGAATGTACAATAGATATCATAGTGTACTATGTACGTCATGATAGAATGTAAACTAGATACCATAGTGTACTACGTACGCCATGACTGAATGTATACTAGGTGTCATATTGTACTAAGAACGTCAGTAGGGTTCTTTTCATACAACAGGTCCACGTGTTACATGACGGCGTCATAAAGAAGAAGGCTGAATGGTCGCTCAGATCCCATGTGATCCCCTTCCAAAGTCAACTATCAGATAAAGACAGATATAATCGTATCATAATTTGCTTGCAGACAAAATAAATGCAACCAGTGATGCGTGTGTTTCTAGATTCCGACGAGATCCTGCTTGTGGTATGTGTTTCCATCGCATTCGCTGTTGATGTCATCCTCATTGCCTACTACATCATCAAACGGTACGACATTTTTGTGATGCGGGAAGCTACTCTCCTATGTTACATATTGTTACCAAAGATGAGATAACAGGAATGAAAACCTTTACAGAAATGATATAACAAGCATAGCTATAAAGTGAATTCTTTTACCAGAAAGTAAGGTAAAATTTTGACCAGCTACCGGCACGCCCCCATTACTTAGTTTCAAGATGTTTGAGGAGAAATGTGTATTGTGTGCTACCCTACACACTCTTTCACATGGCCATATGCTGTTCTAGAAGCTTCCAGAATAATTAAACACACTGCCACTCTCGACTTGATCTTGACAGAAACATTGCAGTATAACGGTATACTTCTACAGGCACTACCCACCCTGTAAGGAGGGAGGCTTGTAGACAGGAATCGCATGATAACATGACGTAACACGCCACAGCAACACAAACGGCCTACACTCAGTAGAGAACCAGACATGTTAGCATGTGGGGTTTTTCGTTTGTTTTGTTTTTGTTGTATGATAATTATTATTATTATAATTATTGTGCTATTTTTCGACATGGCCACGTGATTGTGTATCCGGCTTCTTTCTTCTCTGCAGCACCAAACTGCCAGTAAAATGTCCGGCTGTTGTGGAGTATGCTAGACACCAACTGCAGCCTCCAGATCGAAACGACTCTCCACAAGAGAACGAGGAAATCAAAGTCGTTTTCCTCAACAATAGAGCGGAAGTGAACCCCGATCAAAATGACTATGACACACTTTGGAGCGTTGACAGATTACAGCGTGACAATAGGACAACAAGTGTTTACAGTCACGCGATCCGGTCTAGCAATCCATGTGTTACTACGGACCTAAACCATTATGACTCGGCTTCATTGTCTTACCGCGATAGGAGACCCATCAATAATGTGTACGACAGGATGCCTATTTCGGACAATAGTTCTGATGACGAGTAATTGTCTGCTGACCTGCTGCCCGTGGCTGGCAATTTTTCTTTTGGAGAAAGTGAATGCGTATTACTACCCTCCAGACTATCGTTAGGATACTGACATTGACACTACTGCGAGACACATGGAACTCAACACAAGATCTACGTTTGTGATTATATAGCCATATGTGTTATAGCGCACTGAATACATTTCACCTGAGAAAGGTGATAATCTTTGGTTCCCGGTGTTGTGACCCATTCCGTCAAGTTGGAAATGTGTTGTTTGATAGTGGCCTAATCAATATTCACTCACTCACTCACGATGTTAGTTATGACATAGTTGCTTCTGTTATTCGCATACTTACAAATTCGCTCGTCACGAAGAAGGCACATTCCATTCCCACATGGGTACAATGTGTCAATGTGTCAAGCCCATTTCTGGTGTACCAGGCGGTCATTGCCGGAATATTGTTAAAAGCGGAGTAAAACCACATTCACTCAATCATACCTACAGCTGAGAAACCCTATAAGGGACAGTTGGTCCGTTCCGGCGTCACCTAGGTTACTTGTATGCCAGTAGTCTGTTTGCAGTGATAATATACCGATGAATTTCACATTAATCAAGAAGATAAATTGAATAAAGCAAAGTTAAGGTCTCGAATCCTCATAATTTGACCTTGCCAACTGAACATTTAAATCTCAGAATATTATTCAACTTAGGATAAAAGTTGTTTAACAAACGATCGTAGTTTCAAATCGCTTTATTTGTTTTTATCACAAGGGGTTAGCACATGAAGTGAAACACCGGAAACAAGTAGGGTTGGTCTAGGTTACCGCTCATCATGTACTGCACGTGCATTTCTTTAACTGTTCCAACTACTGCACATACCCCCTTGTAATACAAACCGATGATAACATTTTGAAACCATAGTCGTTTGTTAAACAACTTTTATCCTTAGTTGAAACAATGCTGAGACTTAAATTGTCAATTGGCAAGGTAAAATAGGTACGAGGATTCCCTATCTTAATTTCCTTTATTTGATTTATATTTTGGTTTCAAGTGAAATTCATCGGTACGTTAGCATTGCATTGACTATAGGTTCGAACGACAATAACTAACTATCTAGTTGAATTCGGGAATACTGACATAAAAAGAGAATTTTAATACTGATGTAAGTGAATGAATTGAAACATTAACCGTAACCCGAAGTAATGTAATCATTCGCTAGGGTTTGTCAGCGATACTGAACAGACGGCTGTCAATAGCTCCAAGCATGTATAAATGTCGGATAGCTCTTTGTCTCGATACAAGATTACTAGGGTCACTTAGTGTGTGCAAGCTCCGCTCACTGAAATATCGGTATGTAAACATAATGGTGAGAGTGACGAGTAGGATTTGCAATACATAATTACTTGAGACGAGGCAGCTGCATGATCAGATGGGCGTTATATCATGTCTATATCATTAGGATTATACGGCAGTATACATACATCATACATTTACATAGAGACAGACAGACACACAGATATAGATAGATAGATAGAGGGAGGGGTGTGTGTCAGTGTTATATATAGTGTGTATACAACACATAATATGTATTATAATCCCTGTGTGTGTAAATTTGCTTTTCCTAACGCATGACGTATTATTTATATACTCTCAACGTCCGCGTCCCCGTGCGCCAGTTTCTCATTCCACGCCAATTACAGCCTTCATTACCCGGAAAGTGAACCACTACCTTCTCATGATAAATGCAGCAGTCACAAAATACACGTAAATACAATTTTCATGTACCATGGGTATGAACCACTGGTTACTCGACATTCATAGAAACTGACGGTAAGTTATAGTGAACATACAGTGTAATGTTTAAACGTTTGCCTTCCAAAACCGCGTTCCACAGGAGATATCGCTTGTGTGAGATCAAACGGTATCTCCTAGGAGATATCGTTTAGGCAGTAGATTTTGACCATGCCCTGACAATGCACATGGCGACGTCACGATGCTGTGACATCGCTGCACTGTAAGCCTAATGGTAGTACAGTGTTGAGAGATGTACACTTTTCATTGAAAACTAACAAAGAATTGTTTTTGTTAAATAGATATCTCACTCTCGTGTCTACTGATATCAATTTTATCAACGCTCGTTAACAAAATTAAAGATATCCTCGGCAAGCCTCGGATATTTGTAACTTTATCAATTCTTGTTGAAATAATTGACACTTGAGACACTTGGTGAGACTCTCTATGTGTTTATCATACCTACCTAAACATGGTTAACATAACATTAAACGAAAATGGTACAGTATAGAGGAACCCCAATGTTTCATGAAGGCACTGGAGCAGGTAGGTGGTGGCTGAGGGGGTGGGGGAATGTGGTGGGTAAGCAGGACTATGGTCCCACTGGATTTTTACAAGCCACGTACTAGTGGGCCAGTGGTTGTTTCGCAGCCGGGCGATTATGTAACAAGGTCACATTACAAATATCCACACTGGGGTGCACTGATGCAAATTCCGCCCCATGACACATCCATGACTCAAAAAAGTCACGACTCATCCATTGCTCATAGTTAGATCCCAGCGTGATCCGGAGATGTTTGCATGAATCTCAGTGTGTCGTTATTTGCAAGTCCAGTGAATACTGATGTGAGTTTCATGTGATAAAGATATAAAAGCTAACGTTTAGTTTGCCTGGTTGTAAGAGGACAAAATACACTCATTCAGAGAGTGAAACTGACGGCGGGTCGCATGTTGCTGTAATAATCTCCTGCACATTGTACATACCGTGAATTTGATCTGTTACAATATTTTCCATCAGATGTCTTTTTTGCGACATGAACGTGTAGGCGCTATGCATTCGTACATATTCTGCTCTGTGTAATATTATGCAGGGAATTGTGCTGCAAAAACATGGTGAAGTTTGAAATGTGTGAATACTGGGATCAAACTGTCGCAGTAGTTGTGACATTGCATTGACATTCAGTGTTAAGATATTAATGACAGCCACAGATGGCGTCACCAAAACATACCTTAAGAATAACCTAAACTTAAGTAATTCTTAATTATGTAAAATTAAGACAACCATTACACACCAATGGTATCCCACTATATTCCACAGGGTGGACTACAGGTGTTGATCTCTGGTTCCAACATGGGGTACTGCAGGTGCTGATCACTATGTTCCACAGGGTGAACTACAGGTGTTGATCTTTGTGTTCCACAGGCTGTACCACAGGTGTTGATGTTCCAAAGGGTGGAGTACAGTTGTTGATCTCTATGTTCCAAAGGGTGTACTACAGATGTTCATTTCTTTGTTCCACAGGTTGGACTACAGGTGTTGACTAGTAGTTACAGGTGTACAGGTGTTGGTCTCTATGTTCCAGAGGATGGACTACAGGTATAGATATTTCTGTTCCACAAGACGAATTACAGGTTTAGATCTCTGTGTTCTACAGGGTGGACTACAGATGTTGATCTCTCTGTTCCACAGGATAGACTACAGATATAGATCTCTATGTTGCAGAGGGTGGACTGCAGTTGTTGATCTGTGTGTTTCCCAGGTTGGACAACAGGTATTCATCTTTGTGTTCCACAGGGGGCACTACAGTTGTTGATCTCTATGTTCCAAAGGGTGTACTACAGATGTTCATTTCTTTGTTCCACAGGTTGGACTACAGGTGTTGACTAGTAGTTACAGGTGTACAGGTGTTGGTCTCTATGTTCCAGAGGATGGACTACAGGTATAGATATTTCTGTTCCACAAGACGAATTACAGGTTTAGATCCCTGTGTTCTACAGGGTGGACTACAGATGTTGATCTCTGTGTTCCACAGGATAGACTACAGATATAGATCTCTATGTTGCAGAGGGTGGACTGCAGTTGTTGATCTGTGTGTTTCCCAGGTTGGACAACAGGTATTCATCTTTGTGTTCCACAGGGGGCACTACAGTTGTTGATCTCCACGTTCCACAGCGTGCACTACAGGTGTTGACTAGTAGTGTAGGTACAGGTGTACAGATGTAGACCTCTCTGTTCCACAGCGTGCACTACAGGTGTTGACTAGTAGTGTAGGTACAGGTGTACAGATGTAGACCTCTCTGTTCCACAGCGTGCACTACAGGTGTTGACTAGTAGTGTATATACAGGTGTACAGATGTAGACCTCTCTGTTCCACAGCGTGCACTACAGGTGTTGACTAGTAGTGTAGGTACAGGTGTACAGATGTAGACCTCTCTGTTCCACAGCGTGCACTACAGGTGTTGACTAGTAGTGTAGGTACAGGCGTACAGATGTAGACCTCTCTGTTCCACAGCGTGCACTACAGGTGTTGACTAGTAGTGTATATACAGGTGTACAGATGTAGACCTCTCTGTTCCACAGCGTGCACTACAGGTGTTGACTAGTAGTGTATATACAGGTGTACAGATGTAGACCTCTCTGTTCCACAGCGTGCACTACAGGTGTTGACTAGTAGTGTAGGTACAGGTGTACAGATGTAGACCTCTCTGTTCCACAGCGTGCACTACAGGTGTTGACTAGTAGTGTAGGTACAGGTGTACAGATGTAGACCTCTCTGTTCCAGAGGGTGGACTACAGGTATAGATCTCTGTTCCCCAGGTTAGGTTACAGGTGGAGATCTCTTTTTTCCACGGGGTGGACTGCAGGTGTAGATCTCTAAGTTCAATATGGTGTCCCTCTCTATGTTCCACATGGTGTTCTACTGTATGTTCCACAGGTTGTCGCACTCCATGTTCGATCACCTGCTCTTTATTTCACAGGTGTCAAGAGAGTATGCTCCTCTGTTCCACATAGTGTACTGCTGCATATCATACTGATTGTCATACAGCGTGTCTAACAATATGTTCCATGGAATGACCTACAAAATGTTGTTGTTGTTGTTGTTGTTGTTGTATGGAATGCAACACTGTACGAAACTACATACTTATTTATTATATTATATAGTGCGTCCTACAAGGTGTGTTATACTCTAGGTTCCACAGTATGTCCTACAGGACATAGCTTTGAGGTAATCTGTGGTGTGTATAAGGGTGTGCGTAGTAAATTCTGTATTTCTCATCGCGTGACTGTTCAAAGAATGGGGCGTGCATGGAAAAATAAAAAAAAGGCAAAAAGAAATAATAAAATAATGATAATAAATAATATCCAATACTCCAATATATATTCAGTACACTCACCATATGCACTGGCAAAGACAATATAGTTTGACTCTAAATTTCTTATCAGCGTGTATGTTCACTGGCAGGGAGCTTGGTTACGGTGAGGGTGGAGTCTTTGTGATTTTTGCCACAGAAACTGTAATTTGTTTGTAACTTGCCACAGTCTCTGCAAAGACATGTGTTATAATAAAATGAAATTGTAATTATAGCTTTAGTTTGTCGTATCTAACACTATACTTTTTCGAATCTACCCATGATATCATCTTGCAACTTTATAACATACGTATGTAGCAATTGCATAGACATAAATTTGATCATAATTTGCAATGAAAGTCATTTTGATGATATAGATGAGTAAAACATCAAGATTAGCAACCCTCGAAAAACAAAATAATAATAACGAAATATTTCAGTCGTCCAGATGAACTAGTAACACGACTAGATGATTTAGTTATTAAAGGGAACTTTTGTGTACATCATGTACGTTCTGTAGTCTTTAAACATGTTAACGAGTACTCGCCAGTGATCAAAAGTCACAAAACCATTACCTTCGAAACTGAACACATACAAATAGATATTGCAAAGCGTCTTTCATACTGGCATTATGCTTATCCCACATAGTCTGTACAAAGCTAGTATTTTCAGAAGAAGACACTGAAGTAAATGTTCATGATGATTTTGATGATGATTGTGATCTACACATTGTTATAGATAACAATTATTAAAGTGCTTTATGTTATAGTTAGACTTCAAATGTAGAGTGTTGTCTCATGTAACACATTATGTGAATACACTCTACAGGCTTGAGGAGCAGACTGTAGTGTTACATCCCTGTTCAAGTGGCGACTCGTGACTATATTAATTCCATACGTGGATTCATTACATTGTTTTTACTGTATGCATTTCCGGAATATTGAGGTAAATCTAAGCATGGAGAAAATTATGCGAAAAGGAAAGGTATGACAGGTCTGCCTTACAGAAATATTTATACCAGGTGATTTTCAACCAGAGTCAACCGATCCTGCACAATCCCATTATGAATAATTCACTCTATATTCATTCGCTTCAGTCTCACCTTAACTATGTTCCATACCAGTGATACACGATACTGTTTCGTTGACCGCAATACTAGTATATGGGCGTGAAAATCGCGAACTCCTAACATTGTCGGGTTGTAAATAATAGTGGATGGTAATCTTGCCGTGACAAGGAGTAAAGATGTAAGAGTTCCTTCAGGCTGAGGATTCGTTTCTCGTTGTCGTTTTTCAAAGAAATTTAAAACATTTTGAGCTCATTGTTTTCTTATAGTGAGGCTTGCTTTTTTCAACGGGCGGTCTCCACTGAGAATGGGCGGCACAAAGTGTAAAAATAAGAACTATATTTATTCTGTATGGGCAGAAGGGATTTTTACGGGACGGCAGGAGATGAGAAACACAGAATTAGTTACGGACACCCTGATGGTGTTCTACTCTGTGTTCTACGTGGTGTTCTAACTGGTATAGAACATGATGGCGTCACCATGACAATGGATTATTGCTAAAGGTCTTAAACCCATCTTCGGGTCTATAAATATGTACAAGAAACACGATTAATGAGGTAATGACATATAGACTTACGGGCACGTTTACGGTACCCTCTCGTTTTCCTGGTGGGCATTCGGAAGTATATCATGCTTATATTCGTGTTAGGAAGGTTGGAAGTAATATATTTCGGAAAGACACAAACATGATAAACGAACATGTTAGAACGAACCTATAGGGCCGATGTCTAACACGTGCAGTGGGACGCGAGTCTTCCTTGTACGAGGTAGGAAATGCACTTACTGCACACATTGTTGTCTCTACACTTACTTCAGAACAAACAGGAATGCAGCATAGACGATGGAGCATAAAGTAGAACACAATGTCAGTCAACATGTTGAGGGCACCCAGTAGGACACCCTGTGGAACACAGAGTCGGATACCCGCGCCGGTATCACCCGATGGAACATATAGGTGGACACCCTGCTGACACTTAGTGAACAAATGAATATGTAGTAATTTACACATCTAGGGCCTCACGAAAGACACTTCATATGATTTTAATGTCAAAGATAGCCCAGCGATTCCTTTGCTACAAAATATGGCTGACAAGGTCAAATATTAGTTGGAATATCGGTACATACGTGGGCACAATGTTGATAAACAACTTTTGTAAAAAGTATGTTTTAGTAACAATCGTGCACAACATACCGTTACGGTTGAAACTGCCGTGGCAAAGGGTGTACGAAATCCCTTCAGAACCATCAAATACAACACTGGGAAGTCTGATATTATCAATATTTTTCTATTAAGCAAAATCAGCAAGACACAAAGGTACACAATAGAGGTTTCATGTATAATACAACTGAATCAATTCTAAATTAATGGGTCGCCAACATATTGTCAACTCACCCAAGTCTTGGTGTGAGAGTGAGAAACAGTTTTACTGAATGCAACACAGCGAGCAGTCAGGCAGCGGTTATGCAGGTCAAGCGTTGACATGGGCAGGTTGATATACTCCAGATAAATGTGTGCGTGTCGGTGTAAACACGACAACCAGCCTTTATATACAAAATCATCAGTTCTTGAATTTCCGAGCACATACCATAATTCTCCAGTAGTCTTCCGGAGGTACACAATTAATCAAGGGAAGCAGCTCTAGAGCACTTCCGTAAAGGCCTGCAGCCAAAATACTAAAAGCACTGAACATATACGATACGAAATTTGACCTATAATAATTATCACTCAAAATGTTAACACATTGTGACCCAAATAATAATTATTACCTAATCAATAACACAATTTACAGAAAATACACTCTCGTAACAATATATTGGACGAGTGTATTCTGTCGACATATTTAGTATTTTCACATGTAATCATTTACACGTTTGATTCCATGTCAGATACTAATTACAGGTAGCCCTGCATGCTTGAACTGCATCAGCTGAGCCACCATGTCAAATGTTCCAGGAACGGTCACTGACTGGAAAGACGAAGGTACACACATTAAATTTCTTTTTCCAGTAGGTATTATAGCTGTCTTCAACAGACAATGCCTGTTAGAAAGTGCTCAAATGTATCATATGTTATGCTTGGGATCACACGGTTTTTAGAGAAGTACAGATTCTAGTCATTGTGTTGGTTTCAGTTCCATCCGAGATTCGAATCCACACCAACAGTCAGGCACCTACCCGACAGCACGCAAAGTCACTTTGTCGGCAAACTTTGTGTACCGCCGTGATGTGTAAAGTATTGTAATGTATTGTAAAGTATTGCAGCAGTAACGTAAGCTAGGATCTGGCCTATGTTGTCTCGAGGCGCATTGTGATTTCTCCATGTGTGGCGCATAGCTTAATCAACCCTCCACAACAAAGTTGTGACCATGTGTATTTGTATATAGTATCACATGACATCCTGAAAGATTATACATGAAACCATATGGCGACACTAACAGCTGTTTCACAAATCCTTTATATTCCAGAGACCACAACAATACGTTTTCCAGCTGATGAGTCACCAGGTAGTAGTTTTGATATAGCTTATCACCTGAGTCTGAGTGTGCTACATAACCTCTAGTGTCCACCTTTAATCTGTGTGAGATTTTCAAGATGAATGATGGAAACAAATGTATACCTCAAAATAGTCTAATACTGATTTGATTCCGCACAGAACAGTCTCCGCATACCTCTAAGGTATAAATTGTGGATTTGAATTTGCTATGAATCCAACTGTGGTGCTACTGAAAGTATCCCAGCAGTGATTTTAAACATTGACTGAATTTCAGATGGTATCCCCGCCACTGCCATCGCCATGGTGTGCGTCGTTGTAGCAGCTGTAACAGCAACTGCTGTTATTTGTACTGTCATCGTTAAGTGGTGAGGATTTTGTTATATCATGTCGTCATCACTTCCGGTACCTTTACTTGCTAGCCACTGTACAGATGAAGTAGACAGCTGTAAACGACGCCTATCTGAGATCCAGTACGTCGTAACAAATCGTCGCATGTACAGGTTATTTTCTATGCTCTGTCCACTTTCCTCATGGTTGCATTAATCCCATTACCTAGAAGAATACACAGTGAAATTGTGATCATGTATTGTCGTTCTGTATATTTTCAGCCGAAAGAGTTCCCGTGTATGTCTATCCAGGGCCTCCTCTGCATCATATACTTGTGATAACCTGCAGCCTGAGACACCATCATCCCTGCAAGCAGCCATACCTAGGGAAGTCGTTATTGAAGCTGCTGGACAAATACACAGCGATCACACTGCAAGGGCAGAAGCCACGAACATGGACTTGAAACAACCACATTCGTCATCTGACATCACTTTACGCATCCGCAGCACTACAAATATCCATGTTCCCAGTGGACATTTAACTGATCGCTACATATTTAGAGAATCAGGCAGAGCGTTTTCATTGATATCGAACAGGTTATATGATTTCAACAGTGCACTTCGTAATGATTCGTGTTGGGACGGTAGACCTGGGCGCCAATCAGACCAGTGTCCACCTGGTTTGTTCTCAGAGGTGCAACATAATGTAATGGTACCATATATCTGCTCACCCTATGAAGCGGGATTTGCTCGCACAGATCACTATACCTACCTAAATGCATTATATCGTGCCTCAGAAGCACTGTCTTCACTTGCGAGAGAAAGCGTCATATATGATATTGCCATGTGTCCTGGGCGGGCAAGTTATGCTGCTACTCAACCAGACCATTATACTTATTTAGATGTACTACATTGTCCGGTGAGACCAGGATCTATAGGTGTCGCAGAAAGTGTCATATATGACATTATCAACGATCTGGAAGGTAGCGCTGGTGGGACGGCAGGCCAGTATACGCACATATATAATGTACGTCGTTACTCGGAACTTCATACCAGACCTCTGTTTCCCAGTGGAGAGTACGCCATCCCATTTGAGACCACGACGAGGCATTCATTCGGGATTGACTTCCTTGACGCCGCAAGCCACATGTATCCGGATGAGGCGTCTTCATTGGCTCGTTATTCGTCCGAGACTAACTATTACGACACGCCAAGTGACATGCATCCTGGTGAGGCGTCTTCATTGGCTCGTTATTCGTCCGAGACTAACTATTACGACACGCCAAGTGACATGCATCCTGGTGAGGCGTCTTCATTGGCCCGTTATTCGTCCGAGACTAACTATTACGACACGCCAAGTGACATGCATCCTGGTGAGGCGTCTTTATTGGCACGTTATTCATCCGAGATCTGCCATGGCGATATGCCAACACACCAGTGAATCGAATCAAGACAAGTAGCTCTTGCAAGGCCAAACGAAGACAGACAGGCCATCCGTATTCACTGTAAACCCGACTGGCCATTTCTTCCTTAGCCGGTTCGTCATGATATTACTGCAACGGTGCAGATGTGTCGTTAATTATTAACTCACTCACTTATTAACACTACTCACTCCAAAGTAGTTTTAATGTGGGGCACATGGAACAGCATCGGACCTGCTGCCAAACTGTCATGAGTTTCTTATAAATTGGATTCGGGCGCACAACTTGATATCTTTGCTCAGTGTGTGAGTTGCTAGTGGTTAATTAGGAGATAAACATCATGTGTTGGCCAATTTCCGGGTGTTTGTTGAGTATTTGAAGCACGGAAATGCATTTGGAACCGACTTTACACAAAAGTAAACCAAATGGTTTTACTGTCTGAACTCGTTTACATCGAGTACGGGTATAGCAGTGAAGTGCTATCAGCATGCCGTTTCAGCTGGTTCCCATGTGCTGCTTATTTGTGACGTCATTCTAACTTTACATCACAATGTGATTTAAATGACGTCACCATTGTTGATGACACAGCAAAACAATTGTTTACGTATCAATACGCAGTGAATAGTCTTGCAGGTTCCGGGAATCTAATACCATTTGATCATGTTTTTCAACCAATCAGATTACAGTGACTTTTGGTTTACAACATGTCAAAACTTCATGCAGAGAGTCCAGGTTCAGTTCCCAAGGTGGTTACAATATGTGAAGGATATTACTGGTTAAGGCTGTTGGTAGAATATCCCCTAAAACACTCACTCACCCACCCGCTCCGTGCGTCGCACAGATGTTTCGTTGCGAAGCATCGTAACTGTTGACGATGTGCATCGAATGCTTTTTTTTATCAGAAGTTAAGTGATCTCGCACTGGTCAATTGTTAAAGTGGCTGCTGCGACGGGTCACTGACAGATGTACCCAAATTCATGCATCTACAATGTATACTCACAAAGACGGAAATTACACCCATATGTTGGGAAGGAACATCCACTTACTGCATGCCCTAAGCATCCGTGACTACAATATAAGTTTAATACGCAATAAAAGACAAAAACCGAAGTCACGAGATTATGATCATGTCTATTCACCATACGCTGAAAGTACTGGTGGTCAGCTCCTCTCACGGAGTAAAGGATATCACCGACCACAGTTTGAGGAATACTAGACCTCTCTGTTTTTATGTGTCTATGCAGTCCTTGGATGCAGGATTGCAGTGTTGTAAGCAGCGATCCAAGCCGTCAAATGTGTATACTCACGGTTGTGTTTGGTGAACATTCAGTGCCTTTGGATTAGGTGATCGCCGTGATGGATCACGTTAGCATTAATTTTCCATTTGAACTGATGCATTTCCTACATCACTGCTCTCCCATCATTACACATGTAGATCTATCGGATGCAGATGGCGGTAAATGCACATCTTACCTCTGGAGGTACCTGGAGGTACTATATAACAGACATCTTCAAACTGAAACACTCAGAACCTTTGACAGGCTATTATCATGAAATCGATAAATAGAAATGTACATTTATAGAAGAAAAAGAATGGTATCATAAGGAAATCAAATATCTTTCGGGTTCCACTTCTTGATTTGGCACACATCCAATTGCAAGCCCAGTGTGTCAGCTAACAGAGCAAGGTGAAATAGCGTTTTTATCGTCGGGTTAACGACTATTTCGCGCATGAAGCCAAGTGTGGCTGTATATATCTATGGGTGTATTGCTTTGAAAGAATTAAAAACGAAATAACGCCCTTCACTGAACTCTGTTTTCACTGACATTACACTTTATCAAATACCAAGATATTGACTATATATCCAAACGTTTCGCAACAGTTACTGTGACAAAGATGACGCAACCTTTGACAAACACGAACCATTCATAGAGGTCTTTTCTCGAGTTTTACAAGCGATTACTCCCAATCCGACAACCCTTTGAAAAATATAAATAAATGAAATATCTAACAATAGTTCATACGGGCTATAGGAAGTTTCATCCGTTACAGACTTTATCCAGCGGCAGCTCGTATCTTCCGTCTAGAACACCAGGTGTCAACATTATCCAGGGATCATGACTGAAAGGCACATTTCGGCTACTACTTTCCTGATCTGCTCACGTGAAGATTTAGTTTCGTAGCCCTAAGACTTCTTAACTTTGATCTTAGCCAGTGTTGTATAAATGGGCTTTGGACGTCTGTATGTTTCGTGAACAGCTAGCCTATTGTATAGCTTCGAACGTTTCGTGAATAGCTAGCCTGGTCATGTGATGTTTAGTTGGTCGGGTGAAGGTCGTTCTGTCGTTGTGTGGTAGAGGAAGTAAGGCAACAGTGTATTGTGAAATCAAGCATAAACATATAAAGCCACCGCTGTACGGATGTGTACACCGATTGAGTTAACGACACACACATGCAATAACAATTCAACTAATCACAATTTCCAGATTAGCCAATATCGACTGAGCATGCATTATATCCACACATGACTCGTGTAAATGAATACCTTTTCTGATTGAATTTGACAATTCACTAGTATGTGAAGGGTATCACAGTTTACAAACAGCTGTGTCTGACTCTCTTAAAAGAGCAATAAACCTGCCTTCCTCGATAGACATGCATGTAACTGAAAATAAGGGTTGCGTATACATCCGGTATTACAGGCGAAGCTGCAGGGCAAGCGGCGTGTAATGTCCCTAAAAGTAGCCTCGTGAATGTCGCTAGTCTGCTGCGTTCAAAACAGTCTTAATAACTGAAGAGGTGGTCACAGCTTGAACTGCTCCCAAGAATACCAGCGTTCCGCCTCCAGGCATACATTGGATTTATTGGATACAGAAGTGACTGGTGTATCTACAGCCAACATGGGAAACTCGGCTGGGTCAAAGCAGGGAAAACGGAAATCAAGAAATGAAAGTAAGTATTGTGTTACACATTTCGCGTGTAAATTGTCAAATCGACAAGCCTATAATGCAGTGGTTTAATATGATCATTTTAACATCCAGTAAAATTAATCAGTGAGTAGCCTATGGTTAGGTTACATGTGACTACGTGTAAGTGTTCTGATAACATTATGGTACTCTTAATACAAGCAACACACAGTATCAAATTGTTGTCTTTCTACATATTTGTGCTTCATTGCGTGCACACAGAAAATATAAGTCGGTCTGGTGTAGAAGGGCTATACCCTATGACGTATCTTTTAAGTGTGTTCAGTGTTACCCAAATAGATAGCCTGCAGGTGTACTCCTCCACATCCACAGGAGTCAGTACATCTCAAAACTTGCACTTTCCAGATCACAAACCATCTAGAAATGAAATAACTACAGGAGCGATTTAGTAAACAAGCTGTAGCGGCAAAGATTATCAGACATGAAGAAGGATGCATTACCTTGCTAAAAAGTATGAAACGCCACTGTCGTAACGAATGATTTGGTTACAGGTCAACATGACACGACATTCCTTTATGAAAAGCATTTATTTTATCAAAAACCAAACACAAACAAAGCCAAAACCTACATTGTTTTGGGTTTTTTTTTTGTTTTTTTTTTTTTTTGTCACATGTGTGCCCATCTCATCTATCGTTCAAGTTGCGCGAACGTTTGGTAAGAGTGAGATTCTTCAAAGGCATTTAGATGTAGTATAGTAATACAAAACAAATCTTATGGATACCAACTTCTTGATTTATTTTTCACAACGTTTGTGGGCTAGTTCGTGCTTCTTCATCAGGTGGATGATGTCAGGTAGATAATGAAGGGAGCCCACAAACGTTGTGAAAAATTAATCAAGATGTTGTTATCCATAAGATTTGTATGATATTTTATAAGAGTAATGAACACGACTAACATGAGTTATGCAATCTGTGTTCCAGACTCAATCCTCCAGTGTGGGGACAGACTCTGCAGCCTGACAACCATCACCAGACGCTGCTATGACCGTCAGGTAAATGTAGCGTTGAGGCTGACTCAATTAGCGGATGAGCTGGACGAAGTGAAGAGGGATATGAACAAGGCTAAGGTAGGACTGTCGGCAGTAGGAGCAGCTGTGGCCGTCACTGGCTTCGGCCTATCCTTTTTCACCTTTGGATCTTCGCTTGTGCTGACAGTCATGGGCGCGACAGTATCGGCGGCGAGCGCAGCAGGTGCCATTGCAACGACCTTGGCAGAGAAAGCCATCAAAAACAAGACGGTCAAAGCAGCCAACGAAGCTGTGCTGTCTTATACAGAGGCAATAACGGAATTTGCACCCGTGTTGGAATACTTTTGTGCTGGTCTGTCATCTGACGAGGAAAGACAGAGAATGCGTGATGTTCTCACTGATGCGTCCACACCATCAGATACTGTCCGCTTCATCGGGATAGGTAGCGACCCTGACCTGTGTGAAACATGTGCCAAGGGTCACAAGATTGTTGCAACAGCTCTGCGTGTTCAGGAAGCGCTTGGGATGCAAGGACTGAACAAGAGGAGAACTGGTGCAGGTGTAGATGTCACGAGGTGGACACTAGGTATGCTGACTGATGCTTCATCGTTCGGGGCAGAGGCGTTTAAAACATTTAACTCGGCCGCAAAGGTTATCAAAATTGGCGGGGCAGCCTTGGTTGGAGTCGGTCTAATTATCGATGTAGGATCTATCATATACTACAGCATCAAAGTCCATAAGAAGAAGCCTTCAGAGGTTGCCCATTTGTTTCGTATCCTAGCTGACGCGTTCCAACAATAGGCAGTTATGCCATTTCGAAATATTCGAGTACTGACAACATGTAGAATACCTGACAGCTCTACCAGTTGCTACGGACGCTTGAAAATGGATCTATGTACATCACCGAGCGTGTGCACTCTCAGATCGGTATGTCTGAAGATCCACAGCAGGATAATAAGACTTACGAAATGTGTAAAATCATTTCAATAAACATTATTTGATAAACTGAAAGTGGTTCTAAGACAGTTTGCGTTTAAAGTTGCATAAACAATAGCAGCCTTTTCCTCCCAGGGCAGATTATAGTTGATATATTGCAGTGAATATTGTTCAGTGGGAACAGAGCCTCAAACGCGGTGTACCCTTTGCTATACCTGACTACTCGTTTGTTTGTTAAAACAAAGGAAAACGACACCCTAAGAATGGTTATCGCTCCTGTAAAACTCCAACAAACTAATACCGTGATAGACCGTCAGCGTTCAGGTCGACCACGAGTGGATACGGTCACGTGAATGGAACCTGAACGTCGGACACCGTCAGCGAGGGGCACTGCGAGGGACGTTATTGCGCTGGGATGAGGCTACACCAGATTGCACATGGTTATTTATGGAACTCGAGTACTTTCATAAGGATTGTATGTCAGGATATTATAGTAGGCGCAGGTGATAACGCCATACGGTCACAATTAAGAGCACTGCAAAATGACTCAATCCTCTTCAATGTTTTCATCTTTGAACAAATTAGATTGTTTCTTTTTGTTTTCTCTTTTTGTTGCGATTACGTTACCAGACAATTAATTCCTTGGAGATCAGTTTTTCGATTGTAAAGCTTAGTTGACATTTGGAATCGTTCCATTACTATGGATGATGTTAACATATTGATACAAACAGACCTTTTCTAAGTGTATACACATTCAGTTGCGATACATTTATTTGGTCCCTAATCATAATGCTATTCAGAAATCTCGGTGAACAGAAGTTGCGACAGGTTTAAGGGCTAGTGTTTCTGTTTAGTTGCATTGGTGTACCGACGTCGTCTATAGTTCATGAGTAAGCTGGTTCATGGACCGTGGTGTAGTATCGCTGTTACCGTTGAAGAAATACATAATTGAAGAATACATCTCGAATATCCACCAGCAATAGGTCGGGATCTCGGAAACGCTTACTTTTCTGGGAGAGACTAGGCCCGAGTGTATTCAAACAGATACATATGAGCTTGGACCTGTGTCAGGTTCGTCAATCACATGCACATGCACCTGAGGGCAACACTGCACTTTGATCGATGGATAATAGCTTGCGGCCCCATTCCTCTTGTGGTCGGGGCGGCTTGACATGCGCGGAAGAGGTGTGGGTGAATATAGTTGATGACTGTATCTTCTTGACGTCTTTTATAAACTGCTTCAGTTTATGATTTCGCTCCACACCCGTCTGTGTCACGTGGGTCATGAACGAAAGATAATTTATACAGGTCAAATATCAGATTTTATATCAGCACACATCGCCTGTGGGGGGCACACGCTAAAGACTGTATAGAGTGAATGAAATTATATAACGATCAGACAGTTACCTGTATCCCTGTTGTGGAAGTAGCTCACATATGTCGGTTTGATGTATCATGTTTGTGTGTGTAAAAGGGTATAGGAACCTGCTAACACCAGCATGTCTGGGTGTGGTGCTTGTGTCCTGCCTATCCCAGTGCTATCACTTGGGGAATGTTGCAGAAATCGGAAGTAACACAAGACACATACTCTTGATATTTCCAGTGACTTCCGTCAATACGTTCAGGATGTAAATGTGCTTTCCGACTGATTCAGTAACGCCTGGTAGGGAAACACATAATGTCAACAAATACAACTTTCTGCAAGAGTTACTGATATGTCTGTAAGCTCCATAGTTACATGTGAGTGAGTGAGTTTGGTTTGGCACCGCTTTTACCATCCAGAGTTAAAATATGAGTGAGTAAGACGGTTTTACACCTCTTTTACCATCCATAGTTACAACATGAGTGAGTAAGACGATTTTAACCGCTTTTACCATCCATCGTTACAATATGAGTGAGTTTGGTTTTACAGCGCTTTTACCACCCACAGTTACAATATGAGTGAGTTTGGTTTTACACCGCTTTTACCATCCATCGTTACAATATGAGTCAGTAAGATGGTTTTACACCTCTTTTACCATCCATCGTTACAATATGAGTGAGTAAGATAGTTTTACACCGCTTTTACCATCCATCGTTACAATATGAGTTAGTAAGATGGTTTTGCACCTCTTTTACCATCCATAGTTACAAAATGAGTGTGTAAGATGGTTTTAAACCTCTTTTACCATCCATAGTTACAATATGAGTAAGATGGTTTTACACCTCTTTTACCATCCATAGTTACAATATGAGTAAGACGGTTTTACACCACTTTTACCATCCATAGTTGCAAAATGAGTGACTAAGATGGTTTTACACCTCTTTTAGCATCCATAGTTACAATATGAGTGAGTAAGGCGGTTTTACACCGTTTTTACCATTCATAGTTAAAATAACATGCAAATGCATGGGCTATTACTTTGGAAAAATCACGTCATATGTTATTTATTTCAACGTGTTTAATGTCTAGCAGATGAACCTCATTTAATGTGTTTGAAATGAATAGACGTTCGTGATGGGGAGCAAGTACTGCTCGCTGGTGATCATATAGCCTCAGTAATGTAGTAATTAGAATCTCTGGCATAGTTCGACAATTTGTAGAACAACAACTGGGTAGAAACATCACAACACCGGCTATGGCTACTTTAAAAGAAAAAAAAATTTCTCACCATAACTCGCAGAAGGTTTCAAGATCTGTGTCTATGTCAGTCTCTATACCAATGCTAAATATATGTGATTGTACAGCGGTTGTTATCATGAAGACAGAATAGGCCTTCAGCAACCCATGCTTGCCATAAACGGGGACTATGCTTGTCGTAAGAGGCGACTGACTTGATCGGGTGGTCAGGTTCGCTGACTTGGTTGACACGTCATCGGTTTCCAATTGCGCAGATCCCTTGATGCTCATCACTGGATTGTCTGGTCCAGGCTCGATTATTTACTCACCGCCGCCATATAACTGGATTATTGCTGAGTGCGGCGTTAAACCAAATTCACTTACTCACTCACTCATTCGCAGATGACTCCAATTTAATGAGTTAAAGAAGACTAAACAAAGGTGTATGAGCACTGTAAGAAATTATCATGCAAGTTGGTAAGAACATCAGTCGTTATGAAAACCCATGAGTGCTGTCGTACTCTCACCAGCTGCACCGTCGTTGACGCGGCTGTGACTACTGTCTGGGGAACGCTAAGGCTTCGAGGCCAGCGCGTGCTCACATGACCTTGTTTGGATTTCCGGGACATTCGTTTGCTATGGCAACTTCTTATTCAATACCGTTTGATCTCGGGGCGCAAAGATGTGAACTGTCGATAAATAACGACAGATTGGCAAACAGTTGTCATATGTACCGTCGACACTGTACACACAGTGATCACAGCTACTAGGGAGCAGGAGACAAAGTCGGTAATAACTTACTTTGACTGTTTAGTTTTCAAATAAACTTAAGTTGTAATGGATAACTGATATTGCTTTGAAATTCCGTGTAACGTCACCTAACAATGCCGTGTAAGTATGTGTTGTCGCAAGGTTTTAATTCAAGTTTCCGTTTAATGTTGCTCAACCAAACCTAACTCATAAGTAATAATGAAAGTCAAGAAACAAACATATCCTGGCAGACAAAGGCTTTGTCTCTGAATATCTATAATTTTGATAGAAACAATCAAACCCATTCTAATTAGAAAGGAGCCCCAGGGAGATCAGAGATTCAGAACCTGAGGAATTGTAGACTTGTTTTATTCAGAACCTTAGAACTGCAGGGAGGACTAGACTGTAGGGAAAATAATGTGGTTTTAGGGACTGTGAGACAGGCTAACATCCTGGTAACACAGAACCTGTGTCGTAAGTGCACAGATTGAAGAAGGCGAGACCATTTTCAAATGTAGTGTTCTTCGTCTATAGCACTTTGACGACTGATGCCTTTAGTTTCAAATTGAATTATTAATTCATTTTATTTATTTAACATTATTAGCTGTTTTGCATTCTTAAATTTCGAATGTTTGATGTAAAACTTTTCATTAACACATCTGATTTTAAATCGTTTATATGAAACTAGACTGCCGCACATTTCAGGACTTAGTGTGATTAACCCGCACTAAACTAAAAGGAAACAAACACAATGTTTTGGGTATTTTTTGAAGCAACATAGTGTTAATTGCAGAATTACGGACACATTAAAGTGATTACATCAATAGGGGAGGTAAAAAAGTGACCTTTTTATGTCAGCGACAAACATGGAAGGGAACTCGGTGTCTGGTTCGTGCCCTTGCCATCCTGCAGCCAGGCAACAATAGAGAACATGATCGCAGAAATGTCACATTGTCTCCGGCCATATAGCCCCGGCTTGCTCTCTGTATGCAGGGATCAAACATGGATGTTTACCGGTACAGTGTTTAAATTCCCCTACAATCTGCCAGTGAGCACCGATTTAGCTCGACACAGAGACTCAGACACAATATGGCGACTTGTGAAAGACCCGTTGTGGCCGGATGAAGACAGTGTGATACAACAATAATATTTCCAGGAGATATTGTGATCTGCGGAAATATATATCACAGAGAGTAAACGGGGAATCCCAGTATGGGGAACGCATCGGGCAAATCACATGGAAGTACAGGTAAATTGCTTGACTTAGTTTGACTGCGTGACACATCGCCCATTAAAGAGGTTTTCATTTTGTGCACAGTGAAGTCAGTGATAAACATTCACACATCGTCCTGTTGGTAATCTCTACTGTCATGCAGTATTCCGGAGGAATGTTTTTGCATATGTTTAAAATACATTCTCATGATGTGACTCAAGTGAAGCCTCTTGTCAATAGCAGTATCACCGTCTACCGCTTATGTTTCGACTGCCCCAGTTGCCCTTATATAAAACGCGAATCGATTCGATCAAAGACTACCAGACAAAAATGAAAAACACAATCGTTGTCATACTCAAACTAATATCAGTGCTTGGAATTATATAGACTGTATTTATCAGTTGAAACCGAAACTTGAATAACATCAAAATAAAATTCGTTTCCACCTGTGCATGTTTTGTTCTGCAAAACTAACATCGGCATAAATGTGACTAATTCACTGCAGCTGATAGTCCGGACACTCGTCAATGGCGCAATACAACATTTCGGGAACGTTTAATGTGTTATAAGCAAACCGAAACCTAATGTTTCAACTCAGAGCTTGGTTCTCCAGCTGGTGATGACTGAAATGCGATTATACTCCGCCTGTGTGGAAAGTGTGTAGGCAAGTCAGTAAAGTCTTTTAAATACACAAACATATCTTTGACAGAAAGAGAGAAAGAGTATGAATTGAACGATGTAAAATTTCCACTTATAACAAACTTATCCTGTAATGTAGATACCGATCTTTTTATGTTCGGGGGTGTTGGATGGGTTTGATATTTTATACAGAGTAGCCTCCCGACAGTACCTGAAGTATGGCGTGTGAACGGGATTTTCCTGTTCTCATTATCTGATATATGGAATGTCAGGTGAACCAGTTTTTACTGATACACACGGAAGTATCAAATATGCTTTCATATATCATGTGATTGACAGATGTATCTGGACTTCGGACTAGTGACTCACCTGTCATTACAGGTATGCTGAGACAAGCACTATAGAGATGCACTGGTGCATGAGTCAGTCTGTGGGTTGTAGCTGACCTGCACTTGGATACACGGGACGGGGTGGGGATGTCTGCGTCATGTGATTGTGAAGAACGACGGACGACAGACAAACCGACAGACAATCCTACCTCCGAGACAATGCTGATCCTGGGTAAAGCTAATTAGTTTCCGCACGGCGATTACTCTTCTGTGATTCGGGTTAAAGGTCCCAAACGAACATTTGATACCTGTGTGGGATATTCGGAAAGCATACACCGACAACAGTAACACTGTTAAAAGCACAAGAGGATGAATGAGCATTATTGTTTATATTTGGTTGGCACTGTTGACCATGAGCTTCAAACAAAGAATGCTGTCATTTCTTAATAATTCTTAAACCGACAGAAACTGTTCCAGTCACAACAAAGGATGTAAGCCCTGTGCCACTTTACGACGCTATGATACCGTCATTTGAAATGTTCCTTTAGGTCTAAAATGAATAGGTTTTACAACCTGGGGGTGTGCATGGCATGACGTCATGTCATTCCAGAGACAGATGCTTGGGACGCTGGAACACGGGGAACATGACACGCTGCATCATAGATTACTCCCGGTGTCAGCAACGTAAAGACAACTCTCAATACATTCCCTGAGTTGCTGTCCGAATGTTTTTCTAGTTTACACTATTGCCACGCTTGCCTTTGAAAAAGACACGCAACACAATATTTAACAAATTTCGTACGCAGCACAGAGAGCAAAAAGAGTCGTCCGATCGTGTCTGAAATGGAATGCTGTGACATTTGCTTATATCTGGTTGTTGAACTGACTCATTGTCTGACGTAGTTTCTGTCGTCGTGTTATCCAAGGTAATGTCGTCACACGTCAACGTTTAGGTCACAAAGCTGACTATTTACAGTAAACAGTGTGACAGTGGATGTGGTAAAGTGGTAGGTAGTCTGAACTGCATTTTATGTAAACATGTGTTTATTTAGTTTGTATATATGTATAATAGGGGTGATGCTTTAATAAATAATCTGTCTATCTGCATTAGTTCCTCGTCTGTTTAGCCCTTTCTTCAATGCTGCGTACTGGATGAAGCAAGTCTAGACTGCCCCAGGTTCACAAACCCGCTGGTCATCAACACGCCTGGTGCGTGTTATAGCTTCTGTTACGTTATTTAAAACGGAGTTTGTTTGGTTCCTATCAAAACTCATAAATATTCAGAGGTTTAGCGATAGTCTAAATGGTAGGTTACCACTGGCCAAAACACAAGGCTCGCTTCCGTAAGGCTAGTCGATTTAGGAATGACAACCTGATGTAAAAGTATTGTGCCTTTGAATTTTCAAGTTTCGCGTTCTGTTCCAAAATGGCATTGGGGCAGTAAAACATAATGAATAATTAGTCCTACATACCAAGTAAAATGTTTTGTTCCAGTTCAATTCAAATTTTCGGATTAAGAAGTATGAGAGACTTTACAAGTTGATCATCGATAACGATGTGTCATATCTATACCACGACCTTCTAGAATGACACTCAATTAAAATATATTCCACTTGCTCCTTTCTACTCAGGAACAAAATAAACCTTTTTGTTGTTGAGTGAATGTGTTAAAGCTAATTAACTTGTTAATGTTTTACGTGTTAGGTGACATGAGCTAGAATTACTGTTGAAGATTTGAAGAGAAACCACACACACATATTGTATTCAGAAGGAATCCAAACAGTAAAAAACATTAACTTTAATTTTGTCAGTCGTTAGTACATTTCTAGATACCTTTGCTAGGTTCTACATTCTTACAATGGAATTCCACAAAATAAAATCAACATAGTTCCGAGTTGAAAGCTGAATACATGGAAATGTATAATCTTCTCGATGCGGTTTTGCTCTATACTTTCCCTACATCTTTGTCATCTTCAATAGCGTTTGCTTGACAACTGGAATTCTGTGGCCAGGCTCGATTACGATGTGAGAAAATACGGAAAAGGGATGAAAATACTGCAGTCAAATATTCAATTATATTATCTTTAAATTATGATCTCGCTTCGTATAACATAATCTATGTTTTGGGAGTTTCCCATTTTAGTTTGCTTGATAGCTCATTTAAGTTCTCTGCACGATCTGAAAATCTAAAATTCAAATCCGTATGGCAGTGTATGTGAAATCCATAATGGGGAGATCTAAATCCTGCAGTGAATATTTGAGATAAAAATGTAATTTCCATATTCCTAAATGTTGTTGTAGAAGGGAATCATTACAACTACCAATCTACGCCTCTGTCTTGCGTTGATATAGTAATCAATCAGTCAAACACACTGTCATAAACTATACCAAAATATATGTAATAAGTTGAACAACTTACCGAACACCTAAATGTTAATTTTGAACTTTTAGAAACGACCTTCAACCAACCTGAACGTTGTAAATCTCCCTTCCATCGATTTGCATTGGCACAACTTCGGAAATTTCCGTGCATCATGTGTGATTCAATGTTATTCGGGAAAAGGAATTACTACCACGAAGAGCCAAATGACTTGACATTGGCAGTGGGGTACATTGCAATACACATCGCTTGTAAGTGGAGTACATTCAAAATAATGGAAGAGCGCTTAGCCAATCAGAAAGCGACATTTACGTGTGAGGTAAGGTAATACAGATAGATATGGGATATTTATACAACGCACATATCCACGCACTAGTGCATGCTCAAGGTGCTGGTATGTTTCCCACGATCACCGGATGTCAATCTCAGCAGCACATCGTATTTCAATCTCAACTCACCGAGGAGTATACAACTCTTGCTGCCACTTGGCGTACCGAGTTTACTGAGGCTCTCTCATCGTAACGAGGAATCCATTAACAGCTGGGTGGACCGGGACACATAGTCACAATACTTTGTCCGAGTTCACTGCACGTTGTTTTACCAGCATCTAGGTCTTTGCACGTATTCGTGTGGCCACCATCTGGTCATATACCAACGGTTAATACATATTGTGAAATGATTTGAATTTAAGGGGGATACGGACGTCTTTTCCAAGTTAGTTGGAGACAGAAATGAAATAACCTGTCCACCCCTTGACAAATAAACCTATTGCTTGGACAATTAAATGGAGGATATACAACTAAGGCAGTTGCTAATATACATACAAATGACTTGAACAGATGAAACTGAAACTCTGTGTCTGACATCTATCCAGACAATGTCATGCATCACATTTAGTCGCAAATAGGTGGTACAAACATTCTTGTGATGATCATTTTCCGACTCAGGGAGAGTTGAATGATTTGTGTCTCTTGTTGGAATGTGTTTGCGAACGATTTGGCAAGAGTGTTGGACGAGTTATCTCCCTTGACATTGACAAGATTTTAGTTCTGTTTTAGTTTGTTATATCTCCAATCGACCATTTGGACAGCTGATGTCACGAGGTGGTGATTATCAGAACTGATACTGGAAGGTACGCCCCTTACAATGGTGAAACAGCAACTAGTTTCAGTCAGTGGCCAAACTCTTAAGAGAAACTTGTGCGTGATCCCCAACATTTTATACGAGTTTTGGCAGACACAGTAAGGTGACAAAAATAGTGTTTCTTCATCACTCAACCCAGACGAAATCCAAACTATAAATATGCATTGGTGATTGTGAAAAACACACACAAATAAACAGAATTACAAGCGTATAGTCGCAAATCAAAAGTGGTACTTGGGTTAACCTCCCTCGAAACGAAGCAGCTGCGTTACCAAACCCAGTCAATACCGCTGGATGTGCAGTCAGGTGCCACTGGTTCATTTGCCGATACGCTTAGCCAGCTGTTTGTTTATGGCTTGTAAGCCCGATAGGAGTTACTTTCAAATTGTAAATGGCCTGTAATTGAGGTTGTGTGTTGCATGTTGTCATCGGCAGACAGAAATATAGGTGTCAATAAACCAGACATTGAGTTTTCTCTCTGACAGAGTCTGCTTACCACAATCAAAATGGCTTTTTCATGTAACGACTAGATTATTTACTTGTTTACTTAAACAGCCAAGATTAGACTATTAATCACGACCCCATACTAGGGGCAGGCATTCTGGGTCAAGCTCGGCGAACCTACTCTATGTTCATGCGTCATGAGCGCAGCGCAGCATAAATGTTGAAACCATTTTTTCCCTAGCGCTGGGAGGAAATTAGTGAATCGTTTGAACTCCGAACAAGTTATAGGTTGAATTGACATTTTTCGACGAATTGTTTAGGTAAGTGCATACCGAAGGGTATCGGAATCTGTAAAGTTGTGTGTTAGTTTGCATGTGACCTCTAAGCAAAACATATACGAAACTTTGTGTGAGACATTGGAAACAATCCGTGAAACCTTGAAACAGGTGAAAATATGAAGAATTCCGAACGTCAGGATGTGGACTAGTACTACCCTGGCGCTTTTAACCAAATGTCAGGATGTGGACTAGTACTACCCTGGCGCTTTTAACCAAATGTCAGGATGTGGACTAGTACTACCCTGGCGCTTTTAACCAAATGTCAGAATGTGGACTAGTACTACCCTGGCGCTTTTAACCAAATGTCAGGATGTGGACTAGTACTACCCTGGCGCTTTTAACCAAATGTCAGGATGTGGACTAGTACTACCCTGGCGCTTTTAACCAAATGTCAGGATGTGGACTAGTACTACCCTGGCGCTTTTAACCAAAAGTCAGGCTGTCGACTAGTGTTACCCTGGCGCTTTTAACCAAATGTCAGGATGTCGACTAGTACTACCCTGGCGCTTTTAACCAAATGTCAGGATGTGGACTAGTACTACCCTGGCGCTTTTAACCAAATGTCAGGATGTGGACTAGTACTACCCTGGCGCTTCTAACCAAATGTCAGGATGTGGACTAGTACTACCCTGGCGCTTTTAACCAAATGTCAGGATGTGGACTAGTACTACCCTGGCGCTTTTAACCAAATGTCAGGATGTCGACTAGTACTACCCTGGCGCTTTTAACCAAAAGTCAGGATGTCGACTAGTACTACCCTGGCACTTTTAACCAAATGTCAGGATGTCGACTACTACTACCCTGGCGCTTTTAACCAAATGTCAGGATGTGGACTAGTACTACCCTGGCGCTTTTAACCAAATGTCAGGATGTGGACTAGTACTACCCTGGCGCTTTTAACCAAATGTCAGGATGTGGACTAGTACTACCCTGGCGCTTTTAACCAAATGTCAGGATGCGGACTAGTACTACCCTGGCGCTTTTAACCAAAAGTCAGGCTGTCGACTAGTGTTACCCTGGCGCTTTTAACCAAATGTCAGGATGTCGACTAGTACTACCCTGGCGCTTTTAACCAAATGTCAGGATGTGGACTAGTACTACCCTGGCGCTTTTAACCAAATGTCAGGATGTGGACTAGTACTACCCTGGCGCTTCTAACCAAATGTCAGGATGTGGACTAGTATTACCCTGGCGCTTTTAACCAAATGTCAGGATGTCGACTAGTACTACCCTGGCGCTTTTAACCAAAAGTCAGGATGTCGACTAGTACTACCCTGGCGCTTTTAACCAAATGTCAGGATGTCGACTACTACTACCCTGGCGCTTTTAACCAAATGACAGGATGTGGACTAGTACTACCCTGGCGCTTTTAACCAAATGTCAGGATGTGGACTAGTACTACCCTGGCGCTTTTAACCAAATGTCAGGATGTCGACTAGTACTACCCTGGCGCTTTTAACCAAATGTCAGGATGTGGACTAGTACTACCCTGGCGCTTTTAACCAAATGTCAGGATGTGGACTAGTACTACCCTGGCGCTTTTAACCAAATGTCAGGATGTGGACTAGTACTACCCTGGCGCTTTTAACCAAATGTCAGGATGTCGACTAGTACTACCCTGGCGCTTTTAACCAAATGTCAGGATGTGGACTAGTACTACCCTGGCGCTTTTAACCAAAAGTCAGGATGTCGACTAGTACTACCCTGGCGCTTTTAACCAAATGTCAGGATGTCGACTAGTACTACCCTGGCGCTTTTAACCAAAAGTCAGGATGTCGACTAGTACTACCCTGGCGCTTTTAACCAAATGTCAGGAAGTCGACTACTACTACCCTGGCGCTTTTAACCAAATGTCAGGATGTGGACTAGTACTACCCTGGCGCTTTTAACCAAATGTCAGGATGTGGACTAGTACTACCCTGGCGCTTTTAACCAAATGTCAGGATGTGGACTAGTACTACCCTGGCGCTTTTAACCAAATGTCAGGATGTGGACTAGTACTACCCTGGCGCTTTTAACCAAAAGTCAGGCTGTCGACTAGTGTTACCCTGGCGCTTTTAACCAAATGTCAGGATGTCGACTAGTACTACCCTGGCGCTTTTAACCAAATGTCAGGATGTGGACTAGTACTACCCTGGCGCTTTTAACCAAATGTCAGGATGTGGACTAGTACTACCCTGGCGCTTCTAACCAAATGTCAGGATGTGGACTAGAACTACCCTGGCGCTTTTAACCAAATGTCAGGATGTCGACTAGTACTACCCTGGCGCTTTTAACCAAAAGTCAGGATGTCGACTAGTACTACCCTGGCGCTTTTAACCAAATGTCAGGATGTCGACTACTACTACCCTGGCGCTTTTAACCAAATGTCAGGATGTGGACTAGTACTACCCTGGCGCTTTTAACCAAATGTCAGGATGTGGACTAGTACTACCCTGGCGCTTTTAACCAAATGTCAGGATGTGGACTAGTACTACCCTGGCGCTTTTAACCAAATGTCAGGATGTGGACTAGTACTACCCTGGCGCTTTTAACCAAATGTCAGGATGTGGACTAGTACTACCCTGGCGCTTTTAACCAAATGTCAGGATGTGGACTAGTACTACCCTGGCGCTTTTAACCAAATGTCAGGATGTCGACTAGTACTACCCTGGCGCTTTTAACCAAATGTCAGGATGTGGACTAGTACTACCCTGGCGCTTTTAACCAAAAGTCAGGATGTCGACTAGTACTACCCTGGCGCTTTTAACCAAATGTCAGGATGTGGACTAGTACTACCCTGGCGCTTTTAACCAAATGTCAGGATGTGGACTAGTACTACCCTGGCGCTTTTAACCAAATGTCAGGATGTGGACTAGTACTAAACTGGCGCTTTTAACCAAATGTCAGGATGTTGACTAGTACTACCCTGGCGCTTTTAACCAAATGTCAGGATGTCGACTAGTACTACCCTGGCGCTTTTAACCAAATGTCAGGATGTGGACTAGTACTACCCTGGCGCTTTTAACCAAATGTCAGGATGTCGACTAGTACTACCCTGGCGCTTTTAACCAAATGTCAGGATGTGGACTAGTACTACCCTGGCGCTTTTAACCAAATGTCAGCATGTCGACTAGTACTACCCTGGCGCTTTTAACCAAAAGTCAGGATGTGGACTAGTACTACCCTGGCGCTTTTAACCAAAAGTCAGGATGTCGACAAGTACTACCCTTTTGCTTTTAACCAAATGTCAGGATGTCGACTATAGTACTACCCTGGCGCTTTTAACCAAAAGTCAGGATGTCGACTAGTACTACCCTGGCGCTTTTAACCAAATGTCAGAATGTCGACTATAGTACTACCCTGGCGCTTTTAACCAAAAGTCAGGATGTCGACAAGTACTACC
Organism: Haliotis asinina; assembly: GCF_037392515.1. Lineage (NCBI taxonomy): Eukaryota > Metazoa > Mollusca > Gastropoda > Lepetellida > Haliotidae > Haliotis > Haliotis asinina. Next base: position 56,977,785 of record NC_090289.1, read on the forward strand.
CTTTTGCTTTTAACCAAATGTCAGGATGTCGACTATAGTACTACCCTGGCGCTTTTAACCAAATGTCAGGATGTCGACTATAGTACTACCCTGGCGCTTTTAACCAAAAGTCAGGATGTCGACAAGTACTACCCTTTTGCTTTTAACCAAATGTCAGGATGTCGACTATAGTACTACCCTGGCGCTTTTAACCAAAAGTCAGGATGTCGACTAGTACTACCCTGGCGCTTTTAACCAAAAGTCAGGATGTCGACTAGTACTACCCTGGCGCTTTTAACCAAAAGTCAGGATGTCGACTAGTACTACCCTGGCGCTTTTAACCAAATGTCAGGATGTCGACTATAGTACTACCCTGGCGCTTTTAACCAAAAGTCAGGATGTCGACTAGTACTACCCTGGCACTTTTAACTAAAAGTCAGGATGTCGACTAGTACTACCCTGGCGCTTTTAACCAAAAGTCAGGATGTCGACTAGTACTACCCTTTTGCTTTTAACCAAATGTCAGGATGTCGACTATAGTACTACCCTGGCGCTTTTAACCAAATGTCAGGATGTCGACTATAGTACTACCCTGGCGCTTTTAACCAAAAGTCAGGATGTCGACAAGTACTACCCTTTTGCTTTTAACCAAATGTCAGGATGTCGACTATAGTACTACCCTGGCGCTTTTAACCAAAAGTCAGGATGTCGACTAGTACTACCCTGGCGCTTTTAACCAAATGTCAGGATGTCGACTATAGTACTACCCTGGCGCTTTTAACCAAAAGTCAGGATGTCGACAAGTACTACCCTTTTGCTTTTAACCAAATGTCAGGATGTCGACTATAGTACTACCCTGGCGCTTTTAACCAAATGTCAGGATGTCGACTATAGTACTACCCTGGCGCTTTTAACCAAAAGTCAGGATGTCGACAAGTACTACCCTTTTGCTTTTAACCAAATGTCAGGATGTCGACTATAGTACTACCCTGGCGCTTTTAACCAAAAGTCAGGATGTCGACTAGTACTACCCTGGCGCTTTTAACCAAATGTCAGGATGTCGACTATAGTATTACCCTGGCGCTTTTAACCAAAAGTCAGGATGTCGACTAGTACTACCCTGGCGCTTTTAACCAAAAGTCAGGATGTCGACTAGTACTACCCTGGCGCTTTTAACCAAAAGTCAGGATGTCGACAAGTACTACCCTTTTGCTTTTAACCAAATGTCAGGATGTTGACTATAGTACTACCCTGGCGCTTTTAACCAAAAGTCAGGATGTCGACTAGTACTACCCTTTTGCTTTTAACCAAATGTCAGGATGTCGACTATAGTACTACCCTAGCGCTTTTAACCAAATGTCAGGATGTCGACTAGTACTACCCTGGCGCTTTTAACCAAAAGTCAGGATGTCGACTAGTACTACCCTGGCGCTTTTAACCAAAAGTCAGGATGTCGACTAGTACTACCCTGGCGCTTTTAACCAAAAGTCAGGATGTCGACTAGTACTACCCTGGCGCTTTTAACCAAAAGTCAGGATGTCGACAAGTACTATCCTTTTGCTTTTAACCAAATGTCAGGATGTCGACTATAGTACTACCCTGGCGCTTTTAACCAAAAGTCAGGATGTCGACTAGAACTACCCTGGCGCTTTTAACCAAAAGTCAGGATGTCGACTAGTACTACCCTTTTGCTTTTAACCAAATGTCAGGATGTCGACTATAGTACTACCCTGGCGCTTTTAACCAAATGTCAGGATGTCGACTATAGTACTACCCTGGCGCTTTTAACCAAAAGTCAGGATGTCGACAAGTACTACCCTTTTGCTTTTAACCAAATGTCAGGATGTCGACTATAGTACTACCCTGGCGCTTTTAACCAAAAGTCAGGATGTCGACTAGTACTACCCTGGCGCTTTTAACCAAATGTCAGGATGTCGACTATAGTACTACCCTGGCGCTTTTAACCAAAAGTCAGGATGTCGACAAGTACTACCCTTTTGCTTTTAACCAAATGTCAGGATGTCGACTATAGTACTACCCTGGCGCTTTTAACCAAATGTCAGGATGTCGACTATAGTACTACCCTGGCGCTTTTAACCAAAAGTCAGGATGTCGACAAGTACTACCCTTTTGCTTTTAACCAAATGTCAGGATGTCGACTATAGTACTACCCTGGCGCTTTTAACCAAAAGTCAGGATGTCGACTAGTACTACCCTGGCGCTTTTAACCAAATGTCAGGATGTCGACTATAGTATTACCCTGGCGCTTTTAACCAAAAGTCAGGATGTCGACTAGTACTACCCTGGCGCTTTTAACCAAAAGTCAGGATGTCGACTAGTACTACCCTGGCGCTTTTAACCAAAAGTCAGGATGTCGACAAGTACTACCCTTTTGCTTTTAACCAAATGTCAGGATGTTGACTATAGTACTACCCTGGCGCTTTTAACCAAAAGTCAGGATGTCGACTAGTACTACCCTTTTGCTTTTAATCAAATGTCAGGATGTCGACTATAGTACTACCCTAGCGCTTTTAACCAAATGTCAGGATGTCGACTAGTACTACCCTGGCGCTTTTAACCAAAAGTCAGGATGTCGACTAGTACTACCCTGGCGCTTTTAACCAAAAGTCAGGATGTCGACTAGTACTACCCTGGCGCTTTTAACCAAAAGTCAGGATGTCGACTAGTACTACCCTGGCGCTTTTAACCAAAAGTCAGGATGTCGACTAGTACTACCCTGGCGCTTTTAACCAAAAGTCAGGATGTCGACAAGTACTATCCTGGCGCTTTTAACCAAATGTCAGGATGTCGACTATAGTACTACCCTGGCGCTTTTAACCAAATGTCAGGATGTCGACTATAGTACTACCCTGGCGCTTTTAACCAAAAGTCAGGATGTCGACAAGTACTACCCTGGCGCTTTTAACCAAAAGTCAGGATGTCGACTAGTACTACCCTGGCGCTTTTAACCAAATGTCAGGATGTCGACTATAGTACTACCCTGGCGCTTTTAACCAAAAGTCAGGATGTCGACAAGTACTACCCTTTTGCTTTTAACCAAATGTCAGGATGTCGACTATAGTACTACCCTGGCGCTTTTAACCAAATGTCAGGATGTCGACTATAGTACTACCCTGGCGCTTTTAACCAAAAGTCAGGATGTCGACAAGTACTACCCTTTTGCTTTTAACCAAATGTCAGGATGTCGACTATAGTACTACCCTGGCACTTTTAACCAAAAGTCAGGATGTCGACTAGTACTACCCTGGCGCTTTTAACCAAATGTCAGGATGTCGACTATAGTATTACCCTGGCGCTTTTAACCAAAAGTCAGGATGTCGACTAGTACTACCCTGGCGCTTTTAACCAAAAGTCAGGATTTCGACTAGTACTACCCTGGCGCTTTTAACCAAAAGTCAGGATGTCGACAAGTACTACCCTTTTGCTTTTAACCAAATGTCAGGATGTTGACTATAGTACTACCCTGGCGCTTTTAACCAAAAGTCAGGATGTCGACTAGTACTACCCTTTTGCTTTTAACCAAATGTCAGGATGTCGACTATAGTACTACCCTAGCGCTTTTAACCAAATGTCAGGATGTCGACTAGTACTACCCTGGCGCTTTTAACCAAAAGTCAGGATGTCGACTAGTACTACCCTGGCGCTTTTAACCAAAAGTCAGGATGTCGACTAGTACTACCCTGGCACTTTTAACCAAAAGTCAGGATGTCGACTAGTACTACCCTGGCGCTTTTAACCAAAAGTCAGGATGTCGACAAGTACTATCCTTTTGCTTTTAACCAAATGTCAGGATGTCGACTATAGTACTACCCTGGCGCTTTTAACCAAAAGTCAGGATGTCGACTAGAACTACAATTTTGCTTTTAACCAAATGTCAGGATGTCGACTATAGTACTACCCTGGTGCTTTTAACCAAAAGTCAGGATGTCGACTAGTACTACCCTGGCGCTTTTAACCAAATGTCAGGATGTCGACTAGTACTACCCTGGCGCTTTTAACCAAATGTCAGGATGTCGACTATAGTACTACCCTTTGGCTTTTAACCAAATGTCAGGATGTCGACTATAGTACTACCCTGGCGCTTTTAACCAAAAGTCAGGATGTCGACTAGTACTACCCTGGCGCTTTTAACCAAATGTCAGGATGTCGACTATAGTACTACCCTGGCGCTTTTAACCAAAAGTCAGGATGTCGACAAGTACTACCCTTTTGCTTTTAACCAAATGTCAGGATGTCGACTATAGTACTACCCTGGCGCTTTTAACCAAATGTCAGGATGTCGACTATAGTACTACCCTGGCGCTTTTAACCAAAAGTCAGGATGTCGACAAGTACTACCCTTTTGCTTTTAACCAAATGTCAGGATGTCGACTATAGTACTACCCTGGCGCTTTTAACCAAAAGTCAGGATGTCGACTAGTACTACCCTGGCGCTTTTAACCAAATGTCAGGATGTCGACTATAGTATTACCCTGGCGCTTTTAACCAAAAGTCAGGATGTCGACTAGTACTACCCTGGCGCTTTTAACCAAAAGTCAGGATGTCGACTAGTACTACCCTGGCGCTTTTAACCAAAAGTCAGGATGTCGACAAGTACTACCCTTTTGCTTTTAACCAAATGTCAGGATGTTGACTATAGTACTACCCTGGCGCTTTTAACCAAAAGTCAGGATGTCGACTAGTACTACCCTTTTGCTTTTAATCAAATGTCAGGATGTCGACTATAGTACTACCCTAGCGCTTTTAACCAAATGTCAGGATGTCGACTAGTACTACCCTGGCGCTTTTAACCAAAAGTCAGGATGTCGACTAGTACTACCCTGGCGCTTTTAACCAAAAGTCAGGATGTCGACTAGTACTACCCTGGCGCTTTTAACCAAAAGTCAGGATGTCGACTAGTACTACCCTGGCGCTTTTAACCAAAAGTCAGGATGTCGACTAGTACTACCCTGGCGCTTTTAACCAAAAGTCAGGATGTCGACAAGTACTATCCTGGCGCTTTTAACCAAATGTCAGGATGTCGACTATAGTACTACCCTGGCGCTTTTAACCAAATGTCAGGATGTCGACTATAGTACTACCCTGGCGCTTTTAACCAAAAGTCAGGATGTCGACAAGTACTACCCTGGCGCTTTTAACCAAAAGTCAGGATGTCGACTAGTACTACCCTGGCGCTTTTAACCAAATGTCAGGATGTCGACTATAGTACTACCCTGGCGCTTTTAACCAAAAGTCAGGATGTCGACAAGTACTACCCTTTTGCTTTTAACCAAATGTCAGGATGTCGACTATAGTACTACCCTGGCGCTTTTAACCAAATGTCAGGATGTCGACTATAGTACTACCCTGGCGCTTTTAACCAAAAGTCAGGATGTCGACAAGTACTACCCTTTTGCTTTTAACCAAATGTCAGGATGTCGACTATAGTACTACCCTGGCACTTTTAACCAAAAGTCAGGATGTCGACTAGTACTACCCTGGCGCTTTTAACCAAATGTCAGGATGTCGACTATAGTATTACCCTGGCGCTTTTAACCAAAAGTCAGGATGTCGACTAGTACTACCCTGGCGCTTTTAACCAAAAGTCAGGATTTCGACTAGTACTACCCTGGCGCTTTTAACCAAAAGTCAGGATGTCGACAAGTACTACCCTTTTGCTTTTAACCAAATGTCAGGATGTTGACTATAGTACTACCCTGGCGCTTTTAACCAAAAGTCAGGATGTCGACTAGTACTACCCTTTTGCTTTTAACCAAATGTCAGGATGTCGACTATAGTACTACCCTAGCGCTTTTAACCAAATGTCAGGATGTCGACTAGTACTACCCTGGCGCTTTTAACCAAAAGTCAGGATGTCGACTAGTACTACCCTGGCGCTTTTAACCAAAAGTCAGGATGTCGACTAGTACTACCCTGGCGCTTTTAACCAAAAGTCAGGATGTCGACTAGTACTACCCTGGCGCTTTTAACCAAAAGTCAGGATGTCGACAAGTACTATCCTTTTGCTTTTAACCAAATGTCAGGATGTCGACTATAGTACTACCCTGGCGCTTTTAACCAAAAGTCAGGATGTCGACTAGAACTACAATTTTGCTTTTAACCAAATGTCAGGATGTCGACTATAGTACTACCCTGGTGCTTTTAACCAAAAGTCAGGATGTCGACTAGTACTACCCTGGCGCTTTTAACCAAATGTCAGGATGTCGACTAGTACTACCCTGGCGCTTTTAACCAAATGTCAGGATGTCGACTATAGTACTACCCTTTGGCTTTTAACCAAATGTCAGGATGTCGACTATAGTACTACCCTGGCGCTTTTAACCAAATGTCAGGATGTCGACTATAGTACTACCCTGGCGCTTTTAACCAAAAGTCAGGATGTCGACTAGTACTACTCTGGCGCTTTTAACCAAATGTCAGGATGTCGACTATAGTACTACCCTGGCGCTTTTAACCAAATGTCAGGATGTCGACTATAGTACTACCCTGGCGCTTTTAACCAAAAGTCAGGATGTCGACTAGTACTACCCTTTTGCTTTTAACCAAATGTCAGGATGTCGACTATAGTACTACCCTGGCGCTTTTAACCAAAAGTCAGGATGTCGACTAGTACTACCCTGGCGCTTTTAACCAAAAGTCAGGATGTCGACAAGTACTACCCTTTTGCTTTTAACCAAATGTCAGGATGTCGACTAGTACTACCCTGGCGCTTTTAACCAAAAGTCAGGATGTCGACAAGTACTACCCTTTTGCTTTTAACCAAATGTCAGGATGTCGACTATAGTACTACCCTGGCGCTTTTAACCAAATGTCAGGATGTCGACTAGTACTACCCTGGCGCTTTTAACCAAATGTCAGGATGTCGACTATAGTACTACCCTGGCGCTTTTAACCAAAAGTCAGGATGTCGACTAGTACTACCCTGGCGCTTTTAACCAAAAGTCAGGATGTCGACTAGTACTACCCTGGCGCTTTTAACCAAAAGTCGGATGTCGACAAGTACTACCCTTTTGCTTTTAACCAAATGTCAGGATGTCGACTATAGTACTACGATGGAGCTTTTAACCAAAAGTCAGGATGTCGACTAGTACTACCCTTTTGCTTTTAACCAAATGTCAGGATGTCGACTATAGTACTACCCTGGCGCTTTTAACCAAAAGTCAGGATGTCGACTAGTACTACCCTTTTGCTTTTAACCAAATGTCAAGATGTCGACTATAGTACTACCCTGGCGCTTTTAACCAAAAGTCAGGATGTCGACTAGTACTACCCTGGCGCTTTTAACCAAAAGTCAGGATGTCGACTAGTACTACCCTGGCGCTTTCAACCAAAAGTCAGGATGTCGACTAGTACTACCCTGGCGCTTTTAACCAAAAGTCAGGATGTCGACTAGTACTACCCTGGCGCTTTTAACCAAAAGTCAGGATGTCGACTAGTACTACCCTGGCGCTTTTAACCAAAAGTCAGGATGTCGACTAGTACTACCCTGGCACTCTAACCAAAAGTCAGGATGTCGACTAGTACTACCCTTTTGCTTTTAACCAAATGTCAGGATGTCGACTATAGTACTACCCTGGCGCTTTTAACCAAAAGTCAGGATGTCGACTAGTACTACCCTGGCGCTTTTAACCAAAAGTCAGGATGTCGACTAGTACTACCCTGGCGCTTTTAACCAAAAGTCAGGATGTCGACTAGTACTACCCTGGCGCTTTTAACCAAATGTCAGGATGTCGACTATAGTACTACCCTGGCGCTTTTAACCAAAAGTCAGGATGTCGACTAGTACTACCCTGGCGCTTTCAACCAAAAGTCAGGATGTCGACTAGTACTACCCTGGCGCTTTTAACCAAAAGTCAGGATGTCGACTAGTACTACCCTGGCGCTTTTAACCAAAAGTCAGGATGTCGACTAGTACTACCCTGGCGCTTTTAACCAAAAGTCAGGATGTCGACTAGTACTACCCTGGCACTTCTAACCAAAAGTCAGGATGTCGACTAGTACTACCCTTTTGCTTTTAACCAAATGTCAGGATGTCGACCATAGTACTACCCTGGCGCTTTTAACCAAAAGTCAGGATGTCGACTAGTACTACCCTGGCGCTTTTAACCAAAAGTCAGGATGTCGACTAGTACTACCCTGGCGCTTTTAACCAAAAGTCAGGATGTCGACTAGTACTACCCTGGCGCTTTTAACCAAATGTCAGGATGTCGACTATAGTACTACCCTGGCGCTTTTAACCAAAAGTCAGGATGTCGACTAGTACTACCCTGGCACTTTTAACTAAAAGTCAGAATGTCGACTAGTACTACCCTGGCGCTTTTAACCAAAAGTCAGGATGTCGACAAGTACTACCCTTTTGCTTTTAACCAAATGTCAGGATGTCGACTATAGTACTACCCTGGTGCTTTTAACCAAAAGTCAGGATGTCGACTAGTACTACCCTTTTGCTTTTAACCAAATGTCAGGATGTCGACTATAGTACTACCCTGGCGCTTTTAACCAAAAGTCAGGATGTCGACTAGTACTACCCTTTTGCTTTTAACCAAATGTCAAGATGTCGACTATAGTACTACCCTGGCGCTTTTAACCAAAAGTCAGGATGTCGACTAGTACTACCCTGGCGCTTTTAACCAAAAGTCAGGATGTCGACTAGTACTACCCTGGCGCTTTCAACCAAAAGTCAGGATGTCGACTAGTACTACCCTGGCGCTTTTAACCAAAAGTCAGGATGTCGACTAGTACTACCCTGGCGCTTTTAACCAAAAGTCAGGATGTCGACTAGTACTACCCTGGCGCTTTTAACCAAAAGTCAGGATGTCGACTAGTACTACCCTTTTGCTTTTAACCAAATGTCAAGATGTCGATTATAGTACTACCCTGGCGCTTTTAACCAAAAGTCAGGATGTCGACTAGTACTACCCTGGCGCTTTTAACCAAATGTCAGGATGTCGACTATAGTACTACCCTGGCGCTTTTAACCAAAAGTCAGGATGTCGACTAGTACTACCCTGGCGCTTTTAACCAAAAGTCAGGATGTCGACTAGTACTACCCTGGCGCTTTTAACCAAAAGTCAGGATGTCGACTAGTACTACCCTGGCGCTTTTAACCAAAAGTCGGGATGTCGACTAGTACTACCCTGGCGCTTTTAACCAAAAGTCAGGATGTCGACAAGTACTATCCTTTTGCTTTTAACCAAATGTCAGGATGTCGACTATAGTACTACCCTGGCGCTTTTAACCAAAAGTCAGGATGTCGACTAGTACTACCCTTTTGCTTTTAAACAAATGTCAGGATGTCGACTATAGTACTACCCTGGCGCTTTTAACCAAAAGTCAGGATGTCGACTAGTACTACCCTGGCGCTTTTAACCAAATGTCAGGATGTCGACTAGTACTACCCTGGCGCTTTTAACCAAATGTCAGGATGTCGACTAGTACTACCCTGGCGCTTTTAACCAAATGTCAGGATGTCGACTATAGTACTACCCTGGCGCTTTTAACCAAAAGTCAGGATGTCGACTAGTACTACCCTTTTGCTTTTAAACAAATGTCAGGATGTCGACTATAGTACTACCCTGGCGCTTTTAACCAAAAGTCAGGATGTCGACTAGTACTACCCTGGCGCTTTTAACCAAATGTCAGGATGTCGACTAGTACTACCCTGGCGCTTTTAACCAAAAGTCAGGATGTCGACTAGTACTACCCTGGCGCTTTTAACCAAATGTCAGGATGTCGACTATAGTACTACCCTGGCGCTTTTAACCAAAAGTCAGGATGTCGACTAGTACTACCCTGGCGCTTTTAACCAAAAGTCAGGATGTCGACTAGTACTACCCTGGCGCTTTTAACCAAAAGTCAGGATGTGGACTAGTACTACCCTGGCGCTTTTAACTAAAAGTCAGGATGTCGACTAGTACTACCCTGGCGCTTTTAACCAAAAGTCAGGATGTCGACAAGTACTACCCTTTTGCTTTTAACCAAATGTCAGGATGTCGACTATAGTACTACCCTGGCGCTTTTAACCAAAAGTCAGGATGTCGACTAGTACTACCCTTTTGCTTTTAACCAAATGTCAGGATGTCGACTATAGTACTACCCTGGTGCTTTTAACCAAAAGTCAGGATGTCGACTAGTACTACCCTGGCGCTTTTAACCAAATGTCAGGATGTGGACTAGTACTACCCTGGCGCTTTTAACCAAATGTCAGGATGTCGACTATAGTACTACCCTGGCGCTTTTAACCAAATGTGAGGATGTCGACTATAGTACTACCCTTTTGCTTTTAACCAAATGTCAGGATGTCGACTAGTACTACCCTGGCGCTTTTAACCAAAAGTCAGGATGTCGACTAGTACTACCCTGGCGCTTTTAACCAAATGTCAGGATGTCGACTATAGTACTACCCTGGCGCTTTTAACCAAAAGTCAGGATGTCGACTAGTACTACCCTGGCGCTTTTAACCAAATGTCAGGATGTCGACTATAGTACTACCCTGGCGCTTTTAACCAAATGTCAGGATGTCGACTATAGTACTACCCTGGCGCTTTTAACCAAAAGTCAGGATGTCGACTATAGTACTACCCTGGCGCTTTTAACCAAAAGTCAGGATGTCGACTAGTACTACCCTTTTGCTTTTAACCAAATGTCAGGATGTCGACTATAGTACTACCCTGGCGCTTTTAACCAAATGTCAGGATGTCGACTATAGTACTACCCTGGCGCTTTTAACCAAAAGTCAGGATGTCAACAAGTACTACCCTTTTGCTTTTAACCAAATGTCAGGATGTCGACTATAGTACTACCCTTTTGCTTTTAACCAAAAGTCAGGATGTCGACTAGTACTACCCTGGCGCTTTTAACCAAATGTCAGGATGTGGACTAGTACTACCCTGGCGCTTTTAACCAAATGTCAGGATGTCGACTATAGTACTACCCTGGCGCTTTTAACCAAATGTCAGGATGTCGACTATAGTACTACCCTTTTTCTTTTAACCAAATGTCAGGATGTGGACTAGTACTACCCTGGCGCTTTTAACCAAAAGTCAGGATGTCGACTAGTACTACCCTGGCGCTTTTAACCAAATGTCAGGATGTCGACTATAGTACTACCCTGGCGCTTTTAACCAAATGTCAGGATGTCGACTATAGTACTACCCTGGCGCTTTTAACCAAAAGTCAGGATGTCAACTAGTACTACCCTGGCGCTTTTAACCAAATGTCAGGATGTCGACTATAGTACTACCCTGGCGCTTTTAACCAAAAGTCAGGATGTCGACAAGTACTACCCTGGCGCTTTTAACCAAAAGTCAGGATGTCGACTAGTACTACCCTGGCGCTTTTAACCAAAAGTCAGGATGTCGACAAGTACTATCCTTTTGCTTTTAACCAAATGTCAGGATGTCGACTATAGTACTACCCTGGCGCTTTTAACCAAATGTCAGGATGTCGACTATAGTACTACCCTGGCGCTTTTAACCAAAAGTCAGGATGTCGACAAGTACTACCCTTTTGCTTTTAACCAAATGTCAGGATGTCGACTATAGTACTACCCTTTTGCTTTTAACCAAAAGTCAGGATGTCGACTAGTACTACCCTGGCGCTTTTAACCAAATGTCAGGATGTGGACTAGTACTACCCTGGCGCTTTTAACCAAATGTCAGGATGTCGACTATAGTACTACCCTGGCGCTTTTAACCAAAAGTCAGGATGTCGACTAGTACTACCCTGGCGCTTTTAACCAAAAGTCAGGATGTCGACTAGTACTACCCTGGCGCTTTTAACCAAAAGTCAGGATGTCGACTAGTACTACCCTGGCGCTTTTAACCAAAAGTCAGGATGTCGACTAGTACTACCCTGGCGCTTTTAACCAAAAGTCAGGATGTCGACTAGTACTACCCTGGCGCTTTTAACCAAAAGTCAGGATGTCGACAAGTACTATCCTTTTGCTTTTAACCAAATGTCAGGATGTCGACTATAGTACTACCCTGGCGCTTTTAACCAAAAGTCAGGATGTCGACTAGTACTACCCTTTTGCTTTTAAACAAATGTCAGGATGTCGACTATAGTACTACCCTGGCGCTTTTAACCAAAAGTCAGGATGTCGACTAGTACTACCCTGGCGCTTTTAACCAAATGTCAGGATGTCGACTAGTACTACCCTGGCGCTTTTAACCAAATGTCAGGATGTCGACTAGTACTACCCTGGCGCTTTTAACCAAATGTCAGGATGTCGACTATAGTACTACCCTGGCGCTTTTAACCAAAAGTCAGGATGTCGACTAGTACTACCCTGGCGCTTTTAACCAAAAGTCAGGATGTCGACTAGTACTACCCTGGCGCTTTTAACCAAATGTCAGGATGTCGACTATAGTACTACCCTGGCGCTTTTAACCAAAAGTCAGGATGTCGACTAGTACTACCCTGGCGCTTTTAACCAAAAGTCAGGATGTCGACTAGTACTACCCTGGCGCTTTTAACCAAAAGTCAGGATGTGGACTAGTACTACCCTGGCGCTTTTAACTAAAAGTCAGGATGTCGACTAGTACTACCCTGGCGCTTTTAACCAAAAGTCAGGATGTCGACAAGTACTACCCTTTTGCTTTTAACCAAATGTCAGGATGTCGACTATAGTACTACCCTGGCGCTTTTAACCAAAAGTCAGGATGTCGACTAGTACTACCCTTTTGCTTTTAACCAAATGTCAGGATGTCGACTATAGTACTACCCTGGTGCTTTTAACCAAAAGTCAGGATGTCGACTAGTACTACCCTGGCGCTTTTAACCAAATGTCAGGATGTGGACTAGTACTACCCTGGCGCTTTTAACCAAATGTGAGGATGTCGACTATAGTACTACCCTGGCGCTTTTAACCAAAAGTCAGGATGTCGACTAGTACTACCCTGGCGCTTTTAACCAAATGTCAGGATGTCGACTATAGTACTACCCTGGCGCTTTTAACCAAATGTCAGGATGTCGACTATAGTACTACCCTGGCGCTTTTAACCAAAAGTCAGGATGTCGACTATAGTACTACCCTGGCGCTTTTAACCAAAAGTCAGGATGTCGACTAGTACTACCCTTTTGCTTTTAACCAAATGTCAGGATGTCGACTATAGTACTACCCTGGCGCTTTTAACCAAATGTCAGGATGTCGACTATAGTACTACCCTGGCGCTTTTAACCAAAAGTCAGGATGTCGACAAGTACTACCCTTTTGCTTTTAACCAAATGTCAGGATGTCGACTATAGTACTACCCTTTTGCTTTTAACCAAAAGTCAGGATGTCGACTAGTACTACCCTGGCGCTTTTAACCAAATGTCAGGATGTGGACTAGTACTACCCTGGCGCTTTTAACCAAATGTCAGGATGTCGACTATAGTACTACCCTGGCGCTTTTAACCAAAAGTCAGGATGTCGACTAGTACTACCCTGGCGCTTTTAACCAAAAGTCAGGATGTCGACTAGTACTACCCTGGCGCTTTTAACCAAAAGTCAGGATGTCGACTAGTACTACCCTGGCGCTTTTAACCAAAAGTCAGGATGTCGACTAGTACTACCCTGGCGCTTTTAACCAAAAGTCAGGATGTCGACAAGTACTATCCTTTTGCTTTTAACCAAATGTCAGGATGTCGACTATAGTACTACCCTGGCGCTTTTAACCAAAAGTCAGGATGTCGACTAGTACTACCCTTTTGCTTTTAAACAAATGTCAGGATGTCGACTATAGTACTACCCTGGCGCTTTTAACCAAAAGTCAGGATGTCGACTAGTACTACCCTGGCGCTTTTAACCAAATGTCAGGATGTCGACTAGTACTACCCTGGCGCTTTTAACCAAATGTCAGGATGTCGACTAGTACTACCCTGGCGCTTTTAACCAAATGTCAGGATGTCGACTATAGTACTACCCTTGCGCTTTTAACCAAAAGTCAGGATGTCGACTAGTACTACCCTTTTGCTTTTAAACAAATGTCAGGATGTCGACTATAGTACTACCCTGGCGCTTTTAACCAAAAGTCAGGATGTCGACTAGTACTACCCTGGCGCTTTTAACCAAATGTCAGGATGTCGACTAGTACTACCCTGGCGCTTTTAACCAAAAGTCAGGATGTCGACTAGTACTACCCTGGCGCTTTTAACCAAATGTCAGGATGTCGACTATAGTACTACCCTGGCGCTTTTAACCAAAAGTCAGGATGTCGACTAGTACTACCCTGGCGCTTTTAACCAAAAGTCAGGATGTCGACTAGTACTACCCTGGCGCTTTTAACCAAAAGTCAGGATGTGGACTAGTACTACCCTGGCGCTTTTAACTAAAAGTCAGGATGTCGACTAGTACTACCCTGGCGCTTTTAACCAAAAGTCAGGATGTCGACAAGTACTACCCTTTTGCTTTTAACCAAATGTCAGGATGTCGACTATAGTACTACCCTGGCGCTTTTAACCAAAAGTCAGGATGTCGACTAGTACTACCCTTTTGCTTTTAACCAAATGTCAGGATGTCGACTATAGTACTACCCTGGTGCTTTTAACCAAAAGTCAGGATGTCGACTAGTACTACCCTGGCGCTTTTAACCAAATGTCAGGATGTCGACAAGTACTACCCTTTTGCTTTTAACCAAATGTCAGGATGTCGACTATAGTACTACGATGGAGCTTTTAACCAAAAGTCAGGATGTCGACTAGTACTACCCTTTTGCTTTTAACCAAATGTCAGGATGTCGACTATAGTACTACCCTGGCGCTTTTAACCAAAAGTCAGGATGTCGACTAGTACTACCCTTTTGCTTTTAACCAAATGTCAAGATGTCGATTATAGTACTACCCTGGCGCTTTTAACCAAAAGTCAGGATGTCGACTAGTACTACCCTGGCGCTTTTAACCAAAAGTCAGGATGTCGACAAGTACTACCCTTTTGCTTTTAACCAAATGTCAGGATGTCGACTATAGTACTACGATGGAGCTTTTAACCAAAAGTCAGGATGTCGACTAGTACTACCCTTTTGCTTTTAACCAAATGTCAGGATGTCGACTATAGTACTACCCTGGCGCTTTTAACCAAATGTCAGGATGTCGACTAGTACAACCCTGGCGCTTTTAACCAAATGTCAGGATGTCGACTATAGTACTACCCTGGCGCTTTTAACCAAAAGTCAGGATGTCGACTAGTACTACCCTGGCGCTTTTAACCAAAAGTCAGGATGTCGACAAGTACTACCCTTTTGCTTTTAACCAAATGTCAGGATGTCGACTATAGTACTACGATGGAGCTTTTAACCAAAAGTCAGGATGTCGACTAGTACTACCCTTTTGCTTTTAACCAAATGTCAGGATGTCGACTATAGTACTACCCTGGCGCTTTTAACCAAAAGTCAGGATGTCGACTAGTACTACCCTTTTGCTTTTAACCAAATGTCAAGATGTCGATTATAGTACTACCCTGGCGCTTTTAACCAAAAGTCAGGATGTCGACTAGTACTACCCTGGCGCTTTTAACCAAATGTCAGGATGTCGACTATAGTACTACCCTGGCGCTTTTAACCAAAAGTCAGGATGTCGACTAGTACTACCCTGGCGCTTTTAACCAAAAGTCAGGATGTCGACTAGTACTACCCTGGCGCTTTTAACCAAAAGTCAGGATGTCGACTAGTACTACCCTGGCGCTTTTAACCAAAAGTCAGGATGTCGACTAGTACTACCCTGGCGCTTTTAACCAAAAGTCAGGATGTCGACAAGTACTATCCTTTTGCTTTTAACCAAATGTCAGGATGTCGACTATAGTACTACCCTGGCGCTTTTAACCAAAAGTCAGGATGTCGACTAGTACTACCCTTTTGCTTTTAAACAAATGTCAGGATGTCGACTATAGTACTACCCTGGCGCTTTTAACCAAAAGTCAGGATGTCGACTAGTACTACCCTGGCGCTTTTAACCAAATGTCAGGATGTCGACTAGTACTACCCTGGCGCTTTTAACCAAATGTCAGGATGTCGACTAGTACTACCCTGGCGCTTTTAACCAAATGTCAGGATGTCGACTATAGTACTACCCTGGCGCTTTTAACCAAAAGTCAGGATGTCGACTAGTACTACCCTTTTGCTTTTAAACAAATGTCAGGATGTCGACTATAGTACTACCCTGGCGCTTTTAACCAAAAGTCAGGATGTCGACTAGTACTACCCTGGCGCTTTTAACCAAATGTCAGGATGTCGACTAGTACTACCCTGGCGCTTTTAACCAAAAGTCAGGATGTCGACTAGTACTACCCTGGCGCTTTTAACCAAATGTCAGGATGTCGACTATAGTACTACCCTGGCGCTTTTAACCAAAAGTCAGGATGTCGACTAGTACTACCCTGGCGCTTTTAACCAAAAGTCAGGATGTCGACTAGTACTACCCTGGCGCTTTTAACCAAAAGTCAGGATGTGGACTAGTACTACCCTGGCGCTTTTAACTAAAAGTCAGGATGTCGACTAGTACTACCCTGGCGCTTTTAACCAAAAGTCAGGATGTCGACAAGTACTACCCTTTTGCTTTTAACCAAAAGTCAGGATGTCGACTAGTACTACCCTTTTGCTTTTAACCAAATGTCAGGATGTCGACTATAGTACTACCCTGGTGCTTTTAACCAAAAGTCAGGATGTCGACTAGTACTACCCTGGCGCTTTTAACCAAATGTCAGGATGTGGACTAGTACTACCCTGGCGCTTTTAACCAAATGTCAGGATGTCGACTATAGTACTACCCTGGCGCTTTTAACCAAATGTGAGGATGTCGACTATAGTACTACCCTTTTGCTTTTAACCAAATGTCAGGATGTCGACTAGTACTACCCTGGCGCTTTTAACCAAAAGTCAGGATGTCGACTAGTACTACCCTGGCGCTTTTAACCAAATGTCAGGATGTCGACTATAGTACTACCCTGGCGCTTTTAACCAAAAGTCAGGATGTCGACAAGTACTACCCTTTTGCTTTTAACCAAATGTCAGGATGTCGACTATAGTACTACGATGGAGCTTTTAACCAAAAGTCAGGATGTCAACTAGTACTACCCTTTTGCTTTTAACCAAATGTCAGGATGTCGACTATAGTACTACCCTGGCGCTTTTAACCAAAAGTCAGGATGTCGACTAGTACTACCCTTTTGCTTTTAACCAAATGTCAGGATGTCGACTATAGTACTACCCTGGCGCTTTTAACCAAATGTCAGGATGTCGACTAGTACTACCCTGGCGCTTTTAACCAAATGTCAGGATGTCGACTAGTACTACCCTGGCGCTTTTAACCAAATGTCAGGATGTCGACTATAGTACTACCCTGGCGCTTTTAACCAAAAGTCAGGATGTCGACTAGTACTACCCTTTTGCTTTTAAACAAATGTCAGGATGTCGACTATAGTACTACCCTGGCGCTTTTAACCAAAAGTCAGGATGTCGACTAGTACTACCCTGGCGCTTTTAACCAAATGTCAGGATGTCGACTAGTACTACCCTGGCGCTTTTAACCAAAAGTCAGGATGTCGACTAGTACTACCCTGGCGCTTTTAACCAAATGTCAGGATGTCGACTATAGTACTACCCTGGCGCTTTTAACCAAAAGTCAGGATGTCGACTAGTACTACCCTGGCGCTTTTAACCAAAAGTCAGGATGTCGACTAGTACTACCCTGGCGCTTTTAACCAAAAGTCAGGATGTGGACTAGTACTACCCTGGCGCTTTTAACTAAAAGTCAGGATGTCGACTAGTACTACCCTGGCGCTTTTAACCAAAAGTCAGGATGTCGACAAGTACTACCCTTTTGCTTTTAACCAAATGTCAGGATGTCGACTATAGTACTACCCTGGCGCTTTTAACCAAAAGTCAGGATGTCGACTAGTACTACCCTTTTGCTTTTAACCAAATGTCAGGATGTCGACTATAGTACTACCCTGGTGCTTTTAACCAAAAGTCAGGATGTCGACTAGTACTACCCTGGCGCTTTTAACCAAATGTCAGGATGTGGACTAGTACTACCCTGGCGCTTTTAACCAAATGTCAGGATGTCGACTATAGTACTACCCTGGCGCTTTTAACCAAATGTGAGGATGTCGACTATAGTACTACCCTTTTGCTTTTAACCAAATGTCAGGATGTCGACTAGTACTACCCTGGCGCTTTTAACCAAAAGTCAGGATGTCGACTAGTACTACCCTGGCGCTTTTAACCAAATGTCAGGATGTCGACTATAGTACTACCCTGGCGCTTTTAACCAAAAGTCAGGATGTCGACAAGTACTACCCTTTTGCTTTTAACCAAATGTCAGGATGTCGACTATAGTACTACGATGGAGCTTTTAACCAAAAGTCAGGATGTCGACTAGTACTACCCTTTTGCTTTTAACCAAATGTCAGGATGTCGACTATAGTACTACCCTGGCGCTTTTAACCAAAAGTCAGGATGTCGACTAGTACTACCCTTTTGCTTTTAACCAAATGTCAAGATGTCGATTATAGTACTACCCTGGCGCTTTTAACCAAAAGTCAGGATGTCGACTAGTACTACCCTGGCGCTTTTAACCAAATGTCAGGATGTCGACTATAGTACTACCCTGGCGCTTTTAACCAAAAGTCAGGATGTCGACTAGTACTACCCTGGCGCTTTTAACCAAAAGTCAGGATGTCGACTAGTACTACCCTGGCGCTTTTAACCAAAAGTCAGGATGTCGACTAGTACTACCCTGGCGCTTTTAACCAAAAGTCAGGATGTCGACTAGTACTACCCTGGCGCTTTTAACCAAAAGTCAGGATGTCGACAAGTACTATCCTTTTGCTTTTAACCAAATGTCAGGATGTCGACTATAGTACTACCCTGGCGCTTTTAACCAAAAGTCAGGATGTCGACTAGTACTACCCTTTTGCTTTTAAACAAATGTCAGGATGTCGACTATAGTACTACCCTGGCGCTTTTAACCAAAAGTCAGGATGTCGACTAGTACTACCCTGGCGCTTTTAACCAAATGTCAGGATGTCGACTAGTACTACCCTGGCGCTTTTAACCAAATGTCAGGATGTCGACTAGTACTACCCTGGCGCTTTTAACCAAATGTCAGGATGTCGACTATAGTACTACCCTGGCGCTTTTAACCAAAAGTCAGGATGTCGACTAGTACTACCCTTTTGCTTTTAAACAAATGTCAGGATGTCGACTATAGTACTACCCTGGCGCTTTTAACCAAAAGTCAGGATGTCGACTAGTACTACCCTGGCGCTTTTAACCAAATGTCAGGATGTCGACTAGTACTACCCTGGCGCTTTTAACCAAAAGTCAGGATGTCGACTAGTACTACCCTGGCGCTTTTAACCAAATGTCAGGATGTCGACTATAGTACTACCCTGGCGCTTTTAACCAAAAGTCAGGATGTCGACTAGTACTACCCTGGCGCTTTTAACCAAAAGTCAGGATGTCGACTAGTACTACCCTGGCGCTTTTAACCAAAAGTCAGGATGTGGACTAGTACTACCCTGGCGCTTTTAACCAAAAGTCAGGATGTCGACTAGTACTACCCTGGCGCTTTTAACCAAATGTCAGGATGTCGACTATAGTACTACCCTGGCGCTTTTAACCAAAAGTCAGGATGTCGACTAGTACTACCCTGGCGCTTTTAACCAAAAGTCAGGATGTCGACTAGTACTACCCTGGCGCTTTTAACCAAAAGTCAGGATGTCGACTAGTACTACCCTGGCGCTTTTAACCAAAAGTCAGGATGTCGACTAGTACTACCCTGGCGCTTTTAACCAAAAGTCAGGATGTCGACAAGTACTATCCTTTTGCTTTTAACCAAATGTCAGGATGTCGACTATAGTACTACCCTGGCGCTTTTAACCAAAAGTCAGGATGTCGACTAGTACTACCCTTTTGCTTTTAAACAAATGTCAGGATGTCGACTATAGTACTACCCTGGCGCTTTTAACCAAAAGTCAGGATGTCGACTAGTACTACCCTGGCGCTTTTAACCAAATGTCAGGATGTCGACTAGTACTACCCTGGCGCTTTTAACCAAATGTCAGGATGTCGACTAGTACTACCCTGGCGCTTTTAACCAAATGTCAGGATGTCGACTATAGTACTACCCTGGCGCTTTTAACCAAAAGTCAGGATGTCGACTAGTACTACCCTTTTGCTTTTAAACAAATGTCAGGATGTCGACTATAGTACTACCCTGGCGCTTTTAACCAAAAGTCAGGATGTCGACTAGTACTACCCTGGCGCTTTTAACCAAATGTCAGGATGTCGACTAGTACTACCCTGGCGCTTTTAACCAAAAGTCAGGATGTCGACTAGTACTACCCTGGCGCTTTTAACCAAATGTCAGGATGTCGACTATAGTACTACGATGGAGCTTTTAACCAAAAGTCAGGATGTCGACTAGTACTACCCTTTTGCTTTTAACCAAATGTCAGGATGTCGACTATAGTACTACCCTGGCGCTTTTAACCAAAAGTCAGGATGTCGACTAGTACTACCCTTTTGCTTTTAACCAAATGTCAAGATGTCGATTATAGTACTACCCTGGCGCTTTTAACCAAAAGTCAGGATGTCGACTAGTACTACCCTGGCGCTTTTAACCAAATGTCAGGATGTCGACTATAGTACTACCCTGGCGCTTTTAACC
This sequence comes from Haliotis asinina, assembly GCF_037392515.1. Taxonomy (NCBI): domain Eukaryota; kingdom Metazoa; phylum Mollusca; class Gastropoda; order Lepetellida; family Haliotidae; genus Haliotis; species Haliotis asinina. Next base: position 56,998,434 of record NC_090289.1, read on the forward strand.
AAAAGTCAGGATGTCGACTAGTACTACCCTGGCGCTTTTAACCAAAAGTCAGGATGTCGACTAGTACTACCCTGGCGCTTTTAACCAAAAGTCAGGATGTCGACTAGTACTACCCTGGCGCTTTTAACCAAAAGTCAGGATGTCGACTAGTACTACCCTGGCGCTTTTAACCAAAAGTCAGGATGTCGACAAGTACTATCCTTTTGCTTTTAACCAAATGTCAGGATGTCGACTATAGTACTACCCTGGCGCTTTTAACCAAAAGTCAGGATGTCGACTAGTACTACCCTTTTGCTTTTAAACAAATGTCAGGATGTCGACTATAGTACTACCCTGGCGCTTTTAACCAAAAGTCAGGATGTCGACTAGTACTACCCTGGCGCTTTTAACCAAATGTCAGGATGTCGACTAGTACTACCCTGGCGCTTTTAACCAAATGTCAGGATGTCGACTAGTACTACCCTGGCGCTTTTAACCAAATGTCAGGATGTCGACTATAGTACTACCCTGGCGCTTTTAACCAAAAGTCAGGATGTCGACTAGTACTACCCTTTTGCTTTTAAACAAATGTCAGGATGTCGACTATAGTACTACCCTGGCGCTTTTAACCAAAAGTCAGGATGTCGACTAGTACTACCCTGGCGCTTTTAACCAAATGTCAGGATGTCGACTAGTACTACCCTGGCGCTTTTAACCAAAAGTCAGGATGTCGACTAGTACTACCCTGGCGCTTTTAACCAAATGTCAGGATGTCGACTATAGTACTACCCTGGCGCTTTTAACCAAAAGTCAGGATGTCGACTAGTACTACCCTGGCGCTTTTAACCAAAAGTCAGGATGTCGACTAGTACTACCCTGGCGCTTTTAACCAAAAGTCAGGATGTGGACTAGTACTACCCTGGCGCTTTTAACTAAAAGTCAGGATGTCGACTAGTACTACCCTGGCGCTTTTAACCAAAAGTCAGGATGTCGACAAGTACTACCCTTTTGCTTTTAACCAAAAGTCAGGATGTCGACTAGTACTACCCTTTTGCTTTTAACCAAATGTCAGGATGTCGACTATAGTACTACCCTGGTGCTTTTAACCAAAAGTCAGGATGTCGACTAGTACTACCCTGGCGCTTTTAACCAAATGTCAGGATGTGGACTAGTACTACCCTGGCGCTTTTAACCAAATGTCAGGATGTCGACTATAGTACTACCCTGGCGCTTTTAACCAAATGTGAGGATGTCGACTATAGTACTACCCTTTTGCTTTTAACCAAATGTCAGGATGTCGACTAGTACTACCCTGGCGCTTTTAACCAAAAGTCAGGATGTCGACTAGTACTACCCTGGCGCTTTTAACCAAATGTCAGGATGTCGACTATAGTACTACCCTGGCGCTTTTAACCAAAAGTCAGGATGTCGACAAGTACTACCCTTTTGCTTTTAACCAAATGTCAGGATGTCGACTATAGTACTACGATGGAGCTTTTAACCAAAAGTCAGGATGTCGACTAGTACTACCCTTTTGCTTTTAACCAAATGTCAGGATGTCGACTATAGTACTACCCTGGCGCTTTTAACCAAAAGTCAGGATGTCGACTAGTACTACCCTTTTGCTTTTAACCAAATGTCAGGATGTCGACTATAGTACTACCCTGGTGCTTTTAACCAAAAGTCAGGATGTCGACTAGTACTACCCTGGCGCTTTTAACCAAATGTCAGGATGTGGACTAGTACTACCCTGGCGCTTATAACCAAATGTCAGGATGTCGACTATAGTACTACCCTGGCGCTTTTAACCAAATGTGAGGATGTCGACTATAGTACTACCCTTTTGCTTTTAACCAAATGTCAGGATGTCGACTAGTACTACCCTGGCGCTTTTAACCAAAAGTCAGGATGTCGACTAGTACTACCCTGGCGCTTTTAACCAAATGTCAGGATGTCGACTATAGTACTACCCTGGCGCTTTTAACCAAAAGTCAGGATGTCGACTAGTACTACCCTGGCGCTTTTAACCAAATGTCAGGATGTCGACTATAGTACTACCCTGGCGCTTTTAACCAAAAGTCAGGATGTCGACAAGTACTACCCTTTTGCTTTTAACCAAATGTCAGGATGTCGACTATAGTACTACGATGGAGCTTTTAACCAAAAGTCAGGATGTCGACTAGTACTACCCTTTTGCTTTTAACCAAATGTCAGGATGTCGACTATAGTACTACCCTGGCGCTTTTAACCAAAAGTCAGGATGTCGACTAGTACTACCCTTTTGCTTTTAACCAAATGTCAAGATGTCGATTATAGTACTACCCTGGCGCTTTTAACCAAAAGTCAGGATGTCGACTAGTACTACCCTGGCGCTTTTAACCAAATGTCAGGATGTCGACTATAGTACTACCCTGGCGCTTTTAACCAAAAGTCAGGATGTCGACTAGTACTACCCTGGCGCTTTTAACCAAAAGTCAGGATGTCGACTAGTACTACCCTGGCGCTTTTAACCAAAAGTCAGGATGTCGACTAGTACTACCCTGGCGCTTTTAACCAAAAGTCAGGATGTCGACTAGTACTACCCTGGCGCTTTTAACCAAAAGTCAGGATGTCGACAAGTACTATCCTTTTGCTTTTAACCAAATGTCAGGATGTCGACTATAGTACTACCCTGGCGCTTTTAACCAAAAGTCAGGATGTCGACTAGTACTACCCTTTTGCTTTTAAACAAATGTCAGGATGTCGACTATAGTACTACCCTGGCGCTTTTAACCAAAAGTCAGGATGTCGACTAGTACTACCCTGGCGCTTTTAACCAAATGTCAGGATGTCGACTAGTACTACCCTGGCGCTTTTAACCAAATGTCAGGATGTCGACTAGTACTACCCTGGCGCTTTTAACCAAATGTCAGGATGTCGACTATAGTACTACCCTGGCGCTTTTAACCAAAAGTCAGGATGTCGACTAGTACTACCCTTTTGCTTTTAAACAAATGTCAGGATGTCGACTATAGTACTACCCTGGCGCTTTTAACCAAAAGTCAGGATGTCGACTAGTACTACCCTGGCGCTTTTAACCAAATGTCAGGATGTCGACTAGTACTACCCTGGCGCTTTTAACCAAAAGTCAGGATGTCGACTAGTACTACCCTGGCGCTTTTAACCAAATGTCAGGATGTCGACTATAGTACTACCCTGGCGCTTTTAACCAAAAGTCAGGATGTCGACTAGTACTACCCTGGCGCTTTTAACCAAAAGTCAGGATGTCGACTAGTACTACCCTGGCGCTTTTAACCAAATGTCAGGATGTCGACTAGTACTACCCTGGCGCTTTTAACCAAAAGTCAGGATGTCGACTAGTACTACCCTGGCGCTTTTAACCAAATGTCAGGATGTCGACTATAGTACTACCCTGGCGCTTTTAACCAAAAGTCAGGATGTCGACTAGTACTACCCTGGCGCTTTTAACCAAAAGTCAGGATGTCGACTAGTACTACCCTGGCGCTTTTAACCAAAAGTCAGGATGTGGACTAGTACTACCCTGGCGCTTTTAACTAAAAGTCAGGATGTCGACTAGTACTACCCTGGCGCTTTTAACCAAAAGTCAGGATGTCGACAAGTACTACCCTTTTGCTTTTAACCAAATGTCAGGATGTCGACTATAGTACTACCCTGGCGCTTTTAACCAAAAGTCAGGATGTCGACTAGTACTACCCTTTTGCTTTTAACCAAATGTCAGGATGTCGACTATAGTACTACCCTGGTGCTTTTAACCAAAAGTCAGGATGTGGACTAGTACTACCCTGGCGCTTTTAACTAAAAGTCAGGATGTCGACTAGTACTACCCTGGCGCTTTTAACCAAAAGTCAGGATGTCGACAAGTACTACCCTTTTGCTTTTAACCAAAAGTCAGGATGTGGACTAGTACTACCCTGGCGCTTTTAACCAAATGTCAGGATGTCGACTATAGTACTACCCTGGCGCTTTTAACCAAATGTGAGGATGTCGACTATAGTACTACCCTTTTGCTTTTAACCAAATGTCAGGATGTCGACTAGTACTACCCTGGCGCTTTTAACCAAAAGTCAGGATGTCGACTAGTACTACCCTGGCGCTTTTAACCAAATGTCAGGATGTCGACTATAGTACTACCCTGGCGCTTTTAACCAAAAGTCAGGATGTCGACAAGTACTACCCTTTTGCTTTTAACCAAATGTCAGGATGTCGACTATAGTACTACGATGGAGCTTTTAACCAAAAGTCAGGATGTCGACTAGTACTACCCTTTTGCTTTTAACCAAATGTCAGGATGTCGACTATAGTACTACCCTGGCGCTTTTAACCAAAAGTCAGGATGTCGACTAGTACTACCCTTTTGCTTTTAACCAAATGTCAGGATGTCGACTATAGTACTACCCTGGTGCTTTTAACCAAAAGTCAGGATGTCGACTAGTACTACCCTGGCGCTTTTAACCAAATGTCAGGATGTGGACTAGTACTACCCTGGCGCTTTTAACCAAATGTCAGGATGTCGACTATAGTACTACCCTGGCGCTTTTAACCAAATGTGAGGATGTCGACTATAGTACTACCCTTTTGCTTTTAACCAAATGTCAGGATGTCGACTAGTACTACCCTGGCGCTTTTAACCAAAAGTCAGGATGTCGACTAGTACTACCCTGGCGCTTTTAACCAAATGTCAGGATGTCGACTATAGTACTACCCTGGCGCTTTTAACCAAAAGTCAGGATGTCGACTAGTACTACCCTGGCGCTTTTAACCAAATGTCAGGATGTCGACTATAGTACTACCCTGGCGCTTTTAACCAAAAGTCAGGATGTCGACAAGTACTACCCTTTTGCTTTTAACCAAATGTCAGGATGTCGACTATAGTACTACGATGGAGCTTTTAACCAAAAGTCAGGATGTCGACTAGTACTACCCTTTTGCTTTTAACCAAATGTCAGGATGTCGACTATAGTACTACCCTGGCGCTTTTAACCAAAAGTCAGGATGTCGACTAGTACTACCCTTTTGCTTTTAACCAAATGTCAAGATGTCGATTATAGTACTACCCTGGCGCTTTTAACCAAAAGTCAGGATGTCGACTAGTACTACCCTGGCGCTTTTAACCAAATGTCAGGATGTCGACTATAGTACTACCCTGGCGCTTTTAACCAAAAGTCAGGATGTCGACTAGTACTACCCTGGCGCTTTTAACCAAAAGTCAGGATGTCGACTAGTACTACCCTGGCGCTTTTAACCAAAAGTCAGGATGTCGACTAGTACTACCCTGGCGCTTTTAACCAAAAGTCAGGATGTCGACTAGTACTACCCTGGCGCTTTTAACCAAAAGTCAGGATGTCGACAAGTACTATCCTTTTGCTTTTAACCAAATGTCAGGATGTCGACTATAGTACTACCCTGGCGCTTTTAACCAAAAGTCAGGATGTCGACTAGTACTACCCTTTTGCTTTTAAACAAATGTCAGGATGTCGACTATAGTACTACCCTGGCGCTTTTAACCAAAAGTCAGGATGTCGACTAGTACTACCCTGGCGCTTTTAACCAAATGTCAGGATGTCGACTAGTACTACCCTGGCGCTTTTAACCAAATGTCAGGATGTCGACTAGTACTACCCTGGCGCTTTTAACCAAATGTCAGGATGTCGACTATAGTACTACCCTGGCGCTTTTAACCAAAAGTCAGGATGTCGACTAGTACTACCCTTTTGCTTTTAAACAAATGTCAGGATGTCGACTATAGTACTACCCTGGCGCTTTTAACCAAAAGTCAGGATGTCGACTAGTACTACCCTGGCGCTTTTAACCAAATGTCAGGATGTCGACTAGTACTACCCTGGCGCTTTTAACCAAAAGTCAGGATGTCGACTAGTACTACCCTGGCGCTTTTAACCAAATGTCAGGATGTCGACTATAGTACTACCCTGGCGCTTTTAACCAAAAGTCAGGATGTCGACTAGTACTACCCTGGCGCTTTTAACCAAAAGTCAGGATGTCGACTAGTACTACCCTGGCGCTTTTAACCAAATGTCAGGATGTCGACTAGTACTACCCTGGCGCTTTTAACCAAAAGTCAGGATGTCGACTAGTACTACCCTGGCGCTTTTAACCAAATGTCAGGATGTCGACTATAGTACTACCCTGGCGCTTTTAACCAAAAGTCAGGATGTCGACTAGTACTACCCTGGCGCTTTTAACCAAAAGTCAGGATGTCGACTAGTACTACCCTGGCGCTTTTAACCAAAAGTCAGGATGTGGACTAGTACTACCCTGGCGCTTTTAACTAAAAGTCAGGATGTCGACTAGTACTACCCTGGCGCTTTTAACCAAAAGTCAGGATGTCGACAAGTACTACCCTTTTGCTTTTAACCAAATGTCAGGATGTCGACTATAGTACTACCCTGGCGCTTTTAACCAAAAGTCAGGATGTCGACTAGTACTACCCTTTTGCTTTTAACCAAATGTCAGGATGTCGACTATAGTACTACCCTGGTGCTTTTAACCAAAAGTCAGGATGTCGACTAGTACTACCCTGGCGCTTTTAACCAAATGTCAGGATGTGGACTAGTACTACCCTGGCGCTTTTAACCAAATGTCAGGATGTCGACTATAGTACTACCCTGGCGCTTTTAACCAAATGTGAGGATGTCGACTATAGTACTACCCTTTTGCTTTTAACCAAATGTCAGGATGTCGACTAGTACTACCCTGGCGCTTTTAACCAAAAGTCAGGATGTCGACTAGTACTACCCTGGCGCTTTTAACCAAATGTCAGGATGTCGACTATAGTACTACCCTGGCGCTTTTAACCAAAAGTCAGGATGTCGACAAGTACTACCCTTTTGCTTTTAACCAAATGTCAGGATGTCGACTATAGTACTACGATGGAGCTTTTAACCAAAAGTCAGGATGTCGACTAGTACTACCCTTTTGCTTTTAACCAAATGTCAGGATGTCGACTATAGTACTACCCTGGCGCTTTTAACCAAAAGTCAGGATGTCGACTAGTACTACCCTTTTGCTTTTAACCAAATGTCAAGATGTCGATTATAGTACTACCCTGGCGCTTTTAACCAAAAGTCAGGATGTCGACTAGTACTACCCTGGCGCTTTTAACCAAATGTCAGGATGTCGACTATAGTACTACCCTGGCGCTTTTAACCAAAAGTCAGGATGTCGACTAGTACTACCCTGGCGCTTTTAACCAAATGTCAGGATGTCGACAAGTACTACCCTTTTGCTTTTAACCAAATGTCAGGATGTCGACTATAGTACTACGATGGAGCTTTTAACCAAAAGTCAGGATGTCGACTAGTACTACCCTTTTGCTTTTAACCAAATGTCAGGATGTCGACTATAGTACTACCCTGGCGCTTTTAACCAAAAGTCAGGATGTCGACTAGTACTACCCTTTTGCTTTTAACCAAATGTCAAGATGTCGATTATAGTACTACCCTGGCGCTTTTAACCAAAAGTCAGGATGTCGACTAGTACTACCCTGGCGCTTTTAACCAAAAGTCAGGATGTCGACAAGTACTACCCTTTTGCTTTTAACCAAATGTCAGGATGTCGACTATAGTACTACGATGGAGCTTTTAACCAAAAGTCAGGATGTCGACTAGTACTACCCTTTTGCTTTTAACCAAATGTCAGGATGTCGACTATAGTACTACCCTGGCGCTTTTAACCAAATGTCAGGATGTCGACTAGTACAACCCTGGCGCTTTTAACCAAATGTCAGGATGTCGACTATAGTACTACCCTGGCGCTTTTAACCAAAAGTCAGGATGTCGACTAGTACTACCCTGGCGCTTTTAACCAAAAGTCAGGATGTCGACAAGTACTACCCTTTTGCTTTTAACCAAATGTCAGGATGTCGACTATAGTACTACGATGGAGCTTTTAACCAAAAGTCAGGATGTCGACTAGTACTACCCTTTTGCTTTTAACCAAATGTCAGGATGTCGACTATAGTACTACCCTGGCGCTTTTAACCAAAAGTCAGGATGTCGACTAGTACTACCCTTTTGCTTTTAACCAAATGTCAAGATGTCGATTATAGTACTACCCTGGCGCTTTTAACCAAAAGTCAGGATGTCGACTAGTACTACCCTGGCGCTTTTAACCAAATGTCAGGATGTCGACTATAGTACTACCCTGGCGCTTTTAACCAAAAGTCAGGATGTCGACTAGTACTACCCTGGCGCTTTTAACCAAAAGTCAGGATGTCGACTAGTACTACCCTGGCGCTTTTAACCAAAAGTCAGGATGTCGACTAGTACTACCCTGGCGCTTTTAACCAAAAGTCAGGATGTCGACTAGTACTACCCTGGCGCTTTTAACCAAAAGTCAGGATGTCGACAAGTACTATCCTTTTGCTTTTAACCAAATGTCAGGATGTCGACTATAGTACTACCCTGGCGCTTTTAACCAAAAGTCAGGATGTCGACTATAGTACTACCCTGGCGCTTTTAACCAAAAGTCAGGATGTCGACTAGTACTACCCTGGCGCTTTTAACCAAATGTCAGGATGTCGACTAGTACTACCCTGGCGCTTTTAACCAAAAGTCAGGATGTCGACTAGTACTACCCTGGCGCTTTTAACCAAATGTCAGGATGTCGACTATAGTACTACCCTGGCGCTTTTAACCAAAAGTCAGGATGTCGACTAGTACTACCCTGGCGCTTTTAACCAAAAGTCAGGATGTCGACTAGTACTACCCTGGCGCTTTTAACCAAAAGTCAGGATGTGGACTAGTACTACCCTGGCGCTTTTAACTAAAAGTCAGGATGTCGACTAGTACTACCCTGGCGCTTTTAACCAAAAGTCAGGATGTCGACAAGTACTACCCTTTTGCTTTTAACCAAATGTCAGGATGTCGACTATAGTACTACCCTGGCGCTTTTAACCAAAAGTCAGGATGTCGACTAGTACTACCCTTTTGCTTTTAACCAAATGTCAGGATGTCGACTATAGTACTACCCTGGTGCTTTTAACCAAAAGTCAGGATGTCGACTAGTACTACCCTGGCGCTTTTAACCAAATGTCAGGATGTGGACTAGTACTACCCTGGCGCTTTTAACCAAATGTCAGGATGTCGACTATAGTACTACCCTGGCGCTTTTAACCAAATGTGAGGATGTCGACTATAGTACTACCCTTTTGCTTTTAACCAAATGTCAGGATGTCGACTAGTACTACCCTGGCGCTTTTAACCAAAAGTCAGGATGTCGACTAGTACTACCCTGGCGCTTTTAACCAAATGTCAGGATGTCGACTATAGTACTACCCTGGCGCTTTTAACCAAAAGTCAGGATGTCGACTAGTACTACCCTGGCGCTTTTAACCAAATGTCAGGATGTCGACTATAGTACTACCCTGGCGCTTTTAACCAAATGTCAGGATGTCGACTATAGTACTACCCTGGCGCTTTTAACCAAAAGTCAGGATGTCGACTATAGTACTACCCTGGCGCTTTTAACCAAAAGTCAGGATGTCGACTAGTACTACCCTTTTGCTTTTAACCAAATGTCAGGATGTCGACTATAGTACTACCCTGGCGCTTTTAACCAAATGTCAGGATGTCGACTATAGTACTACCCTGGCGCTTTTAACCAAAAGTCAGGATGTCGACAAGTACTACCCTTTTGCTTTTAACCAAATGTCAGGATGTCGACTATAGTACTACCCTTTTGCTTTTAACCAAAAGTCAGGATGTCGACTAGTACTACCCTGGCGCTTTTAACCAAATGTCAGGATGTGGACTAGTACTACCCTGGCGCTTTTAACCAAATGTCAGGATGTCGACTATAGTACTACCCTGGCGCTTTTAACCAAATGTCAGGATGTCGACTATAGTACTACCCTTTTTCTTTTAACCAAATGTCAGGATGTGGACTAGTACTACCCTGGCGCTTTTAACCAAAAGTCAGGATGTCGACTAGTACTACCCTGGCGCTTTTAACCAAATGTCAGGATGTCGACTATAGTACTACCCTGGCGCTTTTAACCAAAAGTCAGGATGTCGACTATAGTACTACCCTGGCGCTTTTAACCAAATGTCAGGATGTCGACTATAGTACTACCCTGGCGCTTTTAACCAAATGTCAGGATGTCGACTATAGTACTACCCTGGCGCTTTTAACCAAATGTCAGGATGTCGACTATAGTACTACCCTGGCGCTTTTAACCAAAAGTCAGGATGTCGACTATAGTACTACCCTGGCGCTTTTAACCAAAAGTCAGGATGTCGACTAGTACTACCCTTTTGCTTTTAACCAAATGTCAGGATGTCGACTATAGTACTACCCTGGCGCTTTTAACCAAATGTCAGGATGTCGACTATAGTACTACCCTGGCCCTTTTAACCATAAGTCAGGATGTCGACAAGTACTACCCTTTTGCTTTTAACCAAATGTCAGGATGTCGACTATAGTACTACCCTGGCGCTTTTAACCAAAAGTTAGGATGTCGACTAGTACTACCCTGGCGCTTTTAACCAAATGTCAGGATGTGGACTAGTACTACCCTGGCGCTTTTAACCAAATGTCAGGATGTCGACTATAGTACTACCCTGGCGCTTTTAACCAAATGTCAGGATGTCGACTATAGTACTACCCTTTTTCTTTTAACCAAATGTCAGGATGTGGACTAGTACTACCCTGGCGCTTTTAACCAAAAGTCAGGATGTCGACTAGTACTACCCTGGCGCTTTTAACCAAATGTCAGGATGTCGACTATAGTACTACCCTGGCGCTTTTAACCAAAAGTCAGGATGTCGACTATAGTACTACCCTGGCGCTTTTAACCAAATGTCAGGATGTCGACTATAGTACTACCCTGGCGCTTTTAACCAAATGTCAGGATGTCGACTATAGTACTACCCTGGCGCTTTTAACCAAATGTCAGGATGTCGACTATAGTACTACCCTGGCGCTTTTAACCAAAAGTCAGGATGTCGACTATAGTACTACCCTTTTGCTTTTAACCAAAAGTCAGGATGTCGACTAGTACTACCCTTTTGCTTTTAACCAAATGTCAGGATGTCGACTATAGTACTACCCTGGCGCTTTTAACCAAATGTCAGGATGTCGACTATAGTACTACCCTGGTGCTTTTAACCAAAAGTCAGGATGTCGACAAGTACTACCCTTTTGCTTTTAACCAAATGTCAGGATGTTGACTATAGTACTACCCTGGTGCTTTTAACCAAAAGTCAGGATGTCGACTAGTACTACCCTTTTGCTTTTAACCAAATGTCAGGATGTCGACTATAGTACTACCCTTTTGCTTCTATCCAAAAGTCAGGATGTCGACTAGTACTACCCTGGCGCTTTTAACCAAATGTCAGGATGTCGACTAGTACTACCCTGGCGCTTTTAACCAAAAGTCAGGATGTCGACTAGTACTACCCTGGCGCTTTTAACCAAATGTCAGGATGTCGACTAGTACTACCCTGGCGCTTTTAACCAAAAGTCAGGATGTCGACTAGTACTACCCTGGCGCTTTTAACCAAATGTCAGGATGTCGACTATAGTACTACCCTGGCGCTTTTAACCAAATGTCAGGATGTCGACTATAGTACTACCCTGGCGCTTTTAACCAAAAGTCAGGATGTCAACTAGTACTACCCTGGCGCTTTTAACCAAATGTCAGGATGTCGACTATAGTACTACCCTGGCGCTTTTAACCAAATGTCAGGATGTCGACTATAGTACTACCCTGGCGCTTTTAACCAAAAGTCAGGATGTCGACTATAGTACTACCCTGGCGCTTTTAACCAAAAGTCAGGATGTCGACTAGTACTACCCTTTTGCTTTTAACCAAATGTCAGGATGTCGACTATAGTACTACCCTGGCGCTTTTAACCAAAAGTCAGGATGTCGACTAGTACTACCCTGGCGCTTTTAACCAAATGTCAGGATGTCGACTAGTACTACCCTGGCGCTTTTAACCAAATGTCAGGATGTCGACTATAGTACTACCCTGGCGCTTTTAACCAAATGTCAGGATGTCGACTATAGTACTACCCTGGCGCTTTTAACCAAATGTCAGGATGTCGACTAGTACTACCCTGGCGCTTTTAACCAAAAGTCAGGATGTCGACTATAGTACTACCCTGGCGCTTTTAACCAAATGTCAGGATGTCGACTATAGTACTACCCTGGCGCTTTTAACCAAAAGTCAGGATGTCGACTAGTACTACCCTGGCGCTTTTAACCAAAAGTCAGGATGTCGACTAGTACTACCCTGGCACTTTTAACCAAAAGTCAGGATGTCGACTAGTACTACCCTGGCGCTTTTAACCAAAAGTCAGGATGTCGACTAGTACTACCCTGGCGCTTTTAACCAAAAGTCAGGATGTCGACTAGTACTATCCTTTTGCTTTTAACCAAATGTCAGGATGTCGACTATAGTACTACCCTGGCACTTTTAACCAAAAGTCAGGATGTCGACTAGTACTACCCTTTTGCTTTTAACCAAATGTCAGGATGTCGACTATAGTACTACCCTGGCGCTTTTAACCAAAAGTCAGGATGTCGACTAGTACTACCCTGGTGCTTTTAACCAAATGTCAGGATGTCGACTAGTACTACCCTGGCGCTTTTAACCAAATGTCAGGATGTCAACTATAGTACTACCCTGGCGCTTTTAACCAAATGTCAGGATGTCGACTATAGTACTACCCTGGCGCTTTTAACCAAATGTCAGGATGTCGACTAGTACTACCCTGGCGCTTTTAACCAAAAGTCAGGATGTCGACTATAGTACTACCCTGGCGCTTTTAACCAAATGTCAGGATGTCGACTATAGTACTACCCTGGCGCTTTTAACCAAAAGTCAGGATGTCGACTAGTACTACCCTGGCCCTTTTAACCAAATGTCAGGATGTCGACTACAGTACTACCCTGGCGCTTTTAACCAAATGTCAGGATGTCGACTATAGTACTACCCTGGCGCTTTTAACCAAAAGTCAGGATGTCAATTAGTACTACCCTGGCGCTTTTAACCAAATGTCAGGATGTCGACTATAGTACTACCCTTTTGCTTTTAACCAAATGTCAGGATGTCGACTATAGTACTACCCTGGCGCTTTTAACCAAAAGTCAGGATGTCGACTATAGTACTACCCTGGCGCTTTTAACCAAAAGTCAGGATGTCGACTAGTACTACCCTGGCGCTTTTAACCAAAAGTCAGGATGTCGACTAGTACTACCCTGGCGCTTTTAACCAAAAGTCAGGATGTCGACTAGTACTACCCTGGCGCTTTTAACCAAAAGTCAGGATGTCGACTAGTACTACCCTGGCGCTTTTAACCAAAAGTCAGGATGTCGACAAGTACTATCCTTTTGCTTTTAACCAAATGTCAGGATGTCGACTATAGTACTACCCTGGCGCTTTTAACCAAAAGTCAGGATGTCGACTAGTACTACCCTGGCGCTTTTAACCAAATGTCAGGATGTCGACTATAGTACTACCCTGGCGCTTTTAACCAAAAGTCAGGATGTCGACTAGTACTACCCTGGCGCTTTTAACCAAATGTCAGGATGTCGACTAGTACTACCCTGGCGCTTTTAACCAAATGTCAGGATGTCGACTATAGTACTACCCTGGCGCTTTTAACCAAATGTCAGGATGTCGACTATAGTACTACCCTGGCGCTTTTAACCAAATGTCAGGATGTCGACTAGTACTACCCTGGCGCTTTTAACCAAAAGTCAGGATGTCGACTATAGTACTACCCTGGCGCTTTTAACCAAATGTCAGGATGTCGACTATAGTACTACCCTGGCGCTTTTAACCAAAAGTCAGGATGTCGACTAGTACTACCCTGGCGCTTTTAACCAAATGTCAGGATGTCGACTGTAGTACTACCCTGGCTCTTTTAACCAAATGTCAGGATGTCGACTATAGTACTACCCTGGCGCTTTTAACCAAAAGTCAGGATGTCAACTAGTACTACCCTGGCGCTTTTAACCAAATGTCAGGATGTCGACTATAGTACTACCCTGGCGCTTTTAACCAAATGTCAGGATGTCGACTATAGTACTACCCTGGCGCTTTTAACCAAAAGTCAGGATGTCGACTATAGTACTACCCTGGCGCTTTTAACCAAAAGTCAGGATGTCGACTAGTACTACCCTTTTGCTTTTAACCAAATGTCAGGATGTCGACTATAGTACTACCCTGGCGCTTTTAACCAAAAGTCAGGATGTCGACAAGTACTATCCTTTTGCTTTTAACCAAATGTCAGGATGTCGACTATAGTACTACCCTGGCGCTTTTAACCAAAAGTCAGGATGTCGACAAGTACTATCCTTTTGCTTTTAACCAAATGTCAGGATGTCGACTATAGTACTACCCTGGCGCTTTTAACCAAAAGTCAGGATGTCGACTAGTACTACCCTTTTGCTTTTAACCAAATGTCAGGATGTCGACTATAGTACTACCCTGGCGCTTTTAACCAAAAGTCAGGATGTCGACTATAGTACTACCCTTTGGCTTTTAACCAAATGTCAGGATGTCGACTATAGTACTACCCTGGCGCTTTTAACCAAAAGTCAGGATGTCGACTAGTACTACCCTGGAGCTTTTAACCAAATGTCAGGATGTCGACTATAGTACTACCCTGGCGCTTTTAACCAAAAGTCAGGATGTCGACTAGTACTACCCTGGAGCTTTTAACCAAATGTCAGGATGTCGACTATAGTACTACCCTGGCGCTTTTAACCAAATGTCAGGATGTCGACTATAGTACTACCCTGGCGCTTTTAACCAAATGTCAGGATGTCGACTATAGTACTACCCTGGCGCTTTTAACCAAATGTCAGGATGTCGACTATAGTACTACCCTGGCGCTTTTAACCAAATGTCAGGATGTCGACTAGTACTACCCTGGCGCTTTTAACCAAAAGTCAGGATGTCGACTATAGTACTACCCTGGCGCTTTTAACCAAATGTCAGGATGTCGACTATAGTACTACCCTGGCGCTTTTAACCAAAAGTCAGGATGTCGACTAGTACTACCCTGGCCCTTTTAACCAAATGTCAGGATGTCGACTACAGTACTACCCTGGCGCTTTTAACCAAATGTCAGGATGTCGACTATAGTACTACCCTGGCGCTTTTAACCAAAAGTCAGGATGTCAATTAGTACTACCCTGGCGCTTTTAACCAAATGTCAGGATGTCGACTATAGTACTACCCTGGCGCTTTTAACCAAATGTCAGGATGTCGACTATAGTACTACCCTGGCGCTTTTAACCAAAAGTCAGGATGTCGACTATAGTACTACCCTGGCGCTTTTAACCAAATGTCAGGATGTCGACTAGTACTACCCTGGCGCTTTTAACCAAAAGTCAGGATGTCGACTAGTACTACCCTGGCGCTTTTAACCAAAAGTCAGGATGTCGACTAGTACTACCCTGGCGCTTTTAACCAAAAGTCAGGATGTCGACTAGTACTACCCTGGCGCTTTTAACCAAAAGTCAGGATGTCGACAAGTACTATCCTTTTGCTTTTAACCAAATGTCAGGATGTCGACTATAGTACTACCCTGGCGCTTTTAACCAAAAGTCAGGATGTCGACTAGTACTACCCTGGCGCTTTTAACCAAATGTCAGGATGTCGACTAGTACTACCCTGGCGCTTTTAACCAAATGTCAGGATGTCGACTATAGTACTACCCTGGCGCTTTTAACCAAATGTCAGGATGTCGACTATAGTACTACCCTGGCGCTTTTAACCAAATGTCAGGATGTCGACTAGTACTACCCTGGCGCTTTTAACCAAAAGTCAGGATGTCGACTATAGTACTACCCTGGCGCTTTTAACCAAATGTCAGGATGTCGACTATAGTACTACCCTGGCGCTTTTAACCAAAAGTCAGGATGTCGACTAGTACTACCCTGGCGCTTTTAACCAAAAGTCAGGATGTCGACTAGTACTACCCTGGCGCTTTTAACCAAAAGTCAGGATGTCGACTACTACTACCCTGGCGCTTTTAACCAAAAGTCAGGATGTCGACTAGTACTACCCTGGCGCTTTTAACCAAAAGTCAGGATGTCGACTATAGTACTACCCTGGCGCTTTTAACCAAAAGTCAGGATGTCGACTAGTACTACCCTTTTGCTTTTAACCAAATGTCAGGATGTCGACTATAGTACTACCCTGGCGCTTTTAACCAAAAGTCAGGATGTCGACAAGTACTATCCTTTTGCTTTTAACCAAATGTCAGGATGTCGACTATAGTACTACCCTGGCGCTTTTAACCAAAAGTCAGGATGTCGACAAGTACTATCCTTTTGCTTTTAACCAAATGTCAGGATGTCGACTATAGTACTACCCTGGCGCTTTTAACCAAAAGTCAGGATGTCGACTAGTACTACCCTTTTGCTTTTAACCAAATGTCAGGATGTCGACTATAGTACTACCCTGGCGCTTTTAACCAAAAGTCAGGATGTCGACTATAGTACTACCCTTTGGCTTTTAACCAAATGTCAGGATGTCGACTATAGTACTACCCTGGCGCTTTTAACCAAAAGTCAGGATGTCGACTAGTACTACCCTGGAGCTTTTAACCAAATGTCAGGATGTCGACTATAGTACTACCCTGGCGCTTTTAACCAAATGTCAGGATGTCGACTATAGTACTACCCTGGCGCTTTTAACCAAATGTCAGGATGTCGACTATAGTACTACCCTGGCGCTTTTAACCAAATGTCAGGATGTCGACTATAGTACTACCCTGGCGCTTTTAACCAAATGTCAGGATGTCGACTAGTACTACCCTGGCGCTTTTAACCAAAAGTCAGGATGTCGACTATAGTACTACCCTGGCGCTTTTAACCAAATGTCAGGATGTCGACTATAGTACTACCCTGGCGCTTTTAACCAAAAGTCAGGATGTCGACTAGTACTACCCTGGCCCTTTTAACCAAATGTCAGGATGTCGACTACAGTACTACCCTGGCGCTTTTAACCAAATGTCAGGATGTCGACTATAGTACTACCCTGGCGCTTTTAACCAAAAGTCAGGATGTCAATTAGTACTACCCTGGCGCTTTTAACCAAATGTCAGGATGTCGACTATAGTACTACCCTGGCGCTTTTAACCAAATGTCAGGATGTCGACTATAGTACTACCCTGGCGCTTTTAACCAAAAGTCAGGATGTCGACTATAGTACTACCCTGGCGCTTTTAACCAAATGTCAGGATGTCGACTAGTACTACCCTGGCGCTTTTAACCAAAAGTCAGGATGTCGACTAGTACTACCCTGGCGCTTTTAACCAAAAGTCAGGATGTCGACTAGTACTACCCTGGCGCTTTTAACCAAAAGTCAGGATGTCGACTAGTACTACCCTGGCGCTTTTAACCAAAAGTCAGGATGTCGACAAGTACTATCCTTTTGCTTTTAACCAAATGTCAGGATGTCGACTATAGTACTACCCTGGCGCTTTTAACCAAAAGTCAGGATGTCGACTAGTACTACCCTGGCGCTTTTAACCAAATGTCAGGATGTCGACTAGTACTACCCTGGCGCTTTTAACCAAATGTCAGGATGTCGACTATAGTACTACCCTGGCGCTTTTAACCAAATGTCAGGATGTCGACTATAGTACTACCCTGGCGCTTTTAACCAAATGTCAGGATGTCGACTAGTACTACCCTGGCGCTTTTAACCAAAAGTCAGGATGTCGACTATAGTACTACCCTGGCGCTTTTAACCAAATGTCAGGATGTCGACTATAGTACTACCCTGGCGCTTTTAACCAAAAGTCAGGATGTCGACTAGTACTACCCTGGCGCTTTTAACCAAAAGTTAGGATGTCGACTAGTACTACCCTGGCGCTTTTAACCAAAAGTCAGGATGTCGACTACTACTACCCTGGCGCTTTTAACCAAAAGTCAGGATGTCGACTAGTACTACCCTGGCGCTTTTAACCAAAAGTCAGGATGTCGACTAGTACTATCCTTTTGCTTTTAACCAAATGTCAGGATGTCGACTATAGTACTACCCTGGCACTTTTAACCAAAAGTCAGGATGTCGACTAGTACTACCCTTGCGCTTTTAACCAAAAGTCAGGATGTCGACTAGTACTACCCTGGCGCTTTTAACCAAAAGTCAGGATGTCGACTAGTACTATCCTTTTGCTTTTAACCAAATGTCAGGATGTCGACTATAGTACTACCCTGGCGCTTTTAACCAAATGTCAGGATGTCGACTATAGTACTACCCTGGCGCTTTTAACCAAAAGTCAGGATGTCGACTAGTACTACCCTGGCCCTTTTAACCAAATGTCAGGATGTCGACTACAGTACTACCCTGGCGCTTTTAACCAAATGTCAGGATGTCGACTATAGTACTACCCTGGCGCTTTTAACCAAAAGTCAGGATGTCAATTAGTACTACCCTGGCGCTTTTAACCAAATGTCAGGATGTCGACTATAGTACTACCCTTTTGCTTTTAACCAAATGTCAGGATGTCCACTATAGTACTACCCTGGCGCTTTTAACCAAAAGTCAGGATGTCGACTATAGTACTACCCTGGCGCTTTTAACCAAAAGTCAGGATGTCGACTAGTACTACCCTGGCGCTTTTAACCAAAAGTCAGGATGTCGACTATAGTACTACCCTGGCGCTTTTAACCAAAAGTCAGGATGTCGACTAGTACTACCCTGGCGCTTTTAACCAAAAGTCAGGATGTCGACTAGTACTACCCTGGCGCTTTTAACCAAATGTCAGGATGTCGACAAGTACTATCCTTTTGCTTTTAACCAAATGTCAGGATGTCGACTATAGTACTACCCTGGCGCTTTTAACCAAAAGTCAGGATGTCGACTAGTACTACCCTGGCGCTTTTAACCAAATGTCAGGATGTCGACTATAGTACTACCCTGGCGCTTTTAACCAAAAGTCAGGATGTCGACTAGTACTACCCTGGCGCTTTTAACCAAATGTCAGGATGTCGACTAGTACTACCCTGGCGCTTTTAACCAAATGTCAGGATGTCGACTATAGTACTACCCTGGCGCTTTTAACCAAATGTCAGGATGTCGACTATAGTACTACCCTGGCGCTTTTAACCAAATGTCAGGATGTCGACTAGTACTACCCTGGCGCTTTTAACCAAAAGTCAGGATGTCGACTATAGTACTACCCTGGCGCTTTTAACCAAATGTCAGGATGTCGACTATAGTACTACCCTGGCGCTTTTAACCAAAAGTCAGGATGTCGACTAGTACTACCCTGGCGCTTTTAACCAAATGTCAGGATGTCGACTGTAGTACTACCCTGGCGCTTTTAACCAAAAGTCAGGATGTCGACTATAGTACTACCCTGGCGCTTTTAACCAAAAGTCAGGATGTCAACTAGTACTACCCTGGCGCTTTTAACCAAATGTCAGGATGTCGACTATAGTACTACCCTGGCGCTTTTAACCAAATGTCAGGATGTCGACTATAGTACTACCCTGGCGCTTTTAACCAAAAGTCAGGATGTCGACTATAGTACTACCCTGGCGCTTTTAACCAAAAGTCAGGATGTCGACTAGTACTACCCTTTTGCTTTTAACCAAATGTCAGGATGTCGACTATAGTACTACCCTGGCGCTTTTAACCAAATGTCAGGATGTCGACTATAGTACTACCCTGGCGCTTTTAACCAAAAGTCAGGATGTCGACAAGTACTACCCTTTTGCTTTTAACCAAATGTCAGAATGTCGACTATAGTACTACCCTGGCGCTTTTAACCAAAAGTCAGGATGTCGACTAGTACTACCCTGGCGCTTTTAACCAAATGTCAGGATGTCGACTATAGTACTACCCTGGCGCTTTTAACCAAAGAAGTCAGGATGTCGACTATAGTACTACCCTGGCGCTTTTAACCAAATGTCAGGATGTCGACTATAGTACTACCCTGGCGCTTTTAACCAAAAGTCAGGATGTCGACTAGTACTACCCTGGCGCTTTTAACCAAAAGTCAGGATGTCGACTAGTACTACCCTGGCGCTTTTAACCAAAAGTCAGGATGTGGACTAGTACTACCCTGGCGCTTTTAACCAAAAGTCAGGATGTCGACTAGTACTACCCTGGCGCTTTTAACCAAAAGTCAGGATGTCGACAAGTACTATCCTTTTGCTTTTAACCAAATGTCAGGATGTCGACTATAGTACTACCCTGGCGCTTTTAACCAAAAGTCAGGATGTCGACTAGTACTACCCTGGCGCTTTTAACCAAATGTCAGGATTTCGACTAGTACTACCCTGGCGCTTTTAACCAAATGTCAGGATGTCGACTATAGTACTACCCTGGCGCTTTTAACCAAATGTCAGGATGTCGACTATAGTACTACCCTGGCGCTTTTAACCAAATGTCAGGATGTCGACTAGTACTACCCTGGCGCTTTTAACCAAATGTCAGGATGTCGACTATAGTACTACCCTGGCGCTTTTAACCAAATGTCAGGATGTCGACTATAGTACTACCCTGGCGCTTTTAACCAAAAGTCAGGATGTCGACTAGTACTACCCTGGCGCTTTTAACCAAATGTCAGGATGTCGACTATAGTACTACCCTGGCGCTTTTAACCAAATGTCAGGATGTCGACTATAGTACTACCCTGGCGCTTTTAACCAAAAGTCAGGATGTCAACTAGTACTACCCTTTTGCTTTTAACCAAATGTCAGGATGTCGACTATAGTACTACCCTGGCGCTTTTAACCAAATGTCAGGATGTCGACTATAGTACTACCCTGGAACTTTTAACCAAAAGTCAGGATGTCGACTATAGTACTACCCTGGCGCTTTTAACCAAAAGTCAGGATGTCGACTAGTACTACCCTTTTGCTTTTAACCAAATGTCAGGATGTCGACTATAGTACTACCCTGGCGCTTTTAACCAAATGTCAGGATGTCGACTATAGTACTACCCTGGCGCTTTTAACCAAAAGTCAGGATGTCGACAAGTACTACCCTTTTGCTTTTAACCAAATGTCAGGATGTCGACTATAGTACTACCCTGGCGCTTTTAACCAAAAGTCAGGATGTCGACTAGTACTACCCTGGCGCTTTTAACCAAAAGTCAGGATGTCGACTAGTACTACCCTGGCGCTTTTAACCAAAAGTCAGGATGTCGACAAGTACTACCCTTTTGCTTTTAACCAAATGTCAGGATGTCGACTATAGTACTACCCTGGCGCTTTTAACCAAATGTCAGGATGTCGACTATAGTACTACCCTGGCGCTTTTAACCAAAAGTCAGGATGTCGACAAGTACTACCCTTTTGCTTTTAACCAAATGTCAGGATGTCGACTATAGTACTACCCTGGCGCTTTTAACCAAATGTCAGGATGTCGACTAGTACAACCCTGGCGCTTTTAACCAAATGTCAGGATGTCGACTATAGTACTACCCTGGCGCTTTTAACCAAAAGTCAGGATGTCGACTAGTACTACCCTGGCGCTTTTAACCAAAAGTCAGGATGTCGACAAGTACTACCCTTTTGCTTTTAACCAAATGTCAGGATGTCGACTATAGTACTACGATGGAGCTTTTAACCAAAAGTCAGGATGTCGACTAGTACTACCCTTTTGCTTTTAACCAAATGTCAGGATGTCGACTATAGTACTACCCTGGCGCTTTTAACCAAAAGTCAGGATGTCGACTAGTACTACCCTTTTGCTTTTAACCAAATGTCAAGATGTCGGCTATAGTACTACCCTGGCGCTTTTAACCAAAAGTCAGGATGTCGACTAGTACTACCCTGGCGCTTTTAACCAAATGTCAGGATGTCGACTATAGTACTACCCTGGCGCTTTTAACCAAAAGTCAGGATGTCGACTAGTACTACCCTGGCGCTTTTAACCAAAAGTCAGGATGTCGACTAGTACTACCCTGGCGCTTTTAACCAAAAGTCAGGATGTCGACTAGTACTACCCTGGCGCTTTTAACCAAAAGTCAGGATGTCGACTAGTACTACCCTGGCGCTTTTAACCAAAAGTCAGGATGTCGACAAGTACTATCCTTTTGTTTTTAACCAAATGTTAGGATGTCGACTATAGTACTACCCTGGCGCTTTTAACCAAAAGTCAGGATGTCGACTAGTACTACCCTTTTGCTTTTAACCAAATGTCAGGATGTCGACTATAGTACTACCCTGGCGCTTTTAACCAAAAGTCAGGATGTCGACTATAGTACTACCCTGGCGCTTTTAACCAAATGTCAGGATGTCGACTAGTACTACCCTGGCGCTTTTAACCAAATGTCAGGATGTCGACTATAGTACTACCCTGGCGCTTTTAACCAAATGTCAGGATGTCGACTATAGTACTACCCTGGCGCTTTTAACCAAATGTCAGGATGTCGACTAGTACTACCCTGGCGCTTTTAACCAAAAGTCAGGATGTCGACTATAGTACTACCCTGGCGCTTTTAACCAAATGTCAGGATGTCGACTATAGTACTACCCTGGTGCTTTTAACCAAAAGTCAGGATGTCGACTAGTACTACCCTGGCGCTTTTAACCAAATGTCAGGATGTCGACTATAGTACTACCCTGGCGCTTTTAACCAAATGTCAGGATGTCGACTATAGTATTACCCTGGCGCTTTTAACCAAAAGTCAGGATGTCAACTAGTACTACCCTGGCGCTTTTAACCAAATGTCAGGATGTCGACTATAGTACTACCCTGGCGCTTTTAACCAAATGTCAGGATGTCGACTATAGTACTACCCTGGCGCTTTTAACCAAAAGTCAGGATGTCGACTAGTACTACCCTTGCGCTTTTAACCAAAAGTCAGGATGTCGACTAGTACTACCCTGGCGCTTTTAACCAAAAGTCAGGATGTCGACTAGTACTATCCTTTTGCTTTTAACCAAATGTCAGGATGTCGACTATAGTACTACCCTGGCACTTTTAACCAAAAGTCAGGATGTCGACTAGTACTACCCTTGCGCTTTTAACCAAAAGTCAGGATGTCGACTAGTACTACCCTGGCGCTTTTAACCAAAAGTCAGGATGTCGACTAGTACTATCCTTTTGCTTTTAACCAAATGTCAGGATGTCGACTATAGTACTACCCTGGCGCTTTTAACCAAATGTCAGGATGTCGACTATAGTACTACCCTGGCGCTTTTAACCAAAAGTCAGGATGTCGACTAGTACTACCCTGGCCCTTTTAACCAAATGTCAGGATGTCGACTACAGTACTACCCTGGCGCTTTTAACCAAATGTCAGGATGTCGACTATAGTACTACCCTGGCGCTTTTAACCAAAAGTCAGGATGTCAATTAGTACTACCCTGGCGCTTTTAACCAAATGTCAGGATGTCGACTATAGTACTACCCTTTTGCTTTTAACCAAATGTCAGGATGTCCACTATAGTACTACCCTGGCGCTTTTAACCAAAAGTCAGGATGTCGACTATAGTACTACCCTGGCGCTTTTAACCAAAAGTCAGGATGTCGACTAGTACTACCCTGGCGCTTTTAACCAAAAGTCAGGATGTCGACTATAGTACTACCCTGGCGCTTTTAACCAAAAGTCAGGATGTCGACTAGTACTACCCTGGCGCTTTTAACCAAAAGTCAGGATGTCGACTAGTACTACCCTGGCGCTTTTAACCAAATGTCAGGATGTCGACAAGTACTATCCTTTTGCTTTTAACCAAATGTCAGGATGTCGACTATAGTACTACCCTGGCGCTTTTAACCAAAAGTCAGGATGTCGACTAGTACTACCCTGGCGCTTTTAACCAAATGTCAGGATGTCGACTATAGTACTACCCTGGCGCTTTTAACCAAAAGTCAGGATGTCGACTAGTACTACCCTGGCGCTTTTAACCAAATGTCAGGATGTCGACTAGTACTACCCTGGCGCTTTTAACCAAATGTCAGGATGTCGACTATAGTACTACCCTGGCGCTTTTAACCAAATGTCAGGATGTCGACTATAGTACTACCCTGGCGCTTTTAACCAAATGTCAGGATGTCGACTAGTACTACCCTGGCGCTTTTAACCAAAAGTCAGGATGTCGACTATAGTACTACCCTGGCGCTTTTAACCAAATGTCAGGATGTCGACTATAGTACTACCCTGGCGCTTTTAACCAAAAGTCAGGATGTCGACTAGTACTACCCTGGCGCTTTTAACCAAATGTCAGGATGTCGACTGTAGTACTACCCTGGCGCTTTTAACCAAAAGTCAGGATGTCGACTATAGTACTACCCTGGCGCTTTTAACCAAAAGTCAGGATGTCAACTAGTACTACCCTGGCGCTTTTAACCAAATGTCAGGATGTCGACTATAGTACTACCCTGGCGCTTTTAACCAAATGTCAGGATGTCGACTATAGTACTACCCTGGCGCTTTTAACCAAAAGTCAGGATGTCGACTATAGTACTACCCTGGCGCTTTTAACCAAAAGTCAGGATGTCGACTAGTACTACCCTTTTGCTTTTAACCAAATGTCAGGATGTCGACTATAGTACTACCCTGGCGCTTTTAACCAAATGTCAGGATGTCGACTATAGTACTACCCTGGCGCTTTTAACCAAAAGTCAGGATGTCGACAAGTACTACCCTTTTGCTTTTAACCAAATGTCAGAATGTCGACTATAGTACTACCCTGGCGCTTTTAACCAAAAGTCAGGATGTCGACTAGTACTACCCTGGCGCTTTTAACCAAATGTCAGGATGTCGACTATAGTACTACCCTGGCGCTTTTAACCAAAGAAGTCAGGATGTCGACTATAGTACTACCCTGGCGCTTTTAACCAAATGTCAGGATGTCGACTATAGTACTACCCTGGCGCTTTTAACCAAAAGTCAGGATGTCGACTAGTACTACCCTGGCGCTTTTAACCAAAAGTCAGGATGTCGACTAGTACTACCCTGGCGCTTTTAACCAAAAGTCAGGATGTGGACTAGTACTACCCTGGCGCTTTTAACCAAAAGTCAGGATGTCGACTAGTACTACCCTGGCGCTTTTAACCAAAAGTCAGGATGTCGACAAGTACTATCCTTTTGCTTTTAACCAAATGTCAGGATGTCGACTATAGTACTACCCTGGCGCTTTTAACCAAAAGTCAGGATGTCGACTAGTACTACCCTGGCGCTTTTAACCAAATGTCAGGATTTCGACTAGTACTACCCTGGCGCTTTTAACCAAATGTCAGGATGTCGACTATAGTACTACCCTGGCGCTTTTAACCAAATGTCAGGATGTCGACTATAGTACTACCCTGGCGCTTTTAACCAAATGTCAGGATGTCGACTAGTACTACCCTGGCGCTTTTAACCAAATGTCAGGATGTCGACTATAGTACTACCCTGGCGCTTTTAACCAAATGTCAGGATGTCGACTATAGTACTACCCTGGCGCTTTTAACCAAAAGTCAGGATGTCGACTAGTACTACCCTGGCGCTTTTAACCAAATGTCAGGATGTCGACTATAGTACTACCCTGGCGCTTTTAACCAAATGTCAGGATGTCGACTATAGTACTACCCTGGCGCTTTTAACCAAAAGTCAGGATGTCAACTAGTACTACCCTTTTGCTTTTAACCAAATGTCAGGATGTCGACTATAGTACTACCCTGGCGCTTTTAACCAAATGTCAGGATGTCGACTATAGTACTACCCTGGAACTTTTAACCAAAAGTCAGGATGTCGACTATAGTACTACCCTGGCGCTTTTAACCAAAAGTCAGGATGTCGACTAGTACTACCCTTTTGCTTTTAACCAAATGTCAGGATGTCGACTATAGTACTACCCTGGCGCTTTTAACCAAATGTCAGGATGTCGACTATAGTACTACCCTGGCGCTTTTAACCAAAAGTCAGGATGTCGACAAGTACTACCCTTTTGCTTTTAACCAAATGTCAGGATGTCGACTATAGTACTACCCTGGCGCTTTTAACCAAAAGTCAGGATGTCGACTAGTACTACCCTGGCGCTTTTAACCAAAAGTCAGGATGTCGACTAGTACTACCCTGGCGCTTTTAACCAAAAGTCAGGATGTCGACAAGTACTACCCTTTTGCTTTTAACCAAATGTCAGGATGTCGACTATAGTACTACCCTGGCGCTTTTAACCAAATGTCAGGATGTCGACTATAGTACTACCCTGGCGCTTTTAACCAAAAGTCAGGATGTCGACAAGTACTACCCTTTTGCTTTTAACCAAATGTCAGGATGTCGACTATAGTACTACCCTGGCGCTTTTAACCAAATGTCAGGATGTCGACTAGTACAACCCTGGCGCTTTTAACCAAATGTCAGGATGTCGACTATAGTACTACCCTGGCGCTTTTAACCAAAAGTCAGGATGTCGACTAGTACTACCCTGGCGCTTTTAACCAAAAGTCAGGATGTCGACAAGTACTACCCTTTTGCTTTTAACCAAATGTCAGGATGTCGACTATAGTACTACGATGGAGCTTTTAACCAAAAGTCAGGATGTCGACTAGTACTACCCTTTTGCTTTTAACCAAATGTCAGGATGTCGACTATAGTACTACCCTGGCGCTTTTAACCAAAAGTCAGGATGTCGACTAGTACTACCCTTTTGCTTTTAACCAAATGTCAAGATGTCGGCTATAGTACTACCCTGGCGCTTTTAACCAAAAGTCAGGATGTCGACTAGTACTACCCTGGCGCTTTTAACCAAATGTCAGGATGTCGACTATAGTACTACCCTGGCGCTTTTAACCAAAAGTCAGGATGTCGACTAGTACTACCCTGGCGCTTTTAACCAAAAGTCAGGATGTCGACTAGTACTACCCTGGCGCTTTTAACCAAAAGTCAGGATGTCGACTAGTACTACCCTGGCGCTTTTAACCAAAAGTCAGGATGTCGACTAGTACTACCCTGGCGCTTTTAACCAAAAGTCAGGATGTCGACAAGTACTATCCTTTTGTTTTTAACCAAATGTTAGGATGTCGACTATAGTACTACCCTGGCGCTTTTAACCAAAAGTCAGGATGTCGACTAGTACTACCCTTTTGCTTTTAACCAAATGTCAGGATGTCGACTATAGTACTACCCTGGCGCTTTTAACCAAAAGTCAGGATGTCGACTATAGTACTACCCTGGCGCTTTTAACCAAATGTCAGGATGTCGACTAGTACTACCCTGGCGCTTTTAACCAAATGTCAGGATGTCGACTATAGTACTACCCTGGCGCTTTTAACCAAATGTCAGGATGTCGACTATAGTACTACCCTGGCGCTTTTAACCAAATGTCAGGATGTCGACTAGTACTACCCTGGCGCTTTTAACCAAAAGTCAGGATGTCGACTATAGTACTACCCTGGCGCTTTTAACCAAATGTCAGGATGTCGACTATAGTACTACCCTGGTGCTTTTAACCAAAAGTCAGGATGTCGACTAGTACTACCCTGGCGCTTTTAACCAAATGTCAGGATGTCGACTATAGTACTACCCTGGCGCTTTTAACCAAATGTCAGGATGTCGACTATAGTATTACCCTGGCGCTTTTAACCAAAAGTCAGGATGTCAACTAGTACTACCCTGGCGCTTTTAACCAAATGTCAGGATGTCGACTATAGTACTACCCTGGCGCTTTTAACCAAATGTCAGGATGTCGACTATAGTACTACCCTGGCGCTTTTAACCAAAAGTCAGGATGTCGACTATAGTACTACCCTGGCGCTTTTAACCAAAAGTCAGGATGTCGACTAGTACTACCCTTTTGCTTTTAACCAAATGTCAGGATGTCGAATATAGTACTACCCTGGCGCTTTTAACCAAATGTCAGGATGTCGACTATAGTACTACCCTGGCGCTTTTAACCAAAAGTCAGGATGTCGACAAGTACTACCCTTTGGCTTTTAACCAAATGTCAGGATGTCGACTATAGTACTACCCTGGCGCTTTTAACCAAAAGTCAGGATGTCGACTAGTACTACCCTGGCGCTTTTAACCAAAAGTCAGGATGTCGACTAGTACTACCCTGGCGCTTTTAACCAAATGTCAGGATGTCGACAAGTACTACCCTTTTGCTTTTAACCAAATGTCAGGATGTCGACTATAGTACTACCCTGGCGCTTTTAACCAAATGTCAGGATGTCGACTATAGTACTACCCTGGCGCTTTTAACCAAAAGTCAGGATGTCGACTAGTACTACCCTGGCGCTTTTAACCAAAAGTCAGGATGTCGACTAGTACTACCCTGGCGCTTTTAACCAAAAGTCAGCATGTCGACAAGTACTACCCTTTTGCTTTTAACCAAATGTCAGGATGTCGACTATAGTACTACCCTGGCGCTTTTAACCAAATGTCAGGATGTCGACTAGTACAACCCTGGCGCTTTTAACCAAATGTCAGGATGTCGACTATAGTACTACCCTGGCGCTTTTAACCAAAAGTCAGGATGTCGACTAGTACTACCCTGGCGCTTTTAACCAAAAGTCAGGATGTCGACAAGTACTACCCTTTTGCTTTTAACCAAATGTCAGGATGTCGACTATAGTACTACGATGGAGCTTTTAACCAAAAGTCAGGATGTCGACTAGTACTACCCTTTTGCTTTTAACCAAATGTCAGGATGTCGACTATAGTACTACCCTGGCGCTTTTAACCAAAAGTCAGGATGTCGACTAGTACTACCCTTTTGCTTTTAACCAAATGTCAAGATGTCGATTATAGTACTACCCTGGCGCTTTTAACCAAAAGTCAGGATGTCGACTAGTACTACCCTGGCGCTTTTAACCAAATGTCAGGATGTCGACTATAGTACTACCCTGGCGCTTTTAACCAAAAGTCAGGATGTCGACTAGTACTACCCTGGCGCTTTTAACCAAAAGTCAGGATGTCGACTAGTACTACCCTGGCGCTTTTAACCAAAAGTCAGGATGTCGACTAGTACTACCCTGGCGCTTTTAACCAAAAGTCAGGATGTCGACTAGTACTACCCTGGCGCTTTTAACCAAAAGTCAGGATGTCGACAAGTACTATCCTTTTGCTTTTAACCAAATGTCAGGATGTCGACTATAGTACTACCCTGGCGCTTTTAACCAAAAGTCAGGATGTCGACTAGTACTACCCTTTTGCTTTTAAACAAATGTCAGGATGTCGACTATAGTACTACCCTGGCGCTTTTAACCAAAAGTCAGGATGTCGACTAGTACTACCCTGGCGCTTTTAACCAAATGTCAGGATGTCGACTAGTACTACCCTGGCGCTTTTAACCAAATGTCAGGATGTCGACTATAGTACTACCCTGGCGCTTTTAACCAAATGTCAGGATGTCGACTATAGTACTACCCTGGCGCTTTTAACCAAATGTCAGGATGTCGACTAGTACTACCCTGGCGCTTTTAACCAAAAGTCAGGATGTCGACTATAGTCCTACCCTGGCGCTTTTAACCAAATGTCAGGATGTCGACTATAGTACTACCCTGGCGCTTTTAACCAAAAGTCAGGATGTCGACTAGTACTACCCTGGCGCTTTTAACCAAATGTCAGGATGTCGACTATAGTACTACCCTGGCGCTTTTAACCAAATGTCAGGATGTCGACTATAGTACTACCCTGGCGCTTTTAACCAAAAGTCAGGATGTCAACTAGTACTACCCTGGCGCTTTTAACCAAATGTCAGGATGTCGACTATAGTACTACCCTGGCGCTTTTAACCAAATGTCAGGATGTCGACTATAGTACTACCCTGGCGCTTTTAACCAAAAGTCAGGATGTCGACTATAGTACTACCCTTTTGCTTTTAACCAAAAGTCAGGATGTCGACTAGTACTACCCTTTTGCTTTTAACCAAATGTCAGGATGTCGACTATAGTACTACCCTGGCGCTTTTAACCAAATGTCAGGATGTCGACTATAGTACTACCCTGGCGCTTTTAACCAAAAGTCAGGATGTCGACAAGTACTACCCTTTTGCTTTTAACCAAATGTCAGGATGTCGACTATAGTACTACCCTGGCGCTTTTAACCAAAAGTCAGGATGTCGACTAGTACTACCCTGGCGCTTTTAACCAAAAGTCAGGATGTCGACTAGTACTACCCTGGCGCTTTTAACCAAAAGTCAGGATGTCGACTAGTACTACCCTTTTGCTTTTAACCAAATGTCAGGATGTCGACTATAGTACTACCCTGGCGCTTTTAACCAAATGTCAGGATGTCGACTATAGTACTACCCTGGCGCTTTTAACCAAAAGTCAGGATGTCGACTAGTACTACCCTGGCGCTTTTAACCAAAAGTCAGGATGTCGACAAGTACTACCCTTTTGCTTTTAACCAAATGTCAGGATGTCGACTATAGTACTACGATGGAGCTTTTAACCAAAAGTCAGGATGTCGACTAGTACTACCCTTTTGCTTTTAACCAAATGTCAGGATGTCGACTATAGTACTACCCTGGCGCTTTTAACCAAAAGTCAGGATGTCGACTAGTACTACCCTTTTGCTTTTAACCAAATGTCAAGATGCCGACTATAGTACTACCCTGGCGCTTTTAACCAAAAGTCAGGATGTCGACTAGTACTACCCTGGCGCTTTTAACCAAAAGTCAGGATGTCGACTAGTACTACCCTGGCGCTTTTAACCAAAAGTCAGGATGTCGACTAGTACTACCCTGGCGCTTTCAACCAAAAGTCAGGATGTCGACTAGTACTACCCTGGCGCTTTTAACCAAAAGTCAGGATGTCGACTAGTACTACCCTGGCGCTTTTAACCAAAAGTCAGGATGTCGACTAGTACTACCCTGGCGCTTTTAACCAAAAGTCAGGATGTCGACTAGTACTACCCTGGCACTTTTAACCAAAAGTCAGGATGTCGACTAGTACTACCCTGGCGCTTTTAACCAAATGTCAGGATGTCGACTATAGGTCTACCCTGGCGCTTTTGACCAAAAGTCAGGATGTCGACTAGTACTACCCTGGCGCTTTTAACCAAAAGTCAGGATGTCGACTAGTACTACCCTGGCGCTTTTAACCAAAAGTCAGGATGTCGACTAGTACTACCCTGGCGCTTTTAACCAAATGTCAGGATGTCGACTATAGTACTACCCTGGCGCTTTTAACCAAAAGTCAGGATGTCGACTAGTACTACCCTGGCGCTTTTAACTAAAAGTCAGGATGTCGACTAGTACTACCCTGGCGCTTTTAACCAAAAGTCAGGATGTCGACAAGTACTACCCTTTTGCTTTTAACCAAATGTCAGGATGTCGACTATAGTACTACCCTGGTGCTTTTAACCAAAAGTCAGGATGTCGACTAGTACTACCCTGGCGCTTTTAACCAAATGTCAGGATGTCGACTATAGTACTACCCTGGCGCTTTCAACCAAAAGTCAGGATGTCGACTAGTACTACCCTGGCGCTTTTAACTAAAAGTCAGGATGTCGACTAGTACTACCCTGGCGCTTTTAACCAAAAGTCAGGATGTCGACAAGTACTACCCTTTTGCTTTTAACCAAATGTCAGGATGTCGACTATAGTACTACCCTGGCGCTTTTAACCAAAAGTCAGGATGTCGACTAGTACTACCCTTTTGCTTTTAACCAAATGTCAGGATGTCAACACTAGTACTACCCTGGTGCTTTTAACCAAAAGTCAGGATGTCGACTAGTACTACCCTGGCGCTTTTAACCAAATGTCAGGATGTCGACTATAGTACTACCCTGGCGCTTTTAACCAAATGTCAGGATGTCGACTATAGTACTACTCTGGCGCTTTTAACCAAAAGTCAGGATGTCGACTAGTACTACCCTGGCGCTTTCAACCAAATGTCAGGATGTCGACTATAGTACTACCCTGGCGCTTTTAACCAAATGTCAGGATGTCGACTATAGTACTACCCTGGCGCTTTTAACCAAAAGTCAGGATGTCGACTAGTACTACCCTGGCGCTTTTAACCAAATGTCAGGATGTCGACTATAGTACTACCCTGGCACTTTTAACCAAATGTCAGGATGTCGACTATAGTACTACCCTGGCGCTTTTAACCAAAAGTCAGGATGTCGACTATAGTACTACCCTGGCGCTTTTAACCAAAAGTCAGGATGTCGACTAGTACTACCCTTTTGCTTTTAACCAAATGTCAGGATGTCGACTATAGTACTACCCTGGCGCTTTTAACCAAATGTCAGGATGTCGACTATAGTACTACCCTGGCGCTTTTAACCAAAAGTCAGGATGTCGACAAGTACTACCCTGGCGCTTTTAACCAAAAGTCAGGATGTCGACTATAGTACTACCCTGGCGCTTTTAACCAAAAGTCAGGATGTCGACTAGTACTACCCTGGCGCTTTTAACCAAAAGTCAGGATGTCGACTAGTACTACCCTGGCGCTTTTAACCAAAAGTCAGGATGTCGACAAGTACTACCCTTTTGCTTTTAACCAAATGTCAGGATGTCGACTATAGTACTACCCTGGCGCTTTTAACCAAATGTCAGGATGTCGACTATAGTACTACCCTTGCGCTTTTAACCAAAAGTCAGGATGTCGACAAGTACTACCCTTTTGCTTTTAACCAAATGTCAGGATGTCGACTATAGTACTACCCTGGCGCTTTTAACCAAATGTCATGATGTCGACTAGTACAACCCTGGCGCTTTTAACCAAATGTCAGGATGTCGA
The DNA here is from genome assembly GCF_037392515.1 of Haliotis asinina. Taxonomy (NCBI): domain Eukaryota; kingdom Metazoa; phylum Mollusca; class Gastropoda; order Lepetellida; family Haliotidae; genus Haliotis; species Haliotis asinina. The sequence continues at coordinate 57,031,057 of NC_090289.1, forward strand.
CTATAGTACTACCCTGGCGCTTTTAACCAAAAGTCAGGATGTCGACTAGTACTACCCTGGCGCTTTTAACCAAAAGTCAGGATGTCGACAAGTACTACCCTTTTGCTTTTAACCAAATGTCAGGATGTCGACTATAGTACTACGATGGAGCTTTTAACCAAAAGTCAGGATGTCGACTAGTACTACCCTTTTGCTTTTAACCAAATGTCAGGATGTCGACTGTAGTACTACCCTGGCGCTTTTAACCAAAAGTCAGGATGTCGACTAGTACTACCCTTTTGCTTTTAACCAAATGTCAAGATGTCGACTATAGTACTACCCTGGCGCTTTTAACCAAAAGTCAGGATGTCGACTAGTACTACCCTGGCGCTTTTAACCAAAAGTCAGGATGTCGACTAGTACTACCCTGGCGCTTTTAACCAAAAGTCAGGATGTCGACTAGTACTACCCTGGCGCTTTTAACCAAAAGTCAGGATGTCGACTAGTACTACCCTGGCGCTTTTAACCAAAAGTCAGGATGTCGACTAGTACTACCCTGGCGCTTTTAACCAAAAGTCAGGATGTCGACTAGTACTACCCTGGCACTTTTAACCAAAAGTCAGGATGTCGACTAGTACTACCCTGGCGCTTTTAACCAAATGTCAGGATGTCGACTATAGGTCTACCCTGGCGCTTTTGACCAAAAGTCAGGATGTCGACTAGTACTACCCTGGCGCTTTTAACCAAAAGTCAGGATGTCGACTAGTACTACCCTGGCGCTTTTAACCAAAAGTCAGGATGTCGACTAGTACTACCCTGGCGCTTTTAACCAAATGTCAGGATGTCGACTATAGTACTACCCTGGCGCTTTTAACCAAAAGTCAGGATGTCGACTAGTACTACCCTGGCGCTTTTAACTAAAAGTCAGGATGTCGACTAGTACTACCCTGGCGCTTTTAACCAAAAGTCAGGATGTCGACAAGTACTACCCTTTTGCTTTTAACCAAATGTCAGGATGTCGACTATAGTACTACCCTGGTGCTTTTAACCAAAAGTCAGGATGTCGACTAGTACTACCCTGGCGCTTTTAACCAAATGTCAGGATGTCGACTATAGTACTACCCTGGCGCTTTTAACCAAAAGTCAGGATGTCGACTAGTACTACCCTGGCGCTTTTAACTAAAAGTCAGGATGTCGACTAGTACTACCCTGGCGCTTTTAACCAAAAGTCAGGATGTCGACAAGTACTACCCTTTTGCTTTTAACCAAATGTCAGGATGTCGACTATAGTACTACCCTGGCGCTTTTAACCAAAAGTCAGGATGTCGACTAGTACTACCCTTTTGCTTTTAACCAAATGTCAGGATGTCAACACTAGTACTACCCTGGTGCTTTTAAACAAAAGTCAGGATGTCGACTAGTACTACCCTGGCGCTTTTAACCAAATGTCAGGATGTCGACTATAGTACTACCCTGGCGCTTTTAACCAAATGTCAGGATGTCGACTATAGTACTACCCTGGCGCTTTTAACCAAAAGTCAGGATGTCGACTAGTACTACCCTGGCGCTTTTAACCAAATGTCAGGATGTCGACTATAGTACTACCCTGGCGCTTTTAACCAAATGTCAGGATGTCGACTATAGTACTACCCTGGCGCTTTTAACCAAAAGTCAGGATGTCGACTAGTACTACCCTGGCGCTTTTAACCAAATGTCAGGATGTCGACTATAGTACTACCCTGGCGCTTTTAACCAAATGTCAGGATGTCGACTATAGTACTACCCTGGCGCTTTTAACCAAAAGTCAGGATGTCGACTATAGTACTACCCTGGCGCTTTTAACCAAAAGTCAGGATGTCGACTAGTACTACCCTGGCGCTTTTAACCAAATGTCAGGATGTCGACTATAGTACTACCCTGGCGCTTTTAACCAAATGTCAGGATGTCGACTATAGTACTACCCTGGCGCTTTTAACCAAAAGTCAGGATGTCGACTAGTACTACCCTGGCGCTTTTAACCAAAAGTCAGGATGTCGACTAGTACTACCCTGGCACTTTTAACCAAAAGTCAGGATGTCGACTAGTACTACCCTTTTGCTTTTAACCAAATGTCAGGATGTCGACTATAGGTCTACCCTGGCGCTTTTGACCAAAAGTCAGGATGTCGACTAGTACTACCCTGGCGCTTTTAACCAAAAGTCAGGATGTCGACTAGTACTACCCTGGCGCTTTTAACCAAAAGTCAGGATGTCGACTAGTACTACCCTGGCGCTTTTAACCAAATGTCAGGATGTCGACTATAGTACTACCCTGGCGCTTTTAACCAAAAGTCAGGATGTCGACTAGTACTACCCTGGCGCTTTTAACTAAAAGTCAGGATGTCGACTAGTACTACCCTGGCGCTTTTAACCAAAAGTCAGGATGTCGACAAGTACTACCCTTTTGCTTTTAACCAAATGTCAGGATGTCGACTATAGTACTACCCTGGTGCTTTTAACCAAAAGTCAGGATGTCGACTAGTACTACCCTGGCGCTTTTAACCAAATGTCAGGATGTCGACTATAGTACTACCCTGGCGCTTTTAACCAAAAGTCAGGATGTCGACTAGTACTACCCTGGCGCTTTTAACTAAAAGTCAGGATGTCGACTAGTACTACCCTGGCGCTTTTAACCAAAAGTCAGGATGTCGACAAGTACTACCCTTTTGCTTTTAACCAAATGTCAGGATGTCGACTATAGTACTACCCTGGCGCTTTTAACCAAAAGTCAGGATGTCGACTAGTACTACCCTTTTGCTTTTAACCAAATGTCAGGATGTCAACACTAGTACTACCCTGGTGCTTTTAACCAAAAGTCAGGATGTCGACTAGTACTACCCTGGCGCTTTTAACCAAATGTCAGGATGTCGACTATAGTACTACCCTGGCGCTTTTAACCAAATGTCAGGATGTCGACTATAGTACTACCCTGGCGCTTTTAACCAAAAGTCAGGATGTCGACTAGTACTACCCTGGCGCTTTTAACCAAATGTCAGGATGTCGACTATAGTACTACCCTGGCGCTTTTAACCAAATGTCAGGATGTCGACTATAGTACTACCCTGGCGCTTTTAACCAAAAGTCAGGATGTCGACTAGTACTACCCTGGCGCTTTTAACCAAATGTCAGGATGTCGACTATAGTACTACCCTGGCGCTTTTAACCAAATGTCAGGATGTCGACTATAGTACTACCCTGGCGCTTTTAACCAAAAGTCAGGATGTCGACTATAGTACTACCCTGGCGCTTTTAACCAAAAGTCAGGATGTCGACTAGTACTACCCTTTTGCTTTTAACCAAATGTCAGGATGTCGACTATAGTACTACCCTGGCGCTTTTAACCAAATGTCAGGATGTCGACTAGTACTACCCTGGCGCTTTTAACCAAAAGTCAGGATGTCGACAAGTACTACCCTGGTGCTTTTAACCAAATGTCAGGATGTCGACTATAGTACTACCCTGGCGCTTTTAACCAAAAGTCAGGATGTCGACTAGTACTACCCTTTTGCTTTTAACCAAATGTCAGGATGTCAACACTAGTACTACCCTGGTGCTTTTAACCAAAAGTCAGGATGTCGACTAGTACTACCCTGGCGCTTTTAACCAAATGTCAGGATGTCGACTATAGTACTACCCTGGCGCTTTTAACCAAATGTCAGGATGTCGACTATAGTACTACCCTGCCGCTTTTAACCAAAAGTCAGGATGTCGACTAGTACTACCCTGGCGCTTTTAACCAAATGTCAGGATGTCGACTATAGTACTACCCTGGCGCTTTTAACCAAATGTCAGGATGTCGACTATAGTACTACCCTGGCGCTTTTAACCAAAAGTCAGGATGTCTACTAGTACTACCCTGGCGCTTTTAACCAAATGTCAGGATGTCGACTATAGTACTACCCTGGCGCTTTTAACCAAATGTCAGGATGTCGACTATAGTACTACCCTGGCGCTTTTAACCAAAAGTCAGGATGTCGACTATAGTACTACCCTGGCGCTTTTAACCAAAAGTCAGGATGTTGACTAGTACTACCCTTTTGCTTTTAACCAAATGTCAGGATGTCGACTATAGTACTACCCTGGCGCTTTTAACCAAATGTCAGGATGTCGACTATAGTACTACCCTGGCGCTTTTAACCAAAAGTCAGGATGTCGACTAGTACTACCCTGGCGCTTTTAACCAAAAGTCAGGATGTCGACTAGTACTACCCTGGCACTTTTAACCAAAAGTCAGGATGTCGACTAGTACTACCCTTTTGCTTTTAACCAAATGTCAGGATGTCGACTATAGGTCTACCCTGGCGCTTTTAACCAAAAGTCAGGATGTCGACTAGTACTACCCTGGCGCTTTTAACCAAAAGTCAGGATGTCGACTAGTACTACCCTGGCGCTTTTAACCAAAAGTCAGGATGTCGACTAGTACTACCCTGGCGCTTTTAACCAAATGTCAGGATGTCGACTATAGTACTACCCTTTTGCTTTTAACCAAAAGTCAGGATGTCGACTAGTACTACCCTGGCGCTTTTAACTAAAAGTCAGGATGTCGACTAGTACTACCCTGGCGCTTTTAACCAAAAGTCAGGATGTCGACAAGTACTACCCTTTTGCTTTTAACCAAATGTCAGGATGTCGACTATAGTACTACCCTGGTGCTTTTAACCAAAAGTCAGGATGTCGACTAGTACTACCCTGGCGCTTTTAACCAAATGTCAGGATGTCGACTATAGTACTACCCTGGCGCTTTTAACCAAAAGTCAGGATGTCGACTAGTACTACCCTGGCGCTTTTAACTAAAAGTCAGGATGTCGACTAGTGCTACCCTGGCGCTTTTAACCAAAAGTCAGGATGTCGACAAGTACTACCCTTTTGCTTTTAACCAAATGTCAGGATGTCGACTATAGTACTACCCTGGCGCTTTTAACCAAAAGTCAGGATGTCGACTAGTACTACCCTTTTGCTTTTAACCAAATGTCAGGATGTCAACACTAGTACTACCCTGGTGCTTTTAACCAAAAGTCAGGATGTCGACTAGTACTACCCTGGCGCTTTTAACCAAATGTCAGGATGTCGACTATAGTACTACCCTGGCGCTTTTAACCAAATGTCAGGATGTCGACTATAGTACTACCCTGGCGCTTTTAACCAAAAGTCAGGATGTCGACTAGTACTACCCTGGCGCTTTTAACCAAATGTCAGGATGTCGACTATAGTACTACCCTGGCGCTTTTAACCAAATGTCAGGATGTCGACTATAGTACTACCCTGGCGCTTTTAACCAAAAGTCAGGATGTCGACTAGTACTACCCTGGCGCTTTTAACCAAATGTCAGGATGTCGACTATAGTACTACCCTGGCGCTTTTAACCAAATGTCAGGATGTCGACTATAGTACTACCCTGGCGCTTTTAACCAAAAGTCAGGATGTCGACTATAGTACTACCCTGGCGCTTTTAACCAAAAGTCAGGATGTCGACTAGTACTACCCTTTTGCTTTTAACCAAATGTCAGGATGTCGACTATAGTACTACCCTGGCGCTTTTAACCAAATGTCAGGATGTCGACTATAGTACTACCCTGGCGCTTTTAACCAAAAGTCAGGATGTCGACAAGTACTACCCTGGCGCTTTTAACCAAAAGTCAGGATGTCGACTATAGTACTACCCTGGCGCTTTTAACCAAAAGTCAGGATGTCGACTAGTACTACCCTGGCGCTTTTAACCAAAAGTCAGGATGTCGACTAGTACTACCCTGGCGCTTTTAACCAAAAGTCAGGATGTCGACAAGTACTACCCTTTTGCTTTTAACCAAATGTCAGGATGTCGACTATAGTACTACCCTGGCGCTTTTAACCAAATGTCAGGATGTCGACTATAGTACTACCCTTGCGCTTTTAACCAAAAGTCAGGATGTCGACAAGTACTACCCTTTTGCTTTTAACCAAATGTCAGGATGTCGACTATAGTACTACCCTGGCGCTTTTAACCAAATGTCAGGATGTCGACTAGTACAACCCTGGCGCTTTTAACCAAATGTCAGGATGTCGACTATAGTACTACCCTGGCGCTTTTAACCAAAAGTCAGGATGTCGACTAGTACTACCCTGGCGCTTTTAACCAAAAGTCAGGATGTCGACAAGTACTACCCTTTTGCTTTTAACCAAATGTCAGGATGTCGACTATAGTACTACGATGGAGCTTTTAACCAAAAGTCAGGATGTCAACTAGTACTACCCTTTTGCTTTTAACCAAATGTCAGGATGTCGACTATAGTACTACACTGGCGCTTTTAACCAAAAGTCAGGATGTCGACTAGTACTACCCTTTTGCTTTTAACCAAATGTCAAGATGTCGACTATAGTACTACCCTGGCGCTTTTAACCAAAAGTCAGGATGTCGACTAGTACTACCCTGGCGCTTTTAACCAAAAGTCAGGATGTCGACTAGTACTACCCTGGCGCTTTTAACCAAAAGTCAGGATGTCGACTAGTACTACCCTGGCGCTTTTAACCAAAAGTCAGGATGTCGACTAGTACTACCCTGGCGCTTTTAACCAAAAGTCAGGATGTCGACTAGTACTACCCTGGCGCTTTTAACCAAAAGTCAGGATGTCGACTAGTACTACCCTGGCACTTTTAACCAAAAGTCAGGATGTCGACTAGTACTACCCTTTTGCTTTTAACCAAATGTCAGGATGTCGACTATAGGTCTACCCTGGCGCTTTTGACCAAAAGTCAGGATGTCGACTAGTACTACCCTGGCGCTTTTAACCAAAAGTCAGGATGTCGACTAGTACTACCCTGGCGCTTTTAACCAAAAGTCAGGATGTCGACTAGTACTACCCTGGCGCTTTTAACCAAATGTCAGGATGTCGACTATAGTACTACCCTTGCGCTTTTAACCAAAAGTCAGGATGTCGACTAGTACTACCCTGGCGCTTTTAACTAAAAGTCAGGATGTCGACTAGTACTACCCTGGCGCTTTTAACCAAAAGTCAGGATGTCGACAAGTACTACCCTTTTGCTTTTAACCAAATGTCAGGATGTCGACTATAGTACTACCCTGGTGCTTTTAACCAAAAGTCAGGATGTCGACTAGTACTACCCTGGCGCTTTTAACCAAATGTCAGGATGTCGACTATAGTACTACCCTGGCGCTTTTAACCAAAAGTCAGGATGTCGACTAGTACTACCCTGGCGCTTTTAACTAAAAGTCAGGATGTCGACTAGTACTACCCTGGCGCTTTTAACCAAAAGTCAGGATGTCGACAAGTACTACCCTTTTGCTTTTAACCAAATGTCAGGATGTCGACTATAGTACTACCCTGGCGCTTTTAACCAAAAGTCAGGATGTCGACTAGTACTACCCTTTTGCTTTTAACCAAATGTCAGGATGTCAACACTAGTACTACCCTGGTGCTTTTAACCAAAAGTCAGGATGTCGACTAGTACTACCCTGGCGCTTTTAACCAAATGTCAGGATGTCGACTATAGTACTACCCTGGCGCTTTTAACCAAATGTCAGGATGTCGACTATAGTACTACCCTGGCGCTTTTAACCAAAAGTCAGGATGTCGACTAGTACTACCCTTTTGCTTTTAACCAAATGTCAGGATGTCGACTATAGTACTACCCTGGCGCTTTTAACCAAATGTCAGGATGTCGACTATAGTACTACCCTGGCGCTTTTAACCAAAAGTCAGGATGTCGACTAGTACTACCCTGGCGCTTTTAACCAAATGTCAGGATGTCGACTATAGTACTACCCTGGCGCTTTTAACCAAATGTCAGGATGTCGACTATAGTACTACCCTGGCGCTTTTAACCAAAAGTCAGGATGTCGACTATAGTACTACCCTGGCGCTTTTAACCAAAAGTCAGGATGTCGACTAGTACTACCCTTTTGCTTTTAACCAAATGTCAGGATGTCGACTATAGTACTACCCTGGCGCTTTTAACCAAATGTCAGGATGTCGACTATAGTACTACCCTGGCGCTTTTAACCAAAAGTCAGGATGTCGACAAGTACTACCCTGGCGCTTTTAACCAAAAGTCAGGATGTCGACTATAGTACTACCCTGGCGCTTTTAACCAAAAGTCAGGATGTCGACTAGTACTACCCTGGCGCTTTTAACCAAAAGTCAGGATGTCGACTAGTACTACCCTGGCGCTTTTAACCAAAAGTCAGGATGTCGACAAGTACTACCCTTTTGCTTTTAACCAAATGTCAGGATGTCGACTATAGTACTACCCTGGCGCTTTTAACCAAATGTCAGGATGTCGACTATAGTACTACCCTTGCGCTTTTAACCAAAAGTCAGGATGTCGACAAGTACTACCCTTTTGCTTTTAACCAAATGTCAGGATGTCGACTATAGTACTACCCTGGCGCTTTTAACCAAATGTCAGGATGTCGACTAGTATTACCCTGGCGCTTTTAACCAAATGTCAGGATGTCGACTATAGTACTACCCTGGCGCTTTTAACCAAAAGTCAGGATGTCGACTAGTACTACCCTGGCGCTTTTAACCAAAAGTCAGGATGTCGACAAGTACTACCCTTTTGCTTTTAACCAAATGTCAGGATGTCGACTATAGTACTACGATGGAGCTTTTAACCAAAAGTCAGGATGTCGACTAGTACTACCCTTTTGCTTTTAACCAAATGTCAGGATGTCGACTATAGTACTACCCTGGCGCTTTTAACCAAAAGTCAGGATGTCGACTAGTACTACCCTTTTGCTTTTAACCAAATGTCAAGATGTCGACTATAGTACTACCCTGGCGCTTTTAACCAAATGTCAGGATGTCGACTAGTACTACCCTGGCGCTTTTAACCAAAAGTCAGGATGTCGACTAGTACTACCCTGGCGCTTTTAACCAAAAGTCAGGATGTCGACTAGTACTACCCTGGCGCTTTCAACCAAAAGTCAGGATGTCGACTAGTACTACCCTTTTGCTTTTAACCAAAAGTCAGGATGTCGACTAGTACTACCCTGGCGCTTTTAACCAAAAGTCAGGATGTCGACTAGTACTACCCTGGCGCTTTTAACCAAAAGTCAGGATGTCGACTAGTACTACCCTGGCACTTTTAACCAAAAGTCAGGATGTCGACTAGTACTACCCTTTTGCTTTTAACCAAATGTCAGGATGTCGACTATAGGTCTACCCTGGCGCTTTTGACCAAAAGTCAGGATGTCGACTAGTACTACCCTGGCGCTTTTAACCAAAAGTCAGGATGTCGACTAGTACTACCCTGGCGCTTTTAACCAAAAGTCAGGATGTCGACTAGTACTACCCTGGCGCTTTTAACCAAATGTCAGGATGTCGACTATAGTACTACCCTGGCGCTTTTAACCAAAAGTCAGGATGTCGACTAGTACTACCCTGGCGCTTTTAACTAAAAGTCAGGATGTCGACTAGTACTACCCTGGCGCTTTTAACCAAAAGTCAGGATGTCGACAAGTACTACCCTTTTGCTTTTAACCAAATGTCAGGATGTCGACTATAGTACTACCCTGGTGCTTTTAACCAAAAGTCAGGATGTCGACTAGTACTACCCTGGCGCTTTTAACCAAATGTCAGGATGTCGACTATAGTACTACCCTGGCGCTTTTAACCAAAAGTCAGGATGTCGACTAGTACTACCCTGGCGCTTTTAACTAAAAGTCAGGATGTCGACTAGTACTACCCTGGCGCTTTTAACCAAAAGTCAGGATGTCGACAAGTACTACCCTTTTGCTTTTAACCAAATGTCAGGATGTCGACTATAGTACTACCCTGGCGCTTTTAACCAAAAGTCAGGATGTCGACTAGTACTACCCTTTTGCTTTTAACCAAATGTCAGGATGTCAACACTAGTACTACCCTGGTGCTTTTAACCAAAAGTCAGGATGTCGACTAGTACTACCCTGGCGCTTTTAACCAAATGTCAGGATGTGGACTAGTACTACCCTGGCGCTTTTAACCAAATGTCAGGATGTCGACTATAGTACTACCCTGGCGCTTTTAACCAAATGTCAGGATGTCGACTATAGTACTACCCTTTTGCTTTTAACCAAATGTCAGGATGTCGACTAGTACTACCCTGGCGCTTTTAACCAAAAGTCAGGATGTCGACTAGTACTACCCTGGCGCTTTTAACCAAATGTCAGGATGTCGACTATAGTACTACCCTGGCGCTTTTAACCAAAAGTCAGGATGTCGACTAGTACTACCCTGGCGCTTTTAACCAAATGTCAGGATGTCGACTATAGTACTACCCTGGCGCTTTTAACCAAATGTCAGGATGTCGACTATAGTACTACCCTGGCGCTTTTAACCAAAAGTCAGGATGTCGACTATAGTACTACCCTGGCGCTTTTAACCAAAAGTCAGGATGTCGACTAGTACTACCCTTTTGCTTTTAACCAAATGTCAGGATGTCGACTATAGTACTACCCTGGCGCTTTTAACCAAATGTCAGGATGTCGACTATAGTACTACCCTGGCGCTTTTAACCAAATGTCAGGATGTGGACTAGTACCACCCTGGCGCTTTTAACCAAAAGTCAGGATGTCGACTAGTACTACCCTGGCGCTTTTAACCAAATGTCAGGATGTCGACTAGTACTACCCTGGCGCTTTTAACCAAAAGTCAGGATGTCGACTAGTACTACCCTTTTGCTTTTAACCAAATGTCAGGATGTCGACTATAGTACTACCCTGGCGCTTTTAACCAAATGTCAGGATGTCGACTATAGTACTACCCTGGCGCTTTTAACCAAAAGTCAGGATGTCGACTATAGTACTACCCTGGCGCTTTTAACCAAAAGTCAGGATGTCGACTAGTACTACCCTTTTGCTTTTAACCAAATGTCAGGATGTCGACTATAGTACTACCCTGGCGCTTTTAACCAAATGTCAGGATGTCGACTATAGTACTACCCTGGCGCTTTTAACCAAAAGTCAGGATGTCGACTAGTACTACCCTGGCGCTTTTAACCAAATGTCAGGATGTCGACTATAGTACTACCCTGGCGCTTTTAACCAAATGTCAGGATGTCGACTATAGTACTACCCTGGCGCTTTTAACCAAAAGTCAGGATGTCGACTATAGTACTACCCTGGCGCTTTTAACCAAAAGTCAGGATGTCGACTAGTACTACCCTTTTGCTTTTAACCAAATGTCAGGATGTCGACTATAGTACTACCCTGGCGCTTTTAACCAAATGTCAGGATGTCGACTATAGTACTACCCTGGCGCTTTTAACCAAAAGTCAGGATGTCGACAAGTACTACCCTGGCGCTTTTAACCAAAAGTCAGGATGTCGACTATAGTACTACCCTGGCGCTTTTAACCAAAAGTCAGGATGTCGACTAGTACTACCCTGGCGCTTTTAACCAAAAGTCAGGATGTCGACTAGTACTACCCTGGCGCTTTTAACCAAAAGTCAGGATGTCGACAAGTACTACCCTTTTGCTTTTAACCAAATGTCAGGATGTCGACTATAGTACTACCCTGGCGCTTTTAACCAAATGTCAGGATGTCGACTATAGTACTACCCTTGCGCTTTTAACCAAAAGTCAGGATGTCGACAAGTACTACCCTTTTGCTTTTAACCAAATCTCAGGATGTCGACTATAGTACTACCCTGGCGCTTTTAACCAAATGTCAGGATGTCGACTAGTATTACCCTGGCGCTTTTAACCAAATGTCAGGATGTCGACTATAGTACTACCCTGGCGCTTTTAACCAAAAGTCAGGATGTCGACTAGTACTACCCTGGCGCTTTTAACCAAAAGTCAGGATGTCGACAAGTACTACCCTTTTGCTTTTAACCAAATGTCAGGATGTCGACTATAGTACTACGATGGAGCTTTTAACCAAAAGTCAGGATGTCGACTAGTACTACCCTTTTGCTTTTAACCAAATGTCAGGATGTCGACTATAGTACTACCCTGGCGCTTTTAACCAAAAGTCAGGATGTCGACTAGTACTACCCTTTTGCTTTTAACCAAATGTCAAGATGTCGACTATAGTACTACCCTGGCGCTTTTAACCAAATGTCAGGATGTCGACTAGTACTACCCTGGCGCTTTTAACCAAAAGTCAGGATGTCGACTAGTACTACCCTGGCGCTTTTAACCAAAAGTCAGGATGTCGACTAGTACTACCCTGGCGCTTTCAACCAAAAGTCAGGATGTCGACTAGTACTACCCTTTTGCTTTTAACCAAAAGTCAGGATGTCGACTAGTACTACCCTGGCGCTTTTAACCAAAAGTCAGGATGTCGACTAGTACTACCCTGGCGCTTTTAACCAAAAGTCAGGATGTCGACTAGTACTACCCTGGCACTTTTAACCAAAAGTCAGGATGTCGACTAGTACTACCCTTTTGCTTTTAACCAAATGTCAGGATGTCGACTATAGGTCTACCCTGGCGCTTTTGACCAAAAGTCAGGATGTCGACTAGTACTACCCTGGCGCTTTTAACCAAAAGTCAGGATGTCGACTAGTACTACCCTGGCGCTTTTAACCAAAAGTCAGGATGTCGACTAGTACTACCCTGGCGCTTTTAACCAAATGTCAGGATGTCGACTATAGTACTACCCTGGCGCTTTTAACCAAAAGTCAGGATGTCGACTAGTACTACCCTGGCGCTTTTAACTAAAAGTCAGGATGTCGACTAGTACTACCCTGGCGCTTTTAACCAAAAGTCAGGATGTCGACAAGTACTACCCTTTTGCTTTTAACCAAATGTCAGGATGTCGACTATAGTACTACCCTGGTGCTTTTAACCAAAAGTCAGGATGTCGACTAGTACTACCCTGGCGCTTTTAACCAAATGTCAGGATGTCGACTATAGTACTACCCTGGCGCTTTTAACCAAAAGTCAGGATGTCGACTAGTACTACCCTGGCGCTTTTAACTAAAAGTCAGGATGTCGACTAGTACTACCCTGGCGCTTTTAACCAAAAGTCAGGATGTCGACAAGTACTACCCTTTTGCTTTTAACCAAATGTCAGGATGTCGACTATAGTACTACCCTGGCGCTTTTAACCAAAAGTCAGGATGTCGACTAGTACTACCCTTTTGCTTTTAACCAAATGTCAGGATGTCAACACTAGTACTACCCTGGTGCTTTTAACCAAAAGTCAGGATGTCGACTAGTACTACCCTGGCGCTTTTAACCAAATGTCAGGATGTGGACTAGTACTACCCTGGCGCTTTTAACCAAATGTCAGGATGTCGACTATAGTACTACCCTGGCGCTTTTAACCAAATGTCAGGATGTCGACTATAGTACTACCCTTTTGCTTTTAACCAAATGTCAGGATGTCGACTAGTACTACCCTGGCGCTTTTAACCAAAAGTCAGGATGTCGACTAGTACTACCCTGGCGCTTTTAACCAAATGTCAGGATGTCGACTATAGTACTACCCTGGCGCTTTTAACCAAAAGTCAGGATGTCGACTAGTACTACCCTGGCGCTTTTAACCAAATGTCAGGATGTCGACTATAGTACTACCCTGGCGCTTTTAACCAAATGTCAGGATGTCGACTATAGTACTACCCTGGCGCTTTTAACCAAAAGTCAGGATGTCGACTATAGTACTACCCTGGCGCTTTTAACCAAAAGTCAGGATGTCGACTAGTACTACCCTTTTGCTTTTAACCAAATGTCAGGATGTCGACTATAGTACTACCCTGGCGCTTTTAACCAAATGTCAGGATGTCGACTATAGTACTACCCTGGCGCTTTTAACCAAAAGTCAGGATGTCGACAAGTACTACCCTTTTGCTTTTAACCAAATGTCAGGATGTCGACTATAGTACTACCCTTTTGCTTTTAACCAAATGTCAGGATGTCGACTATAGTACTACCCTGGCGCTTTTAACCAAATGTCAGGATGTCGACTATAGTACTACCCTGGCGCTTTTAACCAAATGTCAGGATGTGGACTAGTACCACCCTGGCGCTTTTAACCAAAAGTCAGGATGTCGACTAGTACTACCCTGGCGCTTTTAACCAAATGTCAGGATGTCGACTAGTACTACCCTGGCGCTTTTAACCAAAAGTCAGGATGTCGACTAGTACTACCCTTTTGCTTTTAACCAAATGTCAGGATGTCGACTATAGTACTACCCTGGCGCTTTTAACCAAATGTCAGGATGTCGACTATAGTACTACCCTGGCGCTTTTAACCAAAAGTCAGGATGTCGACTATAGTACTACCCTGGCGCTTTTAACCAAAAGTCAGGATGTCGACTAGTACTACCCTTTTGCTTTTAACCAAATGTCAGGATGTCGACTATAGTACTACCCTGGCGCTTTTAACCAAATGTCAGGATGTCGACTATAGTACTACCCTGGCGCTTTTAACCAAAAGTCAGGATGTCGACTAGTACTACCCTGGCGCTTTTAACCAAATGTCAGGATGTCGACTATAGTACTACCCTGGCGCTTTTAACCAAATGTCAGGATGTCGACTATAGTACTACCCTGGCGCTTTTAACCAAAAGTCAGGATGTCGACTATAGTACTACCCTGGCGCTTTTAACCAAAAGTCAGGATGTCGACTAGTACTACCCTTTTGCTTTTAACCAAATGTCAGGATGTCGACTATAGTACTACCCTGGCGCTTTTAACCAAATGTCAGGATGTCGACTATAGTACTACCCTGGCGCTTTTAACCAAAAGTCAGGATGTCGACAAGTACTACCCTGGCGCTTTTAACCAAAAGTCAGGATGTCGACTATAGTACTACCCTGGCGCTTTTAACCAAAAGTCAGGATGTCGACTAGTACTACCCTGGCGCTTTTAACCAAAAGTCAGGATGTCGACTAGTACTACCCTGGCGCTTTTAACCAAAAGTCAGGATGTCGACAAGTACTACCCTTTTGCTTTTAACCAAATGTCAGGATGTCGACTATAGTACTACCCTGGCGCTTTTAACCAAATGTCAGGATGTCGACTATAGTACTACCCTTGCGCTTTTAACCAAAAGTCAGGATGTCGACAAGTACTACCCTTTTGCTTTTAACCAAATGTCAGGATGTCGACTATAGTACTACCCTGGCGCTTTTAACCAAATGTCAGGATGTCGACTAGTATTACCCTGGCGCTTTTAACCAAATGTCAGGATGTCGACTATAGTACTACCCTGGCGCTTTTAACCAAAAGTCAGGATGTCGACTAGTACTACCCTGGCGCTTTTAACCAAAAGTCAGGATGTCGACAAGTACTACCCTTTTGCTTTTAACCAAATGTCAGGATGTCGACTATAGTACTACGATGGAGCTTTTAACCAAAAGTCAGGATGTCGACTAGTACTACCCTTTTGCTTTTAACCAAATGTCAGGATGTCGACTATAGTACTACCCTGGCGCTTTTAACCAAAAGTCAGGATGTCGACTAGTACTACCCTTTTGCTTTTAACCAAATGTCAAGATGTCGACTATAGTACTACCCTGGCGCTTTTAACCAAATGTCAGGATGTCGACTAGTACTACCCTGGCGCTTTTAACCAAAAGTCAGGATGTCGACTAGTACTACCCTGGCGCTTTTAACCAAAAGTCAGGATGTCGACTAGTACTACCCTGGCGCTTTCAACCAAAAGTCAGGATGTCGACTAGTACTACCCTTTTGCTTTTAACCAAAAGTCAGGATGTCGACTAGTACTACCCTGGCGCTTTTAACCAAAAGTCAGGATGTCGACTAGTACTACCCTGGCGCTTTTAACCAAAAGTCAGGATGTCGACTAGTACTACCCTGGCACTTTTAACCAAAAGTCAGGATGTCGACTAGTACTACCCTTTTGCTTTTAACCAAATGTCAGGATGTCGACTATAGGTCTACCCTGGCGCTTTTGACCAAAAGTCAGGATGTCGACTAGTACTACCCTGGCGCTTTTAACCAAAAGTCAGGATGTCGACTAGTACTACCCTGGCGCTTTTAACCAAAAGTCAGGATGTCGACTAGTACTACCCTGGCGCTTTTAACCAAATGTCAGGATGTCGACTATAGTACTACCCTGGCGCTTTTAACCAAAAGTCAGGATGTCGACTAGTACTACCCTGGCGCTTTTAACTAAAAGTCAGGATGTCGACTAGTACTACCCTGGCGCTTTTAACCAAAAGTCAGGATGTCGACAAGTACTACCCTTTTGCTTTTAACCAAATGTCAGGATGTCGACTATAGTACTACCCTGGTGCTTTTAACCAAAAGTCAGGATGTCGACTAGTACTACCCTGGCGCTTTTAACCAAATGTCAGGATGTCGACTATAGTACTACCCTGGCGCTTTTAACCAAAAGTCAGGATGTCGACTAGTACTACCCTGGCGCTTTTAACTAAAAGTCAGGATGTCGACTAGTACTACCCTGGCGCTTTTAACCAAAAGTCAGGATGTCGACAAGTACTACCCTTTTGCTTTTAACCAAATGTCAGGATGTCGACTATAGTACTACCCTGGCGCTTTTAACCAAAAGTCAGGATGTCGACTAGTACTACCCTTTTGCTTTTAACCAAATGTCAGGATGTCAACACTAGTACTACCCTGGTGCTTTTAACCAAAAGTCAGGATGTCGACTAGTACTACCCTGGCGCTTTTAACCAAATGTCAGGATGGGGACTAGTACTACCCTGGCGCTTTTAACCAAATGTCAGGATGTCGACTATAGTACTACCCTGGCGCTTTTAACCAAATGTCAGGATGTCGACTATAGTACTACCCTTTTGCTTTTAACCAAATGTCAGGATGTCGACTAGTACTACCCTGGCGCTTTTAACCAAAAGTCAGGATGTCGACTAGTACTACCCTGGCGCTTTTAACCAAATGTCAGGATGTCGACTATAGTACTACCCTGGCGCTTTTAACCAAAAGTCAGGATGTCGACTAGTACTACCCTGGCGCTTTTAACCAAATGTCAGGATGTCGACTATAGTACTACCCTGGCGCTTTTAACCAAATGTCAGGATGTCGACTATAGTACTACCCTGGCGCTTTTAACCAAAAGTCAGGATGTCGACTATAGTACTACCCTGGCGCTTTTAACCAAAAGTCAGGATGTCGACTAGTACTACCCTTTTGCTTTTAACCAAATGTCAGGATGTCGACTATAGTACTACCCTGGCGCTTTTAACCAAATGTCAGGATGTCGACTATAGTACTACCCTGGCGCTTTTAACCAAAAGTCAGGATGTCGACAAGTACTACCCTTTTGCTTTTAACCAAATGTCAGGATGTCGACTATAGTACTACCCTTTTGCTTTTAACCAAATGTCAGGATGTCGACTATAGTACTACCCTGGCGCTTTTAACCAAATGTCAGGATGTCGACTATAGTACTACCCTGGCGCTTTTAACCAAATGTCAGGATGTGGACTAGTACTACCCTGGCGCTTTTAACCAAAAGTCAGGATGTCGACTAGTACTACCCTGGCGCTTTTAACCAAATGTCAGGATGTCGACTAGTACTACCCTGGCGCTTTTAACCAAAAGTCAGGATGTCGACTAGTACTACCCTTTTGCTTTTAACCAAATGTCAGGATGTCGACTATAGTACTACCCTGGCGCTTTTAACCAAATGTCAGGATGTCGACTATAGTACTACCCTGGCGCTTTTAACCAAAAGTCAGGATGTCGACTATAGTACTACCCTGGCGCTTTTAACCAAAAGTCAGGATGTCGACTAGTACTACCCTTTTGCTTTTAACCAAATGTCAGGATGTCGACTATAGTACTACCCTGGCACTTTTAACCAAATGTCAGGATGTCGACTATAGTACTACCCTGGCGCTTTTAACCAAAAGTCAGGATGTCGACAAGTACTACCCTTTTGCTTTTAACCAAATGTCAGGATGTCGACTATAGTACTACCCTGGCGCTTTTAACCAAAAGTCAGGATGTCGACTAGTACTACCCTGGCGCTTTTAACCAAAAGTCAGGATGTCGACTATAGTACTACCCTGGCGCTTTTAACCAAAAGTCAGGATGTCGACTAGTACTACCCTGGCGCTTTTAACCAAAAGTCAGGATGTCGACTAGTACTACCCTTTTGCTTTTAACCAAATGTCAGGATGTCGACTATAGTACTACCCTGGCGCTTTTAACCAAATGTCAGGATGTCGACTATAGTACTACCCTGGCGCTTTTAACCAAAAGTCAGGATGTCGACAAGTACTACCCTTTTGCTTTTAACCAAATGTCAGGATGTCGACTATAGTACTACCCTGGCGCTTTTAACCAAAAGTCAGGATGTCGACTAGTACTACCCTGGCGCTTTTAACCAAATGTCAGGATGTCGACTATAGTACTACCCTGGCGCTTTTAACCAAAAGTCAGGATGTCGACTAGTACTACCCTGGCGCTTTTAACCAAAAGTCAGGATGTCGACTAGTACTACCCTGGCGCTTTTAACCAAAAGTCAGGATGTCGACAAGTACTACCCTTTTGCTTTTAACCAAATGTCAGGATGTCGACTATAGTACTACCCTGGCGCTTTTAACCAAAAGACAGGATGTCGACTAGTACTACCCTTTTGCTTTTAACCAAATGTCAGGATGTCGACTATAGTACTACGATGGCGCTTTTAACCAAAAGTCAGGATGTCGACTAGTACTACCCTGGCGCTTTTAACCAAAAGTCAGGATGTCGACTAGTACTACCCTGGCGCTTTTAACCAAAAGTCAGGATGTCGACTAGTACTACCCTGGCGCTTTTAACCAAAAGTCAGGATGTCGACTAGTACTACCCTGGCGCTTTTAACCAAAAGTCAGGATGTCGACTAGTACTACCCTGGCGCTTTTAACCAAAAGTCAGGATGTCGACTAGTACTACCCTGGCGCTTTTAACCAAAAGTCAGGATGTCGACTAGTACTACCCTGGCGCTTTTAACCAAAAGTCAGGATGTCGACTAGTACTACCCTGGCGCTTTTAACCAAATGTCAGGATGTCGACTATAGTACTACCCTGGCGCTTTTAACCAAAAGTCAGGATGTCAACTAGTACTACCCTGGCGCTTTTATCCAAATGTCAGGATGTCGACTATAGTACTACCCTGGCGCTTTTAACCAAATGTCAGGATGTCGACTATAGTACTACCCTGGCGCTTTTAACCAAAAGTCAGTATGTCGACTATAGTACTACCCTGGCGCTTTTAACCAAAAGTCAGGATGTCGACTATAGTACTACCCTGCCGCTTTTAACCAAATGTCAGGATGTCGACTATAGTACTATCCTGGCGCTTTTAACCAAATGTCAGGATGTCGACTATAGTACTACCCTGGCGCTTTTAACCAAAAGTCAGGATGTCGACAAGTACTACCCTTTTGCTTTTAACCAAATGTCAGGATGTCGACTATAGTACTACCCTGGCGCTTTTAACCAAAAGTCAGGATGTCGACTAGTACTACCCTGGCGCTTTTAACCAAATGTCAGGATGTCGACTATAGTACTACCCTGGCGCTTTTAACCAAAAGTCAGGATGTCGACTAGCACTACCCTGGCGCTTTTAACCAAATGTCAGGATGTCGACTAGTACTACCCTGGCGCTTTTAACCAAAAGTCAGGATGTCGACAAGTACTACCCTTTTGCTTTTAACCAAATGTCAGGATGTCGACTATAGTACTACCCTGGCGCTTTTAACCAAATGTCAGGATGTCGACTATAGTACTACCCTGGCTCTTTTAACCAAAAGTCAGGATGTCGACAAGTACTACCCTTTTGCTTTTAACCAAATGTCAGGATGTCGACTATAGTACTACCCTGGCGCTTTTAACCAAATGTCAGGATGTCGACTAGTACTACCCTGGCGCTTTTAACCAAATGTCAGGATGTCGACTATAGTACTACCCTGGCGCTTTTAACCAAAAGTCAGGATGTCGACTAGTACTACCCTGGCGCTTTTAACCAAAAGTCAGGATGTCGACAACTACTACCCTCTTGCTTTTAGCCAAATGTCAGGATGTCGACTATAGTACTACGATGGAGCTTTTAACCAAAAGTCAGGATGTCGACTAGTACTACCCTTTTGCTTTTAACCAAATGTCAGGATGTCGACTATAGTACTACCCTGGCGCTTTTAACCAAAAGTCAGGATGTCGACTAGTACTACCCTTGCGCTTTTAACCAAATGTCAAGATGTCGACTATAGTACTACCCTGGCGCTTTTAACCAAAAGTCAGGATGTCGACTAGTACTACCCTGGCGCTTTTAACCAAAAGTCAGGATGTCGACTAGTACTACCCTGGCGCTTTTAACCAAAAGTCAGGATGTCGACTAGTACTACCCTGGCGCTTTCAACCAAAAGTCAGGATGTCGACTAGTACTACCCTGGCGCTTTTAACCAAAAGTCAGGATGTCGACTAGTACTACCCTGGCGTTTTTAACCAAAAGTCAGTATGTCGACTAGTACTACCCTTTTGCTTTTAACCAAAAGTCAGGATGTCGACTAGTACTACCCTGGCACTTTTAACCAAAAGTCAGGATGTCGACTAGTACTACCCTTTTGCTTTTAACCAAATGTCAGGATGTCGACTATAGTACTACCCTGGTGCTTTTAACCAAAAGTCAGGATGTCGACTAGTACTACCCTGGCGCTTTTAACCAAAAGTCAGGATGTCGACTAGTACTACCCTGGCGCTTTTAACCAAAAGTCAGGATGTCGACTAGTACTACCCTGGCGCTTTTAACCAAATGTCAGGATGTCGACTATAGTACTACCCTGGCGCTTTTAACCAAAAGTCAGGATGTCGACTAGTACTACCCTGGCGCTTTTAACTAAAAGTCAGGATGTCGACTAGTACTACCCTGGCGCTTTTAACCAAAAGTCAGGATGTCGACAAGTTCTACCCTTTTGCTTTTAACCAAATGTCAGGATGTCGACTATAGTACTACCCTGGTGCTTTTAACCAAAAGTCAGGATGTCGACTAGTACTACCCTTTTGCTTTTAACCAAATGTCAGGATGTCGACTATAGTACTACCCTGGCGCTTTTAACCAAAAGTCAGGATGTCGACTAGTACTACCCTGGCGCTTTTAACTAAAAGTCAGGATGTCGACTAGTACTACCCTGGCGCTTTTAACCAAATGTCAGGATGTCGACTGTAGTACTACCCTGGCGCTTTTAACCAAAAGTCAGGATGTCGACTAGTACTACCCTTTTGCTTTTAACCAAATGTCAGGATGTCGACTATAGTACTACCCTGGTGCTTTTAACCAAAAGTCAGGATGTCGACTAGTACTACCCTGGCGCTTTTAACCAAGTGTCAGGATGTGGACTAGTACTACCCTGGCGCTTTTAACCAAATGTCAGGATGTCGACTATAGTACTACCCTGGCGCTTTTAACCAAATGTCAGGATGTCGACTATAGTACTACCCTTTTGCTTTTAACCAAATGTCAGGATGTCGACTACTACTACCCTGGCGCTTTTAACCAAAAGTCAGGATGTCGACTAGTACTACCCTGGCGCTTTTAACCAAATGTCAGGATGTCGACTATAGTACTACCCTGGCGCTTTTAACCAAAAGTCAGGATGTCGACTAGTACTACCCTGGCGCTTTTAACCAAATGTCAGGATGTCGACTATAGTACTACCCTGGCGCTTTTAACCAAATGTCAGGATGTCGACTATAGTACTACCCTGGCGCTTTTAACCAAAAGTCAGGATGTCGACTATAGTACTACCCTGGCGCTTCTTCACAAAAGTCAGGATGTCGACTAGTACTACCCTTTTGCTTTTAACCAAATGTCAGGATGTCGACTATAGTACTACCCTGGCGCTTTTAACCAAATGTCAGGATGTCGACTATAGTACTACCCTGGCGCTTTTAACCAAAAGTCAGGATGTCGACAAGTACTACCCTTTTGCTTTTAACCAAATGTCAGGATGTCGACTATAGTACTACCCTGGCGCTTTTAACCAAAAGTCAGGATGTCGACAAGTACT
The DNA here is from genome assembly GCF_037392515.1 of Haliotis asinina. NCBI lineage: Eukaryota > Metazoa > Mollusca > Gastropoda > Lepetellida > Haliotidae > Haliotis > Haliotis asinina. The sequence goes on from NC_090289.1 coordinate 57,053,001, forward strand.
ACCCTTTTGCTTTTAACCAAAAGTCAGGATGTCGACTAGTACTACCCTGGCGCTTTTAACCAAATGTCAGGATGTGGACTAGTACTACCCTGGCGCTTTTAACCAAATGTCAGGATGTCGACTATAGTACTACCCTGGCGCTTTTAACCAAATGTCAGGATGTCGACTATAGTACTACCCTTTTTCTTTTAACCAAATGTCAGGATGTGGACTAGTACTACCCTGGCGCTTTTAACTAAAAGTCAGGATGTCGACTAGTACTACCCTGGCGCTTTTAACCAAATGTCAGGATGTCGACTATAGTACTACCCTGGCGCTTTTAACCAAAAGTCAGGATGTCGACTAGTACTACCCTGGCGCTTTTAACCAAATGTCAGGATGTCGACTATAGTACTACCCTGGCGCTTTTAACCAAATGTCAGGATGTCGACTATAGTACTACCCTGGCGCTTTTGACCAAAAGTCAGGATGTCGACTATAGTACTACCCTGGCGCTTTTAACCAAAAGTCAGGATGTCGACTAGTACTACCCTTTTGCTTTTAACCAAATGTCAGGATGTCGACTATAGTACTACCCTGGCGCTTTTAACCAAATGTCAGGATGTCGACTATAGTACTACCCTGGCGCTTTTAACCAAAATTCAGGATGTCGACAAGTACTACCCTTTTGCTTTTAACCAAATGTCAGGATGTCGACTATAGTACTACCCTGGCGCTTTTAACCAAAAGTCAGGATGTCGACTAGTACTACCCTGGCGCTTTTAACCAAATGTCAGGATGTCGACTATAGTACTACCCTGGCGCTTTTAACCAAAAGTCAGGATGTCGACTAGTACTACCCTGGCGCTTTTAACCAAAAGTCAGGATGTCGACTAGTACTACCCTGGCGCTTTTAACCAAAAGTCAGGATGTCGACAAGTACTACCCTTTTGCTTTTAACCAAATGTCAGGATGTCGACTATAGTACTACCCTGGCGCTTTTAACCAAATGTCAGGATGTCGACTATAGTACTACCCTGGCGCTTTTAACCAAAAGTCAGGATGTCGACAAGTACTACCCTTTTGCTTTTAACCAAATGTCAGGATGTCGACTATAGTACTACCCTGGCGCTTTTAACCAAAAGTCAGGATGTCGACTAGTACTACCCTTTTGCTTTTAACCAAATGTCAGGATGTCGACTATAGTACTACCCTGGCGCTTTTAACCAAAAGTCAGGATGTCGACTAGTACTACCCTGGCGCTTTTAACCAAAAGTCAGGATGTCGACTAGTACTACCCTGGCGCTTTTAACCAAAAGTCAGGATGTCGACAAGTACTACCTTTTTGCTTTTAACCAAATGTCAGGATGTCGACTATAGTACTACCCTGGCGCTTTTAACCAAAAGTCAGGATGTCGACTAGTACTACCCTTTTGCTTTTAACCAAATGTCAGGATGTCGACTATAGTACTACCCTGGCGCTTTTAACCAAAAGTCAGGATGTCGACTAGTACTACCCTGGCGCTTTTAACCAAAAGTCAGGATGTCGACTAGTACTACCCTGGCGCTTTTAACCAAAAGTCAGGATGTCGACTAGTACTACCCTGGCGCTTTTAACCAAAAGTCAGGATGTCGACTAGTACTAACCTGGCGCTTTTAACCAAAAGTCAGGATGTCGACTAGTACTACCCTGGCGCTTTTAACCAAAAGTCAGGATGTCGACTAGTACTACCCTGGCGCTTTTAACCAAAAGTCAGGATGTCGACTAGTACTACCCTGGCGCTTTTAACCAAAAGTCAGGATGTCGACTAGTACTACCCTGGCGCTTTTAACCAAATGTCAGGATGTCGACTATAGTACTACCCTGGCGCTTTTAACCAAAAGTCAGGATGTCGACTAGTACTACCCTGGCGCTTTTAACCAAAAGTCAGGATGTCGACTAGTACTACCCTGGCGCTTTTAACCAAAAGTCAGGATGTCGACTAGTACTACCCTGGCGCTTTTAACCAAAAGTCAGGATGTCGACTAGTACTACCCTGGCGCTTTTAACCAAAAGTCAGGATGTGGACTAGTACTACCCTGGCGCTTTTAACCAAAAGTCAGGATGTCGACTAGTACTACCCTGGCGCTTTTAACCAAAAGTCAGGATGTCGACTAGTACTACCCTGGCGCTTTTAACCAAAAGTCAGGATGTCGACTAGTACTACCCTGGCGCTTTTAACCAAAAGTCAGGATGTCGACTAGTACTACCCTGACGCTTTTAACCAAAAGTCAGGATGCTCCCTGTTGGTGGTCGTGTTTCAGCAAGGCGCAGTTCCTTTAACTCGACAGGTTGAGGTTGGACACCATCATAGGAGCGTTGTCACACGGTGTCACGCAACTTTGTTAAAGTTTACTAGCGCGGAGATTGTTTAAAAAACGTTTGCGTTTGGCATCCATCATTTATCCCGAGGTGGGTATGGTACAGAAAGACGGCAATTTTGGTGGATATACAACTTCTTTTTTTCTATGTAAGGCGACGCATGGCAACATTAGACCATGTCGAAATGTCGCCTTTCACAGAACATATGAAGTTGTAGATCCAAAAAGATTGTCATCATTTTACCTACATCTTCAATAGAACAAATCTACGAAGCTCTTGTAGATCATCGTTTTATTCTACATAAATTACACCATAAGTATACGCATATGACACCACAGTGGATGTATCTCCTAGTATCCACTGACAAATGGTGTCGTGGTCAGCGTAATCATGTGGTTCATTTCGTTGCGTACTATTCTCTAGCTATTTGCGCCGCATGTCTGTATGTCAAGGTACCCATGGTATGCTCATATTTGAGGTCAGACAAGTGAATGGTTTCATGTAATGGTAAATACACCTCAGTAAATCATCTGTGTTTATGTTGTAGGCCTACCATGCGACCGCCGACTGTGCAAGCTGAACACAACTGCAGACGAAGTGATGTCGAGACAACGTATATTAGCCAGGAAACTTGTTGAACTTGCAGATGACCTTGATAAACAGCAAAGGAAACTGCGCAAGGCGAAAGTCGGTCTCTCCGCCTCCAGTGCTGTCGGTGCAGCATTGTCGGCAACAGGATTCGGGTTGTCCTTCGTCTCATTTGGGGCTTCGTTGGTCTTGACGTCAGTCGGAACAGGCATCTCTATCGCCAGTACCGTTGGGGCCGCGGCGACCAAGGTCGCAGACAAGATCATCAAACGGAAGAAGGTAGATGAAACTAACGCATGCGTAAAGGCCTACACACACGCTGTACAACAGTTCGCTCCAGTTCTCGAGTTCTTCTGTGAAGGTCTCTCTTCTCGTGATGACAAAGCAAGGTTGAGACAGATCCTCACAGACTCTAGAGTGACGTCAAGTAATATTGGTATCATCGACGTAAAGTCTCCAGACAAGCTATGTGCTGCATGTGCCAAAGGGCACCAGATCATGGCCACCACGTTACGTGTCCAGGAGCTTATGGCGGAGATCGAAGGAGACCCTAGTATGGAGGCACCAGGCCTGGATGTCGCCAGTTGGACTGCTGGGGTTATCTCGGACAAGTCGACGTTTGGGAAGGGGACATACAAGACGTTCAATGCTGCTGCCAAGGCTATACATATCGGCGATGTGGCGCTGACTGGGGTGGGAATAATTCTTGACGTTGGGTCAATTATCTACAACAGTATCAAACTTCACAACAAGGAGCCGTCCGAGGTAGCTCTGCTCATACGGGACTTGGCGCTGGCTTTGGATCCGAACTTAGGGTGAACTCTTATCAAACTAAAAAAAAATAAAACCTCTGTGTTACAATTGCCCGACGTTTATGTTACAGGGGACTAAGTTCGAAACACGAAGCTTTACTGGCCCGTCCGAATTACATTGTTTGATCCCACTGTATGTCTGCTTATCGTATTACATGTGTCGCTGATGCGGTTACTGGTCACCCATCCCGTGCACAGGGTCAGAGTATCACACTGGACATTGATTCAAACCTTGAAAATGGACATCAGATGATATTGTTGTCTTTTAGTGATGCTTTGTGCACGATGTTTTTGTCAGATCATTAAATGTATAGAGCTGTTTATATTAGTTGAGTCTTGTGTTGTATCGAGAGGATACGCATTGTACAACCCAATGTCAAAATCATGTCAAAGTTAAGTCATCAATTATCATCACGTTTGCTTTTGGGACATCGTCTCCTTTGAATGATTGACTGGTGAATTGAACTTACTGCCACCCATGAAAGGTTGCTTGCAAACAACCAGGAAAACGCCCCGTGTCATATGTTACCGGAGGGACAGAAACAAACATATTGATAACAGGCAGGGTGTTGGCTGGAAACACAGTGATTCGTCTCGTAAGTAGTCACTTTTCAGATAGCTTGTACAACATGTATAATTATAATATGTTATATTTTATATCCAATACATTTATTTCCCCAAGCCACTGGTATATGAATTATATATTGTTGACGTTTGATAATGTAAACAATTTTACATATTTTACCTTCACTGTACGCTCAACCGAGTCAACGTGGGACAAAGAGGAAATTAAATAGACGATTTCTGTGGGGAAATATTTTTCGACACTGTACGCGTGTGTGGAGTTTGCAAGCGTGGTGAGTGAATATGCTTACACCTTTAGTTACTGGTTGACATATTTCGCGATGACGGATGAACGTGGATTAGAAATATATTGTGGAAAACCATTAACATACTCTGACAATCACTAAAGTTAATCTGGGCCTTGTCGAGAGCATGTTCCTCACACATGACTTACAGAGATGGCGCGTCGTATTTGTTTACTTAAGGCCGTATAAGTCAAACATTTCCTCGGTGAGACATGAGGTATGTTGAATAAACACACACGTGGACATAAGTTTGAATCTACAACAAAAGGACATTCTCCTTTTAATTCTGGTCATTGAATAGTTGGAAACCCACCTCAACAAGTAAAGATCCTAAATCACGAAAGGCCGTAACTCTGTTCATACAAGAGTAGATAGATAGAATCTTTTGTTCATTTGGTAATTAAGCTAGATCCAACTCTGTCAATCAGTAATAAAACATTACAAATTTATCAACATAAAAATATATGGTATTCTGTTCATGGCAACTAGGTTGCATGAGATAAATGCAGACGTACATCATTTCTTTGTCAGGCACAATGACAAGCAAGCATGAGAAGTTACAGAGGTTGTCTGACGCGTCAGATGTCTGTTTGGAGAAACTTGATATCGTCATAGGAAAGCTGTATGCTCTAGCGGATGAACTGGACATTCAACAGAAGAAAATGGACATAGCAAAAATTGGTTTCGCAAGTTCTGGTGTTGTTGGAGGAGGTTTGGCCATTGCCGGTTTCGGTTTGTCCTTTGTCACATTTGGAGCCTCCTTGATCCTGACGGCTGTGGGAACAGGCATCGCTGTGGCTAGCGGTGCTGGCGGGATCGCTACAACAATTGCTGAGAAAATTGTTAAAAACAAAAGAGTCAAAGAAGCTAAGGAAGCGGTTATGGAGTATTCCTCTGCCCTAGCAGACTTTGTCCTTATCCTTGAAGTCTTCAGTGATGCCTTGACACACGACGAGCAGGTCCGTATGCTGGCTATTCTGCAATCGTCCTCCTTCGATGGGACTTCAAATGAGGATCTCGTCAGTGACTTGCAGGATCACACGAAGGCTGCAGGTGCCTATAGGAAAGCTCACAAGATCCTGAAAGCGGCCAAAATTGTTGAGGCTACAGTTGGTGCCATAGAGACTGGCGCTAAAGCAGGACTCCACGCGAGTGCCAAGGCCGGCCAAGCGGCTGCTGATATTGGAGGGGAGGTGTTTACAGGTGGCAAGGAGGCATTTCGAGCACTGGGGACTGCTGCTAAAGCTATCAAGATAGGAGGGGTAGTCTTGTCAGGCGTTGGTGTCATCATTGACGTCGGTTCCATTATATACTACAGCATCAAAATACGTAAACGTAAACCGTCAGAGATTGCACAGATGATTCGTAAAGTTGGCCGTTCTCTGGAACTTGGGGAAGACGTGGCTCTCAAGAAAGATGAGGAGCATCTGTCCGCAGAGATTGAGAGCAAGCTGGGGATTACAGCTAACGATGACGTAAAGGCTGTAGAATAGCATCACTTGGCAAAAGCATCATGCCATGTGTTACACATCGAAATCAGCTAGAAGTAGTTTATGGAAAGGACAATGCGATTATTGTTGATCTGCAGGACATACTCCATACAATCAACACATTTCATATTTCCTGCTTCTTTCAAACAGACAACGGAAAGTAGGGAGGCCAAGGATTGTGTTGTTTAATGCTGGCGGCAAGGCGTACATATTTTAACTATCCGATGTGTATCAAAACGTGCAAATAAATGTTAGTCGGATAATCGAGTGAAAAGAATACATAATGTGAACGTGTTTATTTCTAAAACAGAGTGTTAAACCATTGACACACTGACATGAGGTTTAAATATCTGTTTCGTACCGACATGTACCAATTCATAAACATATTGATCATGATCTGCTAGTACCTTATCAGTGATCTTACATTGTGTACCTCATTTGCTGCCAAGAAAAGCAATCTCAGTCATTTGTCTTTTGTAGTACAATCATAATACTGTGATGTCCGGTGTAAAAATGAATTTAATGTTGTGTAATTTATGTAAATAAGAGAATCATCTTTAACTGGTAGTATGGTTATCTCTCTACATTGTCTTTGTCAATCGCTAATAAATAATGGCGTTACCAACTGCTTGTGGACGTTTCCCGCATATCAGTGTTTCACGCCCTTTTACGTGAGTGTTTACAAACTGATCCTAAAATACGCCCGTAACATGTTACAAGCTTTGTCGTCGCTACGATATCTGCTATTGCAATTATAATGTCGATGAATGTTTTTACAGATCATAACCTGGATGTTATATTGCAAGCGTCAATCATCTACCACTTTCAGGAAATCTTTAATACTAAAATCCTTCTAACATATGAAGTGCGTGTTTGCATATCGATTTATAGATAGAGTTGGACAAAGGTCACGCATTCCGGAAGAGATATCAGCGTGTGTTGTTATCCTGCTATGACGACCGGTCAGGTATCCGTCAGGTACACGCCAGGTGGGAACGCGGTCCATATATAAGCCTGTGGGCTGCACATGGTGAAGTGAACAACGTTGTATTCACAGGATATATATCCATCTTCAGGTGCAATACCCAAAACAATTGTATACCTACAGGTACGTGCATTCGTATATTTGGTGACATAACTGATTTCTGACAAATGTTAAGCATATTTGTTCCGACGAAAGAAAGGTGGCGTGACCTATAGTGAGATACTAACGTCATGCAAGTAAAGCCCCCTTTAATATCATTGTAAAACATATGGCATGAAATAAAAATCACTTGTTTGTTAAGTTTACATCAAACATTGTTGTGGTATACCATGTTTCCTCAACATTGTGTTTTTGTGATGGATGACCAGATATTAATTACAAATGCATTATCCCTACTTCTTATACGGTCTCTATTTAGTGATTACCATAATTATTAGTGAACCTTGGCAGTACTTACTTCAACTGGACGAATATATACAGCATTTAATATTAAACATCATGCATTGCTTGGCAGAGGCTTAAACACTGATATCTTTACACCTTGGCAGTTAAACACCGCACACAATTATAGTCACGCGATTTGTAATCTGCCCTTCATACAGGCTACAAGGGTCATGTCGGCTGCAGATACGAAGCTTGACGAGCTGTCAGGTGCGACTACTGACTGTGTTGCCCGCCACGACCACGTCGTGCAGCAGCTGCTGGAACTGGCAGATGAGCTGGACAAGGAAGAGAGGGAGGTTGACATCGCCAAGATTGGCTTTGCTAGCACTGGCGCTGTCGGAGGGGGGCTGGCGTTACTTGGCTTCGGTCTGTCCTTTGTTACTTTTGGGGCATCCCTCATCCTGACAGCAGTAGGGGCGGGTATATCCGCCGTCAGCGGAGTTGGAGGACTGACGACAACGATCACAGAGAAGATCATGAAAAACGAAAAGTTGAAGGAGGTCAAAGCAGCTGTTCAGGGATATTCAGATTCAATCAAGTCGTTTTCGCATGTTTTGGAATCATTTTGTAAATTGCTGCCTGGTGAGGACCAAGAGAAGGTGTGGAAATCTTTGAAGGAAAACATTGAGATGGAAATGACTATAAGCAGTGTTATATCAGACGGTCGCAAACTTGTGGACACCATAGCAAGCATTAAAAAGTTGATGACAGCGGCTAACAATGTCAAGGACGTAGTGGAGGGACTACAAGGGGAGGGAAGCGTTGCTGTAAAGGTCGTAGACGTAGGTGAAAATCTCGCCAAAGAAGGCGACGAGGCTTTTGAGGCTCTGAGTACTGGCGCTAAAGCTGTACAGATAGGAGGCGTTGTCCTGTCCGGGGTGGGCGTGGTCATTGACATTGGTTCCATCATATACTATGGGATTAAAGTTCATAATAGGAAACCCTCCGAAGTTGCTGAACTCATAAGAAAATTAGCCAAATCAATGGACTAGCGCTTGTCCAATATTGTTAAATGTCAATACAATGACTGTATACATACCAACTATATGGTTTGTTGAACCCTATCGGTGTTGTAGATTGCTGTTGATATCGTTCACACAAAGCGCATCTTATGTTCAATTCTCTGATTGATGTGGGTGTTCTGAATATACGAAACAAGACTCACGTGAAGCCGATGGGCTCTCATCACTCAAACGCTATGTCCATTTTCCGTTTGCAGGGACTCGTAGCGTTGCAACGGAATTAAACTACACATTCCGACATTGCAGCTGATCACGAGGTTAACGACAGATAGAAACATAAAACTTGTGTTAGCAGTATACTCAAATTGCCTGAATCAGAAATAAATGAGATAATGAAATACGTGTTGTATTAGATCATTTGGGCATAGAATCAGAGGTAGGGAAACAAAACCATTTCTATGTTTCACCACAAGGAAAGTGTATACCGTGGTCCAAACCTGAGGGCATGTGATCAGATGACAGGATACGGATTGTGTTGTAAAACTGCAAATATTAACGCTGCAACCCGGAGCTGAACGGTTACCCTGGCGTTGTTTATTGCTTAGTACGAGTGCTCAGTGATATGTCCATTATATCAAGAACACTTGCTTGTGGTCACCGCCATGAAGGTTAACTGGCTCGTTTTAATGTAATTATCAATTCAATAACTCAACAGAAACACCGAACCGACCACAAGCTTCAGCAGACATATTGCTCAGCATCCCCTGTCCATGTCCACTATATTCTCCAGTGATTGTCCGTTCACGTAACGTCCATAGTTGGCCAAAAACATGGAAACCAACTGTAAAAGAACCATATAATTAATATATGCGATAATCCTGGGATTGCCCTTTTCCCTTTTCGCTCCATCATTATTTGTATTCATATACTTTTCACTGCTTTTGTACACTCCTGCATATATTTTGTGCGCCTCTTTGCCTTTCTCCGGAAGGGAGAACTAGCGACATCTATTTCCGACACGTCAGTGCCGTGCCTTTACACTGTCATAGTTACCTTTCTCCACGAGTCCATACAATCACTTTGATTAGATAAGAGGGGTGTAATTACCACGTCCCTCTCACCCCACAGAGGACTATCTCGAGACAAGGGCTCCTTCGTACAGACGTCCAGCACAGCTCCTGACAGCCACCCGTTTCTAAACACAGATTTAGTCTCCATGTTGTTTTGTATCAAGGTGGGAAGAACACATAAAACGATCGACAGTAGGACCCGAAAGCAGGTCACTGCACTTGGCCTTAGAGCTTCCGGTAACACACAACGTGCCATACCTCGAATGGTTGTCCGGTGGCAGTAAGGAAATAATAATCATGACAGGAACAATCCCCAAAATAACCACCTATTACGGCTGTCAAAAGCTGTGACTGCCATGTGTGGTTGTGCACTTATCCGGCAGAGTAAAGTCATATTTGTCGGTCGTACAATTTGGAACCAAAAAGGTTTCTTGGATACACACTTGTCACATGAAATCTGTTACCGGAAGTAAGCTGGGAGCCAGCTGTATTACTGGCAATAACACGTCGCAAGACTTACAGGTGACTTGACGCACGGTGGGAATACAACGGATTTGTTCCCTACATTGACCAAACACTGCATTTCCAGTTTAAGAAGTTCCGCCTCTTATATATAAAGGAATGACAATGTTTACCTGAGTGCTGAAATGAGACTGGCATCGTCAATTATGTCTCCATGTCCAACGTTGATGAAAAGTGGCTGGTGAAGGCGATGACACGACATAAGTTCATATGATACGTACATTCAGGTGTAGACAGCAAAATGTTTACCAGGAAATCACAGGAGGACAGTAGTTCAGGCAGATCACATATGGTTGTCTGCATATAAAACATGCCACAAGTCATCGGCTACATTACATGATACTCTGTGTATAAATCATGTACATTACGGATGACAAGTCATCGGCTACATTACACGGTACTCTGCGTATAAAACATGTACATTACGGATGGCAAGTCATCGGCTACATTACATGTATATAAACCATGTACATTACATGGTGTTGCGGATAAGAATTTGCCGTGACAAACGATGTAAGAAACCCCCTGTGAACCAGCAAAACAGAACAAAGACAAGTCTAAAACATTCAAATTTTGTAATATTTAGCAAAGAGAGCAAGTTATACAAAGTCACAAGTCAATTTTACAATATCGATTTCATATACAATACAAAAGAGACAGAATCTAAGGCAGTGGGTCACAAAATATATATAGCAAATTCACCAAAGTCTTAGTGCGAGAGAGAAAGTTATGCTTAATGTAACACAGCGAGCGGTCAGGCAGCAGTAGATCAGGCGTTGACAGATGCAGAAAGATATTACTCCAGTTATATGTGTCTATGTGTCCGTGTCCACCAGGGCAGTTAGCATTTACATATACATTCAGCCATTTGCCCAAAGTTCTAGCACATACGACCATCGCCACTAACGTGGAACGCTCCCGAACGCGTGTTGTTGTTTAGCAAAGGGAGGTAACTCTAACGTACTGCCTTAGAGGCGTGCAACTTATATAATTCTCTGTAGGAAATGTGACCCATAATAACTATTATTCAAAACACTAAATGTTGTAACCCAATAATAATTATTACTTAATTAATAACAAAATATACAGAAAATACACACTCGTAACAATGTGATAGGTCATCTTCTAGATTACGTGGTAGTCTGTGTATAAAACATGTACATTACAGGTGACAGGAGATCGGCTAGATCGCATGGTAGTCTGTGTAAACCATGTAGATTGCAGGCGACACGAGTAACATGCTTACATTTACAACTAGCAGTTGTCTCGTTGGAATTCCTGAATTCATGTATCGAATAGTTCACTGTGGTTTCAAAGCATCAAAATCACACTGTCGAAGATTTATTGTAGTTGCTGTTTCAGACAGAACATTGTTGAAGACGTACCGGTATTCATCCACAAATGTCTTCCTGTCTTCTTCCTTGAATTTCCATCGTTTCATACCCCTCATAGTCATATCCCAGTATTTACATGCTCGGGCAACTGAAAGACCAAACAGTATGTATACCCAAATTGCAGGTTAGTTTTTGTCATCATTGACTATTAATATGACGTTTGAATGTTTAGTGTCTGTACAAATGTATTTGGTCGATATCCTCCAGATAAACAGTGACAAAGAATGACACGAGTGTCTCCAGCCTTGTCACAAGCTAAGAAACGGGGTATATTTACATTTGGTGTCATCAATATTTGATTGTGGTTCGTTAACAGTTGCTCGTGATATAGTTAATACAATTGTCTCAGCTTTTAAGAGGGGTTTCTCATTCAAATGGAAAGAGTTTATTTCCTATATCTATACTACTGGAAAGTGAAGTGAAGAAATAGCATTTGCATGTTAAGGTACATTCATTCAGACTCAATCAGTGTTGTTTTGAGGGTTTAGGGTGTATTTTGTTATTTGTTTGTTTGTTTGTTTGTTTGTTTGTTTCTTTGTTTGTTTGTTTTGTTTTGTTTGTTTGTTGGTTGGTTTTTTGTTTGTTTTCTTGGGGGGGGGGGGGGGCGGGGGTCCTTGTTTTTTTTGGGTTTTTTTGTCAGTTTTCAATTGTGTAATCAAATATACAATGGACAGGTGCATATGGTACCTTCGGTGCCAATAGTCCCCAACCCCAGTATCCCCACAGTACACGAGCTGAGGTGCTTCAGTCTAGCATCGTGGGTTGATCTGAAACATCCAGTAAAAAGACAGTATAAACCTGCACAATGGATTTGGTAAACTAATTGCAGTATTTACAAAACGTTCCCAGGTTGAATATCGTCATCGAAACATTACAAAGTTAAGGTCCAGAGTAGGACGTTCGTACCCATCGGTAGTACATTACTACCTAATACCCATTTGCTCTGTTGTGATGGCGATTAGGTGTCTGACCTTGAGGGTGCGGGTTCGAATCCTGGATTGGGCTCAGCCAAAAATGTACCAGAATTTGTACTTCACTAAGAAAGTGTAATCCCAAAAATGACATGGGCTCTTACATTTGACCACTTTCTAAATGGCATTGTGTAATGATAGGTTTCGGCCATGGGAGCCGTGCCAATTTACACTTACACAAAGTACACAGTCTGGGCTACCGGTATTCTGACTTCCATATTTTTTAAGTCGCGGTGGCTGAACGGGTTAGGCGGCTTACTTTGTGTGTTGGCGATTAGGTGCCTGACACTGAGGGTGCGAGTTCGAATTCCGGATGGGACTCAACCAAAACAGTAGTAGAATTTGTACTTTACTAAGAAAGTGTTATCCCAAATATGGCATATGTTGCATTTGCTATGTGTTTGTCTTTATCCAGCATCGATCGTTCGTTCAGAGAAGGCAGTTCTGTTCGTACAGGCTATAGATTTCTGAAAGCTTCGACTTATGGCGTCATGTAGCGTAATTTGAATCTGATCTGATATCTATGTTGATACACAAGTAAAAAAAAACATTTTAAGTGATGAGATATGTCCTTGGTAAGATAATAGTGGTTTGAGGTATTTTCAGATGCAGCATCTACTAGGAGCTTTCCGAAAACAAAGTGATTTGGGATTCGACCTGAAGGTAGAGAGGTATGATTGTAGGTAAGTTTTTCGGGAGATGGTGAAGGCGAATGCATGAGGATTGGGTATGATGGTTAACCTACGTTACATGAAGCTTTAACATACAAAATCCATATGAGATGTTTAAGATATATACATGCCTGTTCCACGTGCGTTGGTTTTGCAGCCGCTGGAAGTGGGGAAAGTTCATGTTGGCCGCGATGATTTGACCAATGACGTACTGGGAGATCGGAGATCGGAAAGTGATTGCATTGTGGGTAACTGTTATGCCTGGTGGCAGTTGAATCAGGATGTTAGAGGCAGCACAAACACGACCAGAACAAACCTGACGAAAATGACTTCACTTGAAGTATTTCAGAAAGATTACTTACGTCCCGTTTGATCTTCAATACTGCATTAACTCCTGAAATGAATGAAATCTATGTGGAAATTTACTTGTAATGAATTAAATCTATGTGGAAATGTACTTGTAATGTTTATTTGAAGAACACCCAGAACTGACTTGCTGTAGGTAGCAACATTGAACATAATAGCGTAATATAGCTAAAAAAAGGTGTTATATCGGTCAGTGAACCTAGGGGATGTAGTTGTGGTGGTGTCTGTCGGGAAAAAGGTGTTATATCGGCCAGTGAACCTAGGGGATGTAGTTGTGGTGGTGTCTGTTGGGACGAAGGTATTATATCGGTCAGTGAACCTAGGGGATGTAGTTGTGGTGGTGTCTGTCGGGGAAAAGGTGTTATATCGGCCAGTGAACCTAGGGAATGTACTTGTAGTGGTGTCTGTCGGGATTCCACGATCTAGTCCCACCTGATTCCAACGTTTGGATCCATCTAAGTTTGGGCAGCAGGTGTAAGTGCTGACACATGTGTACTGGGGATCCAAAGTCGACTTCTACATCTTTCAAGTAGGATGCGTCCGAGGTCTGGAGATACTCCGAACTTCCAGTCACAGAAGCACATGGTTCTACTGTTGGAATGAGTGGTTCATCTAATTATCGTGAACACTGCTGCTCTTGTATGAATGCATTAGTAATCATCAGCATAGATTGCTCTACTGCTTACATGCGAGGTTCAGTATGTAACAGGGAGTGAATGAGTGAGTTTAGTCGTACATCGCACTCAGTGACATTACAACTATATGGTGGGGGTCTTTAAATAATCGAGTCTGAACCAGACAATAAGCGAGTCTGGATCAGACAATCCAGTGATCGTCAGCATCGCTCTGCGCAATTGGGAACCGTTGATAAGTATGAACTATGCCAGCGGGCTTAACCGCCCGATTCCATTATTCCCCTCTACCGACGAGCATGGGTTGCTGAAGATCCATTCTAATCCGGATCTTCACGGATTCAATTCGTACCAGTGCCTTGTTGATACCAATGATTTGTTTAAAAATATCTCAGTGGTAATTTGTCAAAGTGCTAGACTGTCGGTGCTGGTAGCGTGTTCATTGGGGAGGGCAGTAAGTACAACCGGTCTTCTCTTGGTCATGACGTTGAATATCCAAGAGGTGCTAGATAGAGCTCATGGAATATGATTTATGTTGCGTCACAGATCAAAACGCTTTGTAACCTTACGTAATGCACTTGATGGACTCAGATGAGATTTATTGCAAAATGCAACGAGACTTGACACCAGAAATGGGCTTCACACATTGTATCAATGTGGGGAATCGAACAATGGTCTTCGGTCTAACGAATGAGCACTTTAACCACTAGGCTAACTGCCCCCTTATACATGTGCATCTTGGGTCATATCCAATAGGTTCAGTCGTCCTAGGACTTTCACTTGTGCTGTGCCGTGGTTGTATTGGGCCAGACCAGAAACTCTTGATCGTGTGTTCGAATCCCGTTTCACCCCAATTATATTTGTAGGACAAAATGTTGACAAAAGTATATAGAGCTCAATAGCGTCAGTATCATGGTAAAGATCTGAGCCCTGTATCATTCTTGGATTTACATGGCAGCCATGAAGTGAGTGAATGTACACAGGCCATCGACCTGGTGAAGAAACACGTTATCTTTTCGGCTACCCTGCCAGCCCGACATATTCAAACCGTCATTGAGAATACTGACAAACTGCGTCACATCTCAAAAAGTCAGCTCAAGTACTTGTAACTCTCAACGCAATGTCTGAATATGAACATATTTCTGTGCTTCCTAGAATGTTTTAGACTTCACCGGTTCTAATGATATTTATTAATACGGCCCCTCTGGCAATATAATAGCAGCTTCAAACGTGCTAATTCAAAGCTGCTATTGCCCACATTGGACAAGGAGAGAGCATGCGTACTTACTGGAAGCCAGAAAACGACGGGTCTTCAAACCTTCAGGAAGACTATCGACAAGACCTGGGAGGGCAGCGTGGTATTCCAATCACGAACAGGGGTGTGGTCGCCGAGACCTGAATGTACTTAGTGTGGGATAAAGGTTGACAAATCTAATTTATTCAGTACAATTAGTGAAGCATTACTTTAACTGTGTTACCAACAGATGGCTATTTGTATGTCAACATTGTCGCCAAGCTTTTCAAAAACAGAAGTCTTGTTTAGAATAGGTGCGAATAATGGTAGATACCTTCGATGATCGCTCAGCGCACATTCAGATTTTGCAACCGGTGTGACAGCAGCACTCAACAGGTCGTACTCTGGATACATATATAGAGGATATTATATGAGTGTCCATGCCATGCTATGTTTACGACACGAGTGCCTAAATGTTGGTATTTCCCGGGCGAGATAAGCCGCTGTCCATGACGTCATCAAGTATGAGAAGTCGAACTTATCACTATAACCTGTATTCTCAAGACAACCCTGCATTCGAAGAGGCTTCAAGTCTACAAACGTCCAACATCAGTTTAGCTTGTTCCATCTCTTTCTTGTTGTGCAACAGCGCCAAGTGCGTTGAGAAGAGACTGTGTTTTGTAAAGGTGTTTTCCCATCTTACAGGGAATGTGTGAAACCAGGGATTTGACACAATCCCTAAAAGAGTCATTGATTTAGGGAAATCACAGTGATCTCCACAGATTTCATGCATTTCCGACTATTTCAGGGGGTTTCATGAAATTACTAAAATGTTAGCTAAGGGATTTCAGGAACCCCCTGCAAGCTTTTATTGAAATGGAGGCCACGAAATTTATTATGCTAGTACAGAGCATATGCTGATGAAACTCATTTGTTGTGACAGGACAGGGAGTATGACACTGGTTATTAGACTACAGTCCTGTTATGAAACACTTACAACGTCACGATTTACACTGGGCAGGACCACAGTTAATCTCTGAAAACCTTAATCACTACAATTCAACTTGGACATCACTGTGGAGAGACAGCTCTTTGTGTATCACTGCAAGGTTATAGAAATTGTAAAATACATAGTCTGGATTCTGCATTTGCAGGGCGAAATACATTCAAGCAAATTCAGCTTTCTTCAGTTCGAATTGTTGTTTTAATTATATTTAATCAATTTGACTCATGAAAAACAATTTAAGTTGCGTATTGAGCTGATATACAATTAGATGACCTCTCGAAATGATCTGAGAAATTGAAGTACCTGCAGTAATAAGGTAATTAATGGCTCAACACCCTTCGTTCTTCGATAATGCCGAGAGTTCCCTCAGAGGTGTGGATTCGAGACAACACTCGTTATTACCACATGTGTGCCACCGATTTGTCACCTTGCCTGGATAGCAGGGTTGTGTCTCATTAGTCATACTCTCATTAATTAAAACAACAAGGGTCATGTTCCCTAAGATACAACAGGCTTGTCCGTTTTTCGTGTGCGAGAGACAAGGTGATAATGAATGAAGACAATGTGTATGGGTATAAAGCTTCTATTATTCCGTGAAAGGCGGCGTTTGTAAATTTTAGAAGAAAAGAAGTTGTATATCCATAAAGACTGTCATCGTTCTTCAACTCAACTTCTGAAATGCCCATCAAAGACGTGATACAAGGTTATAGTCAGACATCAACACGTCTTCTCTGCGTACCCAGTGTTTTGAATGGTTCTTAGCAAAAAACAGGATAAGAATATTATTCCTTTTCCGATTTGAATTAAACGTTTATGCAGACTTAAGGAACTACTCTACGTTTTTATAACTTTGAGTCTCCTCATGTTGCGATATGTCAAGCGTGTGTGACCAAAGTACGGAAGAAATGTGTTGTTGTGAGGAAACGTTTGATATAGTTGCACAAAGTCAAAATATTAGAATAAATACACGCTATTAGAATGAAAATACCAAAACGTATGTGACCAAAGTTTTTTCTGATATATTCTGAATATCTCCAGTTAGGATCACTGCATCTTGTTCTCGGTCGACTGTGAGGTATTTGACAGTTTCTGTGACCACAATAAGTTCTTTGAGAGGCTTTCAGATGATGGGGCAGTAACGAAGGATAACACTACATGGAAGAGCAACTTCTTCATTGCTATGAGAGCGACGTTTCAGTGTAGGTTCTGACACAGTTATCGAGCAAGGGATCAACAGCATAGAGGAGCAAATATAGAATTAAGAGGGGATGTGCAAGTCAGTACAACTCAGTACAGCTCAGTAAAACTCAATTTGGGGTTATCATATTATCCATCAGCAAAACAAGCGTTTAGATACCACCACTGCACCGTTCCACTTCACCATCAGTTCAACGGGTGATGACGTCATCGATTACAGGGTGGTCCAATAATACAGTTTAAATCAGTTTAACGAATGCTCACACTTCACGTGACAAAATAATTTCCACAGATCGATAACAAATCTCTCCTAAAAGCAGATTCATTTATATAATTCAGACTACATTATGATCATGTATGTTTTGCTTATTTTTCTTTTAATAATTATGTTTGTTTGACCCATCTGTCAGCCTTTTTACCAGACAATCCAATGATGAACTCTACGAGGTATCATGACTTTTCTGTGTGTCATGTGTTGTAACAGGTGTAGAATAGAGGTGACCCGGCTAATGATCAACGTGGAACCAGCCATTACAAGACCACACCACACATCATGTATGTTTTGCTTATTTTTCTTTTAATAATTATGTTTGTTTAACCCATCTGTCAGCCTTTTTACCAGACAATCCAATGATGAACTCTGTTCTACGAGGTATCATGACTTTTCTGTGTGTCATGTGTTGTAACAGGTGTAGAATAGAGGTGACCCGGCTAATGATCAACGTGGAACCAGCCATTACAAGACCAAACCACGCCATTGGTCTTCGGAACGTCAGTATAGCATACCATAAATGGAATAAAGGTCACGTCTCATATGAGGGTATATATAACAACTGACTCGCAGCTGGAGCAAACGTCATCATGGTGGACAGTAACGGTGCGGTCACTTTCATGTACGGCATAACGTGCGTGCTGTCGTATTATGCCAATATGTTCATGTTGTTTGTATTGGTCAGAGCGGGCAATAAGGTCATCATGTTTTCCCTCCGGTGTATGCTGGTGTTGATGACTGTATCAGACCTACTTCAGACCGTCCTCTTCATCTTTCCAATGGCTCTTACTCGCCTGAAACCCTCAGTCGCTTCTCCGTGGCTCTGCAACCTCGTCAAATTCAGTCGTGTGTCCTGTAGCGCGATGTCAATGATGACAATCACCATCATTGGAATAGAAAGGTAAGTTTGATATGAATTCAGTTTCATTCTATAGTATGTAAAACAAACATATCATTCAGTCTGTAATGATTCACTTCTAAACCATATACAATTCTTAAACTATTCATCAAGGGCACCATATATTATGTATGTAATATTATCTCTGGCTGATAAGTGCTGCTGCTTTACAATTCTTGGTGACAACTCAGCAAAACGACTGAAACCCATATTTGTAGAGGAGTAAACCTGCTAAGCAGTACTGACTAAGGAGTATTGACTAAGGAGTATTGACATTCCCGGATACATGGAAAAGGTATCAGTTCTTGAGTCGGCTCTTATAGTTATGTAGCCAATACACACTTAGCACGTCAGTATGACCTCAAGTGTCCTGTGTGTATGCGTATTCACCAAAGTTAAAAACGTTTAAAATCTGCATATGGACATTCCTACGACACATACAAAAGCAATAATGTTCAAAGTGGTATTAAGACGAACTCATCCATTCGCTTCTCCAAAACGTTATACATGTAGTAACAACTTATCGGGCTGGCTAATCGAACCGAATTTAATACGACAGACAAGCCTTTATCAGAGCTACCACTGTAAACTAAATAGCCACTCCATGTTTCGTAGTATGTATCTTGACGTTCGATTCAGAAAGGTTCCCTTGGTTCAAATGTTCTCCAGATTCCGGGGTCTCAGGCAACTCAGAGCTGATCCTTGTGGACGATGGCAGGTGATTGGAATCCTCGTCAGTATTGTGGCTGCTGGGATCGGATTTGGCGCGGGGATGATCCTAAGGGGTTTAAAGGATGACGAGATGACGTTGACAGGGTGCAACTGGGAGGATGTCTACCTGAAGTCTCGTGGGAGGTCCAGCATCTATAGATGTAGCTTGGTCTGGGGTATGAATGGTCTCACATGGGTGTCATATCTGGGAGTCACGGTCCGTCTAATACAATCATATAGAGATGTAAGTGTATATGGGCACGTTGCATGTATGTCGTTAACGAAATTGCATCACATTAGAACATACAACGCACACAAACACAAACACACACACACACACACACACACACAAACACACACACACACAGACACAAACACAAACACAGACAAACACAAACACATCATTGTTATTTGATATATGAACTTTTGGCAAACTAGACCTTTCATATTTTGGTTACGGGTGGATATATTATTGGTCTTGCTTGAAGGTTTAATCGACGGATATCGATGGATACCTTAACGAGTTGGCCATTCAACCGTTGTTATAGCATGTCGAGTTCAGAAGTAAATCAAGCTTTTGCGTTATATCATACTACTCTTCCATCCAAAGTTATCACATAGCTTTATGTCGCAATGACTAAAACCATGCTTGCATTGTATATGGGTTGTTCGTATAGCCTGATGGCTCCTTTACGCCTCTGGGGTAAAGAGAACCTCAGACTGGACGAATGGTATCACATGTAGCATACTCAAGGAAGAAGATGTAAGTTGGCAAGTCAACGTGCCTAAAACACGACGATGGTCATTAACCTGAAGTAGATTTTAGGTGCTCTGGATCATCGTTAGCGTTCTATGAGTAGTAAATACATGTAAGCAATATTAACAATAACACAACAACAGATCTTTGGGGGAACACCATTAACAAATCAAGCAATGTAATTTATCATCACTAACACTGATAACGCCAAAGAAGAACTTGTTTTCATTGCCACAAGTAATGTAAAATTACAGTGGCAGGTGTGATGTATGAACAGAAAACATTTTATACTTTCGTGTCTTAACGATAGCACAAATCACTTTTCAAGTGAAAGACTGGCTCGGGCTTGTCTGTCCCGCTGTTGTGCAAGATACCCTTTTACCAGTTGTGCAAATGTAACGGTATAATTTCTCGACAGAAGTGCAAACAGAAAGTATTCGAACGTTGTACTGATCATTAGAGCATCTGTGGGATAATCTAAGGTGGAAATATGACAACAGAGACCATCAAATGCCTCATTAGATCATCAATCATTAAAACAAGTGGCGGGTAACCTCGGGTGGACAGCTGATGGCAGAGGCCCAACCTCACGTCCGATCCTTGGGTAGATCTTTAGGCATGATGGCGGGCAATACCAAAGGCAACTATACACATCAGAATATGCCTTGATATGTCATAGATGTTTCCCCTAACATGTCTGACACACTAGATCCACACATTGGACGACATACGACGTCATAAAGCGTTCACTTCAAACGTTGCCCTGTTTCCAGTCGGAAGTATGTGTATTATTCTAGTTTGATTATTTTTGCTATGTTATTTTTGCTATGTTATTTTTGCTATGTTATTTTTGCTATGTTATTTCTTTCCAGCTCTCGCAATCAGGTTTAAGCAATACGGCGTTATTGCAACACCGACAACGAACACTGAGAGTGACGTTCAACTGCGTTTTGCTGGCCTTGATCTTTACTACATGCTGGACTCCAATGATCACAGTGAGCCTATTGTACCAGATCACAGACATTGACCTTGATCATATCCACGACTTCACCCTAATTCCGGCTCTGTTGACATGCTTGCTAAATCCCGCAATAAATGGCCTTATGATGAAGAGCGTTCTCTCAAGACTCAAAAGGGTACATATGACACTTCAGAAGATTCAAATATTTCTCTAGTTATTGCTACAAGGTGAAGGGGGTGGGGCTGAAGGAGTAACGGTGGGGGCGGGGAGGGTGTGTGAAGAAGGGGAGGAAGATGGACACTAAGTAAGTGGAAGAGGAGATGCAGTAGTTGTTCCTTTGGAGCGCTAGAAACCTTTGATCATGTGTTCACCTACTTCTGTCCAGATAGGTCTACACCATCCTTGTGCTCTCAGAATTCTCTGAAGCGGTAAAGGTGATAGTCACTGCTCTAAATCCGTCTTTCCTCTCACAGACGTTAGTAACTGAAATACTGTAACAGGTGTCATTATGTACTAGATCTAATATAAAATCTAAAGTGTAAACACTTTCGTGTATTTTGTAAATGAATATTGATTATATTTGCAGGTTCCCAGCTTACAACGTCTAGGCACCAGACAGGTAAAACAAAGGGACACGGATTCAGAATCCCAGAACAAAGCTTCAGTGGTTGAAAGGGGCACTCGGAATTCCAGCCGCTCTACCAGTTCTGCTTGTATCAAACCATCATCAGATTTCCAAGCAGACTGTAAGATGTTTCAAGAATAGATCCGAAATGCTGATCGGAGAAGTTTTCGTGATTCCCTGGTCAGCTGTAGGATCCCCACGGGGTGCTGTTGTGACCTCTGGTTCCCTAGCCTCGATCTCGTAAAGCATTTATGTAAGTCTATCTCAGCACTAAGAAGTAACAAGCCACATTAACCAACTTTGGAAGAATCAATTTCCAAGAACTGGTGGCATTGCTGAGAAACAAACGAGTCATATTTTACTTATTATGTTTCATAAAATGTTTGAGAGTGATGTTCCAGGTGCAGGGAAGGGAGAGCTATTTTTCGTCTGTTCGGTGATACCAATGATACCAACAATTACAGAGGTATATCTCTCATCGACACAACATACAAAGTGTTCACGTCCATTCCTAACGCTAGACGACAGAGGTGGAGTGAGGACAACAATATCATTGATGAATATCCAACAAAATATATACATGTATGATATTTGATGGCATTTTTCTGCCTATAGTGTGTACTGGAATCTGTACTTTACCAAGAAGGTGTAATCCATAACATATGTTACATCTGACCACTTACTAAACGACATTGTGTAAACTATAGCATCAAACTGTCAGATTATTGAAGATGTACAGCATGACGTGCAAATAAGTTCTCAAAATGGGCAATGCAACAAGCGTTACTATGGTTATGGGACAATGCTGGCAGAGCCCTTCTCCAACTTAAGGGCTACCACAAGGGCTACAAGAATTGACAAGGTTACAAGTATTTCTCCAGCTACCTGGTGACGTCCTACCACTATGCCCCGTACCGCAGTTCACTTCCGCCCCCAGGACCTAAACCCCATCACGGCCTACATCATATTTGGGATGAGTTGGGAAGACGAACCTCAACCTACCTTGTAAGAACCTGCCAGATGACGATAACGTTAAGATAGAGGGTTTCCGATCCGTTATTACGGCGAAACCAGGAGTTCACATTCGTTTTTAATTGATGTTTTAGGTAGTCGCTCGCATAGGGGCTATGTTTAGACATGCATTGTTTCCATTGAAATGATGCTGCGATCCCATTTTACCGTCAGTGTTAATACCAAGATGATAATATTACACACCTTTTCGTATCATAATGCATAGACACCCGCTGTGGGAATCAATGCCAGTTTTACATTTAGTGTTTCTTCTCGTTTATCCAAGAGGTCATTAAGAGTAAGTGGCCTCAATAGTTTTTCAGAGTTCGGCCAGAGACTCGTATTATAGGATTTTAGAAATGTATAGTCAGCATAACGAAGTTTGCCTGTACATTAACTTATCACATTAACAGGGATTTGTAAACATCCCACAAACCGTTGTCTTATGTTTTTATGTTTTGCTCTGCAGACCACACTGAAAGATAATTGTCCTACACCAATACTTTAGGTGTTAGATATTGTACTCTCTTCCTTAGTGAGCATTTTGTTGTGTCTTAATAAAAGCCTCCTTTCTTGATAAACAATGTATCGTGGTCTTATTTATTTCTGCAATGAAACAGTGCATGTGATTAACTTAGTCAAAGTGTTACATGTTTTCACACAAACAGTCAATCACTATCTTAAATACAAAATATGTTTAAGAATTGGTGTATTTAAACATAAATCTCAAATGATGAGGTAAAGAGGAGCTAAACAAGACCACACAACACTTTTTTCCACTAAAATATTTATTCTCATTTAAAATATCCATGTATGATCATATCATATGAATAAAACATCACTCGCATATCAAACTCAACACTGACACAATGACAGCTGGACTGGAGAAAGTAAATAACAGCAAAGCCAGTATATGGACTAAGCAGCACTGGCCACTGAATGCACAGAAAAGTCAAACTATGTTCACAATTATTGGTCCAGATCTTATTACAGTAATGACATATAATGTACAATACAAAAGTAAACTGGATGATTACATTTTTTCAAGCACTGGTGTAAGGACACACATGAACAATGGTACATGACTTCAGTCATTTGAAAGAGATGTGACTTTGTATCCATTTGAAATTCTTATTGAAAATTAAGCATACCAGTTTTCATCGCCAGTGTCACTGAATAGGTAGGATGCTCGTCTCTGTTGAAAACACAGAAGACTAACAGAAGTCTTCTCCACAAAAAAAATATAAAAAATAAAAACAAAAAGAAAAAAAAACCAACAAAAAAAAAAAAAAAAAAAAAAAAAAAAAAAAAAAAACCAAAACAAACAAAAAAATGAGACTGACAATGCTAAGATTGCTTTGTAAAACTGGGTCTAAGAATGTGGTTATGTCAAAAAAAAAACCACACAAGTTTCTCTCTACAATTAAATCAAATGACTTAATCAGTTAGGAATCAACAAAAAGATATCGTTTTAAAAAGAGTTCCTATGATACAACTAAACAGTGGAGATCAAGTTAGGCTTTACAGAATAACCACCAAACAAGGAACTGAACATGGTGCAGGTAACAAATGTACACATCCTCCACTAGGCTACCTTCTCTTTTATCATACTGAGACAATGTTCTAGGGTTTAAAATTGGGATAACACGACTAGCAAGTGATTCTTCAAAGGCATTTAGAAGTTGGCATAGTAACACAGTACAAATTTTTAGGATAGCAACTTCTTGGGTTTATTTTTCACAACGTTTCGGGGCTTGTCCTAGCCCCCTCATCAGGTTGAGCTGAACTGAACAGCTGAACAGTTCAGCTCAACCTGATGAATTCAGCTCAATCTGATGAGGGGGCTAGGATAAGCCCCGAAACGTTGTGTAAATAAACCCAAGAAGTTGCTATCCATAAAATTTGTACTGTACAACTAGGAAGTGTTATACCCAATAAACTCTATAAGATCTTGATATTGCACTTTCCAATTTAACAGTGGTAAATAGCAGTAGCAGTCGTTACGAATGCCCTCTCATACACAGAAACTGCGACTTCAGTGCAACAGTTAAATCACAGTGTGGAATCTTATGTATAGAAAATGTGATAACATCATTGACCAGTTTGTGAAACCCATGAGCCTGCTCTTGCTCTCAGACCAACGCTAATCATCAGGGTGAATCATGGATTCAAAGGCATGATAACAGATCCTGACATAGCTGAGGCAGAGAGTACAGTGACCAACCATAGTTGGTTGTTACAGAACACCCCCTACAGCAATAACCATTCACACAGCATGACCAGACGATGCCCTTTGATTACAAAAGCTTCATGATTTCTCGTTCAACATCAAGTTGTTCTCGAACACATTGTTCCTGTAAGTGCACATGACAAAGTCGATTGCATTAAGTGTGAGATGCCACATTGTTAAAGTAGGGCAATTTTGTACTCAGTTCCCTATGAAATGAAATGAAAAACTCTCAGGAGGAGACTGATAACTGAGTGAAAATGGTATCCGCATGAAGATAGGGACTAAATATCACACAAGTAGGGAGGTGCACAGCAAGATCATATACAAACCTAAATACATCCAGCATCAATCACAGATGTAACATGTACAACAGATCACTGATAGGAACAACAGGAACTCTCCATACAGGACAAAAACCTGCTACATGGGACATATCCTTTGATGTAGACTGCTCTGTATCAATGACAGATCAGTTATTATTTATCAGTTCCTACAAGACATTCGTCTGGACATAAGGAATTAGCAAGGGGACAAGTCTCAAATACAGTTCACATACACAACATTTCATTTAAGTCCAATTCTCAAATATATTTGAGGATTTCTACAAACAAATTGGATACCCCCAGCTGCACAAAAGACACTGATCCGTCTGGTTTTCTCCATCACAATACATATCCAGTGGTGTTTTGTGAACATCTATGATGGGACTGTACATGTATCAGACTCGGAAACGAAACAATAATGTTATTACATCCTAGCATCACCAGCTACTACATACTCATAAAGACTTATAGCCAGTGAAAGAAACATCATGTCAAGCTAGTGACCGAGTCACAACCAAGAGATCGTTCCTGCAGGCAGTTCTGTTCTTCTGCCAATGTATCTATCCTACACAGCAGCAGAGATCAGGACAGACTGCGAGCCCATGTGGTGTATGTTCGTGAGGCTGATCCCCCGCCTGGGGACCAGGGGGAACTCCAGTCGTGGATGGGAATATCAGTCTCATACACTTTAGATGCAGTCTTGTTGTAAACTGGGAGGTGTTCATTGGCTTCATCTGATAACACCTGAAATTAAATACAAAATATGCTTAAGGTAGGGGAGACAACTCTGATAAAAAACCAAAAACAATGCTGAGCATACTTACTGAATACCTGTATATTTGCAGTAAATACAATCAACAGCATTAGCTATTTGTTACCTACTTTAAGATAAATGACAGCATCAGTTCCATATCCCTCCACAGAGTTTAGTACTAAGTCGCCCTGGAAGTATCGAGCATAGAGCCTGGACAGGGGCAGGCCGTACCCATAGCCAGCCTGGAATAACACAAGAAAACATGAATAACATGCACATACTTGCACACACATTCACACAGAAACAATCCAGCATAACACGGAACAGTAATCAATGGTAAGTTTGATACTGAAGAAGTGTGATTTTTGGTCAACAAATCAGCAACAATACAGCAAAGCATAACAGATATAGATTTCAAACATACTTGCCTCTAACAACACATGACAATTAAGTACAAACCAAAGGTTGGTTTAAGTCAGAAGTTGAGGCTAAACTGAACAGCATGTGTGAAGTTCATACACAACACCAGAGCACAAGTCTCACATATCTGTCATGGCTAAAGCTATCAAGAATCACAGGTCACCAGCAGACAATGTTATGCAAATTCATCTTCATGTTGAAAATATCTAAATTTTTGTCTGAGAATAGTGAGATGAAACTTATAAACTTGAATATGGTGGTGATAAGCTTACGAACATAAACTTCAGATTTTGTATTTCAACCATGATCATAGGTTAGCTGCATGCCCAGCAGACAGAACTGCTGCATAGTGAGCTGTCAGAATGCAGAGATATTGGCAATACATGAAGTATTCTTCAGTGATCAGAACACTGGAAGGGAGAGAGAATACACACCAGTGGTGCTGACCCCTCCCCAGAGCGGTCAGGCTGGGGGGCAGTGGAGTACATATACTGGAACAGTTGATCAACCTTGGACCTGGGCACTCCTCCACCCACGTCCGACAGTTTGATTGTCAGATCTTCACTTCCCTTGGATATCATTACATTCAGTTTGGGTACATCACCGTCCGGAGGGCTGTGTTCCACCACAGCTCGCATGGCATTCTGCAAGAGAACAACATCAGTCAGCTAACAGGTCTACATGGTGAAGAGTAACACTGACCACACCCTGGCTTGAACAAGGAAAACATAGCCTGAAATGGTCAAGCATGTACTACATCTTCATTAACGTGAGGAGTGGCCATTCACATTGTGTTTCAAGGTTATTTCATTTATACTAAGAGGAAAATGTGTATGTGTAAGTAGTGTACATATGCGTGGTGAACATGTGAGTGATGTACGTGTGAGTTGTGTATGCGTGAGTGTTGTACATGTGAGTGCTGTACGAGTGAGTGACGTACATGTGAGTGATGTATGTGTGAGTGGTGTGTGTAAGTGATGTGTGTGTGAGTGGTGTACGAGTGAATGATGTAGATGTGAGTGATGTACATCTGAGTAGTGTATGTGTAAGTGGTGTATGTGTAAGTGGTGTACATGTGAGTGATGTATATGGAAGTGGTGTGAGTGAGTGAGTGAGTGAGTGAGTTTAGTTTTACGTCGCACTTAGCAATATTCCAGCTATATGGCGACGGTCTGTAAATAATCGAGTCTGGACCAGACAATCCAGTGATCAACAACATGAGCATCGATCTGCGCAATTGGGAACCGATGATATGTGTCAACCAAGTCAGCTAGTCTGACCACCCGATCCCGTTAGTCGCCTCTTACGACAAGCATAGTCACCTTTTATGGCAAGCATGGGTTGCTGAAGGCCTATTCTACCCTGGGACCTTCACGGGTCTGGAAGTGGTGTACATGTAAGAGGTATATGTGTAAGTGGTGTACATGTGAGTGGTGTACATGTGAGTGATGTACATGTACGTGGTGTATGTGTGAGTGGTGTACATGTAAGTGATGTATGTGTAAGTGGTGTACATGTGAGTGATGTATGAGTGAGTGATATACGTGTGATTGGTGTGCATGTGAGTGGTGTATGTGTGAGTGATGTATATGCAAGTGGTGTATGTGTGAGTGGTGTACATGTAAGTGGTATATGTGTAAGTGGTGTACATGTAAGTGGTGTACATGTGAGTGATGTACATGTAAGTGGTGTATGTGTGAGTGGTGTACATGTAAGTGGTGTACATGTAAGTGATGTATGTGTAAGTGGTGTACATGTGAGTGATGTACATGTAAGTGGTGTACATGTAAGTGGTGTATGTGTGAGTGGTGTACATGTGAGTGGCGTATGTGTGAGTGGTGTACATGTAAGTGGTGTACATGTAAATGACGTATGTGTAAGTGGTGTACATGTGAGTGATGTACATGTGAGTGGTGCCCATGTAAGTGGTGTACATGTAAATGATGTATGTGTAAGTGGTGTACATGCGAGTGATGTACATGTGAGTGATGTACATGTGAGTGGTGCACATGTAAGTGGTGTACATGGAAATGATGTTTGAGTAAGTGGTGTACATGTAAGTGGTGTACATGTGAGTGGTGTACATGTGAGTGATGTACATGTCAGTGGTGTATGTGTGAGTGGTGTACATGTAAGTGGTGTATGTGTGAGTGGTGTACATGTCAGTGATGTACATGTAAGTGGTGTATGTGTGAGTGGTGTACATGTGAGTGATGTATGTGTAAGAGGAGTACATGTGAGTGATGTACATGTGAGTGGTGTATGTGTGAGTGGTGTACATGTGAGTGGTGTACATGTAAATGATGTATGTGTAAGTGGTGTACATGTGAGTGGTGTACATGTGAGTGATGTACATGTAAGTGGTGTATGTGTGAGTGGTGTACATGTAAGTGGTGTATGTGTGAGTGATGTACATGTGAGTGGTGTATGTGTGAGTGGTGTACATGTGAGTGGTGTATGTGTGAGTGGTGTACCTGTAAGTGGTGTACATGTAAATGATGTATGTGTAAGTGGTGTAGATGTGAGTGGTGTACATGTGAGTGATGTACATGTAAGTGGTGTATGTGTGAGTGGTGTACATGTAAGTGGTGTATGTGTGAGTGATGTACATGTGAGTGGTGTATGTGTGCGTGGTGTACATGTAAGCGGTGTACATGTAAACGATGTATGTGTAAGTGGTGTACATGTGAGTGGTGTACATGTGAGTGATGTACATGTAAGTGGTGTATGTGTGAGTGGTGTACATGTGAGTGGTGTGTGTGTGAGTGATGTATGTGTAAGTGGTGTACATGAGAGTGGTGTACATGTAAGTGGTGTACATGTAAGTGGTGTATGTGTGAGTGGTGTACATGTAAGTGGTGTATGTGTGAGTGGTGTACATGTGAGTGATGTATATGTAAGTAGTGTACGTGTGAGTGGTGTACATGTGAGTGATGTATATGTAAGTAGTGTATGTGTGAGTGGTGTACATGTGAGTGATGTATATGTAAGTAGTGTACGTGTGAGTGGTGTACATGTGAGTGATGTATATGTAAGTAGTGTATGTGTGAGTGGTGTACATGTGAGTGATGTATATGTAAGGAGTGTACGTGTGAGTGGTGTACATGTGAGTGATGTATATGCAAGTAGTGTACGTGTGAGTGGTGTACATGTAAGTGGTGTACATGTGAGTGATGTACATGTGAGTGGTGTATGTGTGAGTGGTGTATGTGTGAGTGGTGTACATGTGAGTGGTGTACATGTAAATGATGTATGTGTAAGTGGTGTACATGTGAGTGATGTATGAGTGAGTGATATACGTGTGATTGGTGTGCATGTGAGTGGTGTATGTGTGCTTGTCTGGAGATATGCTTGTTTAAAGTGCTAGAACACTGAAATATCATGCCACAGATAATGTACATAAAAAGCCCATCTCAATGCTAATTCACATCTGTATTCTTCTATATCAGGTTTCAAATGGGATGTCATGCTACATAAGTTTCATTAATCGATATGTATCTCAATGCATGCATACTGATGCAATGCTGTATCATGGTATCTCTTGGTTTTAAGCATGTGATAAAGAATTTGTACCTACGGCACAACAATAAGTTACAGCCTGATATGAGACCCACCTTAAACAGTTCGAACAGCATGTGATAGAGGTGAGAAGGTACATACACCATACTGATTGTGGACTCTTTCTCTAGTGCTGAAAACATACAGGTGCGCAAGGTTAGAGTATGTAATGAATGAATGTTGTTTTTGATGCATCAGCAATACTGCAGCTATTCGTGTGAGGTTAGCGTATGTAGGTTAGATCTATATCTCTTTACAATTTCTTAATCAAATGCTTAATAAGAAAATGGTCTAATATTCCACGTTCACTTGCCAAAATTTCTCTGTCCTGATTGCAAACACCATAACAGAAAAATTTTCAAAAACAATGTCAAAACATCGTAACATGTGAGCAAGACAATGCATTAACACATCTTACGATTTTTTGTTATGATTTCCACTTCTGGTGAGATGAGGTAGTACTGGTCACAGAGAAATCGAGCATTCTCATACGCATCTGGAAGCAAAACACACATCTCATAATGAACAAAACCAAAACCAATTACTTCTGAAACAACATTGATAATATGCTTCTTTTTTCCAAAGTACTCACTACATTTCTACCAAAACGATTAACTACCTACAAAAGAAAAATGTTTGAGGAAAGCCTGAAGTTGCTATCACACTAATAAAGAATCCAGACAGACCAACATTCATAGACACCCACATCTGGTATGTGGAAATGAGGCAACTCAGTAAACACCTGTGCCACCCATAACCATCATAATAGTAGGATATTATCTATGAGAACATGTTTTGACTAAAACCTACCCTGCACAACGTCCAACACATTACAGTTGGGATCAATGCAGCCTATATGTCGTGGGTGGGCAAGCTGAGAGCCAAACAACAGAGCTGAAAACAAAACGTTACCATGGTAAAGCAGGAACTTATGCATGTAATTACGCATCAACACAATGTTATAAGTTATCATATCATGTGTCGCGGGAACTATGGGGTTTTATCAGTGCCAAGTAAGGTTGTAAGGTCTGGCTTGGGGAATACAACCTTATGAGAGACTAAGTAACTCAAGTTTATTACCGATTTTGGCCCTTAGTGGAATCGTTAAAAACATGAAAGACACAAATCAGGGTGCAAGGTTTAAGTTGCCAGACGTTAGTTTCAGCAACCTTGTTTCGAGATAACAAAAATTCAATGTCCTCATAAGGTGAGAAAGCCAGCTTAGTCCGAACCTTTCAATAAATCACAATGACAGACACAATGCCATTACTCACTGTGCTGATTGATGAGCATCCGGATACTGATCCTGCTCATGTAGAATCGGTCCAGGAAGTACTGGATGCGGTTGTTGGTGTTGCTGTCTACTCCATACGTCTCCTTCAGCTCAATGATGCCCTGAAAAACATTTACGTCACAATAGTTATACACTGCCTAACATTCACATCACAATATCAAACAGTAACCATTATAGTACACATGTTATGTCAAACATTCACAGTCAGAACACATAGTGTGTTATACCCTGTCAAACATTTACAAGTGAATAGTCATGTCTTCTGAACCTGTCACCATGACATCATTAAATCTATCAAACACTGATATCATAACAGCTGATACACAGTTACACTCTGTCCAACATTCCTTATTATTATACAGAGAGTTTTTTTTCTTTTCAGTCTTAGTTGGAATAGCATCTTTCTTTATTTGTTTTTAATCCATGCAACACTTCAACTATATGCCATCTCAACACAATATCCCATCTGACAGCCAAGTACGGTAAAAATGGCACACATCTCTTCATTATGATGAAGCTAGTATTACAACATGCATATATAGTCGCTGTTACATGCATATATATGTGCAGGTTGTGGGATAAGAACAGTCGCTGTTTTGCTGGTTAGATAATAATAACATCATTTATTAGTTTTTCTTGTGGGTAAATAGGTACATTATTTGACCATGTAACATTAAGCAAAAGTAAAATTCATTCCTCAGAAATATCTTTGAAAGATATTGGATCACTTTCTCCTGGTTTTGAAAAGTGTAATTTTCTGAATAAAATTGATATTTTATACTTATCCTGACTCATGCTTGATTGCTTATCTCCTCTTCCTGGTGAAGATAGAGGAACACCTGAAATCTTTTGAAGTTCCCTTCAAACAGAAAATTCACATTGACTCCTACAATCGCCCAATACAAGAATATGAGATTTCAGCGTGTCTGTGAGGAGCAGCTGAGAGAGCTTTCGTCAAGAGTCAGGATAAGCATAAAATATCAGTTTTATTCAGAAAATTACATATTTTTCCTTATCCTGACTCGTGCTTAATTGCTTACAGAATCCAACAGAAACAGCTGTGGGTTAGACCACACTGGATTCTGCAAATTATGTCCAATAATTTCCCCCTAAAGGGAAATTGTAACAGTGATAATTCGGTCCTATTCTTCTCATATTCATTGCAAATTTTTGGGGGGAATCACATCCAGTCGCACTTGTCTTCCATAGAAGGCCTCTTTGACTGGCATGTGATGCATCAAAAGTAACCAGTGTCCTGATAGTTTCTGATGCAACTAAATGTCAAGATATAGCAATCTAGACTAGTTGCAACCCTTCTTCATGTAGAAATATCTTCATAACAAGCACAGGGTCCTAATCACTCCTGCTCGTCTATTCAAGACGTGTGCATGGGCTTTCCACCAATATACTCCGCAGAGCAAGTCACGTGATAAATCGGGTGAGTAAAGTCAGTGTCTTCGGGGAACTGTTAGTTGCTGAGCAACGACAAATGGCCCAAACTGATGAATGCCAGTGATGTCCTCCATGGCTATGTCTCACAGATAATGGTTGGCAAACACCGTGTTTGACTTCCAAAAGCAGCCCTCCATTAGAGTAGATAGCAAGCAATTTCCATGTAGCGCTAGTGTAGAAGCTAGGGCTCTGACTTCATGCGGGATAGAGGCTCGCGGAGGGTCTAATCCTGCTGCTTTATATGCTCTGAGTATAACAGCTCTGATCCACACTGAGCGTTGCGGAATACTTCTGTAGGTGTCTCAGTAGACAAAGGGATAAATAGGTGCTTGAACCGTTGTCTTCTAGACTTGGTATGTGCAACGTATATCTTCAATGACTTGGCTGGACATAATGATAAATCTTGTGTATCCCAAGATTGAAACAAGGCTGTATACAGAACTGTCTATCCAGTTGACCTGGTAGTTGATTCTTTGCGATGAAATCCCATCTTAGACCCAAATGAGCTGTTTCTTGGCGACTTGTATCAAACTTTGTTCGATTAAAGTCCAGAGCATGAATTTCTGACATTCTTGCACCTGTAGCCAGGGCAAGTAAAAATCGCATCCTTTGAGTCAGCATTTCAACTGAGGTCCGTTTGAGTGGTTCATATGCATCACTTGTAAGATGTTGGAGTTAGGTCCCATGCTGGAGCTCTAAATCTGTGTTGTTGATCTTCCAACTTGAATGAGCGTAGTAAGGCAAGAAGCTCTGGTACTTTAGTCAGCTTGGTCCCTGTTCCCACGGTGACGACTGAGCTGAGACTGCCAAGTATGTAGATAATGTAGAGCTTTTCAGACCTATGGAATGACGTAAATAGCATAAATAATCTGCTATTTGAGGATGAGTCACCTTGTTCGATGAAAATCCTTTTTTCCTGGCATATGGTTCAAACCGTTTCCACTTGTCATCATAAAGTGTGAGAGTGGATTTCCGTAAGGCTAAGGCGAATGCTTTCGCTGCTCTCGCCGAATATCCTCTATGTTTCAAACAGGTCTTTATACGTTCCATATGTGAAGACGAAATACAGATGGCTGACCGTGCGCCTGCTTTGTGTGAGGGTGGATGAGAAGATTCTTCCACTCTGGTAATTGTAGTGTTAGTTGTCCTAACTCTTCTATAAGTGTTTGAAACCAATTTCTCATTGGCCAGTAGGGCGCGACCAAAATCAGTTGTAACCCCATCGTTTGTCTGATTTTCTCGATGAATTTTGTAGCAGTACTGGAGGGGGAAACATGTTTAGTGGTTAGAGCATCTGTTGCCCAGGCTAAGTGATCTCGTACTGGTGGTACAAAGGTTATTGTTTGTTCGTAAATAGCCTTGTTGTAAATAGGTCTAATTGCTGTGATCCAATGATTAGTTGAAACGCTTCCAGATAAAGCATCCATTCTGTTGGGGATGGATGAAGAGCACGAGAAAGGGCGTCTGCCATGATATTACAGGCTCCTGGTATGTGACACGCTTTTACTTGAAGATTCAGACTGTCGACTAAGTTGAACAGTTGAAACGTCAGGTGTAGTAGAGAAAGTGATCTCGTTGACCTTTGTTTGTTTACGTAAAAGGCTACTGTTGAGTTGTCCGTGTGGATCATTAACAACTTGTCTTTCAGTGCTACCAACCAGTGGTGGATTGCATGCATGACTGCTTTCATTTCCAACTGGTTGATGTGAAGGGTCTGTTCCTCTTTGTTCCAGATTCCTGCTGCTACCTCGTTTCCTAGATGAGCACCACATCCTTGCAGAGATGCGTCTGCATGGAGATGTTCGTTGAATACTGACTCTAACATATAGGTTCCTGCGCAAACGTTCGATCGGAGAGTACACCACAGCAGAAAGGGCTTCAGACTGTCTTGGAGCAGAACCTGATCTCTGTTGTTGAGATGAAGATTCAAGAAGCGGATGCAAATGAAGTCTTCCTCTTCTGGTTGTGAATTGTTGCATGAAGGCGCCTGCTTTGAATGCCTGTGCTGAGTGCAGTGACGACTGCGTTGAAGAGTTGTCTATGATGCCCGAGGTTGCAGTCGACATCTGCGATGTCTGTTGTAGATGATAAGAGTTCTGAGGCGTTGATAATGCTGTCAGTGTCAATCTAGTTGATTATGTTGATTGATGTCTTGCTCACTCTGTATCATCAACAGAGGCTCATCGAAGATGTGATGTTCTTGTAG
The DNA here is from genome assembly GCF_037392515.1 of Haliotis asinina. Taxonomy (NCBI): domain Eukaryota; kingdom Metazoa; phylum Mollusca; class Gastropoda; order Lepetellida; family Haliotidae; genus Haliotis; species Haliotis asinina. Next base: position 57,088,026 of record NC_090289.1, read on the forward strand.
AGGGACGATCACTTCCCCATACGATTTCTTCATCGAAGAATGATGATTCTGAGATGATCTTGAAGATGAGGAGACCGTAAGTATAATAAGAGTTCTGCTTCAGACAAATTTATACAAAATTTACAAGAATGAGTATGAGAGCTTACATGCCGGACAAAGTAAATGCGGGTCAACCGCCGACAGCCGTAATCTGCACTGAAAACACAATTTCATCAACTGAGTCTAAGTCTCAGCTGATGAAATACATGTTAGGTAAAGACACAATAATCACAAATTTGTATAATAATAATATATACATACAAGCCAAATACTGCAGTACAACACAAATTTAATTTGAAAGACCAAAAGAATGAAAAACTTATTGCCGTATACAGGATCCAAGATGCCTCCAAAAGCCCTCGGTGACAGGGAGAGAGTCAGTATCATGGCCGATTTGCTGACCATGTGAGCGGGAGGGGAGGTAATTCATGGGTGAGTGGGAATTTTACGTCCGCCTCTTTTAGAAGAGATTTCAGGTGTTCCACTACCTTCGCCAGGAAGAGGAGATAAGCAACTAAGCATGGGTCAGGATAAGGAAAAATTGAAAGTTTCATTGAGAAAGGTCTGTGATGACTGTCTCATGTTGACTCATGTATATTCATACTGTCACACCCTCTCCCCTACCCCGTGTCATCATGCAACATAGACAACATGATAGAACCCAGTCATAAAGCATGCCTCTGCTCTCATCATAACCACTCTTATTACTCTTATTGCATGAAGGTAGGTACAGGTTACCAGGGTAACATCAGATCATCATACCTGAGCCATAGTTTCCACCACATTGGCGTGACGATTTCGTATATGAGTAAGTGTGTCAGTGAAGCTGAAACAAAGTTTGCATGTTATATATTATCAAACACATAAATTGACCAACAACTATAACTTAAAGCTGAAGGTGACAAGAATAAGGCTGACATGTGGATATCAAGGAAGATGAAGACATAGACCTACTTTATCACCACTGCAAATAGCCAACGCGTTCCCTGCCGAGCACTAGTGAGTGTGAGTGAGTAAGTGACAATCCAATGACCAACAACATGAGCATCGATCTGCGCAACTGGGAACTGATGATATGTGTCAACCAAGCCAGCGAGCCTGACACCTGATCCCATTAGTCGCCTCTTACGACAAGCAGAGTCGCCTTTCATGGCAAACATGGGTAGCATCTGCACCCACAGGGTACACCCAATAGCTTCTGTAGCTTTCCAGGAATTTCTAGTAAGAGTAAGAGCATAGTGATCAATGCTGCTCTTCCACTGAGAGTTCAAGGTCAGAATTGGAAAAAATGAAACTCTAAGTGGATGCTTGGTTAGATTATCCCTAGTGAAATAGGCTGGACATTAAGCAATCAGGTCGTCCAGGTAAGCCAAAGGTATGTAATTGTAATAGGTACATATCGTTAAGATGTGATGAATTGCAGACTGCTGTCATTTAGTGGAATGTTGGTAAGTGTAGAATTAAACTTACTCAGTAAGGGACTTGTCACTTGTGTTGTTTTCTTCAAAGTGAAGTAGTTCCTTAAAACTCTGTTCATACCTACAACATCAGAATAAGAAAATGATTTAGTTACTCTGCAATTTACGGATTTGGTTAAAAATTTAAATCCAATCTCTTCACTTGATTTCCTGAAAGTTGAATTGACTGATAAATGAGTATATACCACAGTATGTGACAACATAATAAACAAGGGAAACTGCAAATTCGTCCAGTGGAGCTCAGTATTTGCTGAAAGTGCTTGTCCTTGGGCAATCTCATGCCAGACCTGTAGTCACAATTTGAATGGGCCATGCAGTGAATTTATGTGTCAGTTTATTTTATGAGTTGATTCATTATAATAAACTGCATTTTAAAAAGTAGAGTGTGAAGAGTTCAGTCACAGACTGCAGCTTCTGAACTCTTTGGGTCCTGATGAAATGATGACAAATTTGTATTTAATTCACAACAGGTACCACACTTTATTCCCGGCAACGGACACTGATAACTTCATGATTGTTTCCCAGAAGCAGCATGTAAATTTCTGAACATTACTAACAGATCAAAGTTGTCAACCTTACAAGTCACATTCTATTCTCATTCTTGTGGAACCATCAAAAGCAATATTTTAGCACATATCTGACACTGACTGACAAGATGACAATGTATCTCTTTTCACCACACTGAGATGGCAGGTTGCTAGGGCTTGCATGTAAAGATAAACTCCTGCCTGGATGACAATTACTGATGGGATACACAGTGTCATTGAGAAAGTGATCAAATGTAACATTCATCCTATCTGGGATTACACTTTCTGGAGATAAGGTACCCGACTCCAAGGGTGTGGGTTGAAATCCCGGACAGTACTCGAGTTAATAAAAGCAATAGATTATGAACTTTACTGAGAAAGTTTACTCTCAGATACAACATATGTTCCAATTACAGGTGGGTTGCAGGTACTGCGTCACAACACCTGCATCACAATGTGTCACAGTTGGGCTACAGCAGTGGAACTTCATGTGCAGCTTGCTGGCATTCAACAGCTTGTGTCCAACACATTCATTCAGGTTTGTTGTAATCAACTTGTACCATTATCCATACACAGTAAACATTCTGTTGTGAGAGTGATGCATGACCATGCTTGCATGAGGAATTATATGTCATGCTGTTCCTGTACTAAATGAATAGGGGTGGTGGGGTAGCCTAGTGGCTAACTCGTCACGCCGACGAACCGGGTTTGATTCCCCTCATAGGTACAATATGTGAGGCCGATTTTCTGGTGTCCCCCACCGTGATGTCGCTGGAATATTGCTAAAAGCGGTGTAAAGCCAAACTCACTCACTCACTAAGTGAATAATACTGTTTTACATCTGACCACTCTGACAAAGAATGATTGAAATGCATACATTCAGTTATTACATGTTGGTCAGATGAGTGAATATGTTTCGAACAAATTCAATAAAATCATATCAACTTATGACAATGTTAAATCGCCAATGCTGGTTATCACCCAGAATGTGAAGATCAATCAGTCAGTATCAATATCAATAATTGTAGCTCAGTTGTTTATATTGCAGGTTTACTGCAGGCATTGTTTACACCTTGAATCAACAAACTGATCAATAAGAATATACTTTCTAAAATTTAACTGAGGTCTTAGTCTTTGTGAATATAAATTAATCTCCTGCGGATACTGATAAGTACTGATGCAAGTGAGATCGATTGATTGACCGCCTCAGCTCTATGAACTTATCAAAAATGCCCATTGAGAAGAAAAAGCAGAACTTTTGCTTACTTTCAGTACCAGATCTGCAAACCAAATACATAAACAAAGTGGCTTTAGATATGACCAGAAGTGATGTTGACCTAATAAGTCAGTCAGTCTGTTCCAGTCCTAACTTCAGGTACCCACACTCACTATTGAGGGCTGTCACATTGCTACACAAGAACAAATCAATACACAAAGATAGGCATCATGAAAATACCCTTTCAACATAACCAGTGGAAACTAATCATTTATTGATTATAACCCACAGGTGACAGTTATCCAGTTTTTAGCTATATGGCAATCGCTACAAGTAAGAGTTTATGTTGAAATACAGGTGAAAGAGGGCATTGGACACAGGGACACTGCTGAATGGAAAGATTATTGGTGACAGTGAAAAAGCTGGTTCATCTTGTCTGTCCTTTGGTGCTCACAAATCAATACACAGTGAGGCAGCACTGAGCGACTCACATCACTGCAGCAGTGTTACATCATTTGTTCTCTGCATCAATTAGCATTCTCTTCCAGTTCCACAATATGACATTAGGAGTAGACGACATATTACCGAGAAATCAATAGTCATACTCATAGTCTTGAGTATTTAACATAGTCTTGGACAACATACACAATTTGGTTAACAAAAGGATCTCGACTTCATTAAACTGGAACATGGTCAAAGAGAGGGTTACAGTGCCAATAGACATGGTTGGATGAGCACTGCAAGGGATTCAGGGTATAGCCACAATAAATCATTATTAACTGTAGGTCCTGAATGTATAGAAGTGCTTACCAACTCATGACAAGGGAGACTGAAGGCATCTGCAGAAGGTTCTCAGGAAGATGGTTGATCTCCTTCATAATGTTAGCCATTCTTACGGGAAGCTCATTTCGCAGGAAGTTAAACGAGAGCTCTTGACTTCCTGTCTTGCTCCCTGAAAGAAGACAGGGCAAAGACCTTCTATTACTCGATTCAAACAATGGAACTTTAAATCACTGACAATTCTGATTATGTGTTAACTTGCAGAATCAAGAAGTTAACCCCTTTGGGTGGCTACAAGGCAGAAAATATGTAAACCAAACAATGACATGCCATGCTTACTACTTTAGTTCATTTGTCAAGTGGTATATCTGAGCTTCACTGAAATAATATTTATGAGATCAAGGTGGTCCACTGTATATCTGTCCCAGGACATGCATTTCATAGACAATGTCACCAGAAAGCAAGAGCACATGCCAAAGGCACCATGATCACATTTCAAAGTCTGGTAGCCTCTACACAACAATGATTCTTGCATATCTAACTTTCAGGACATGACCACAGAACTTCATCAACAAATAAATGAAATTACTGTCACCTGCAGTTGGGATGATTAAACTTTAAAAAGGTGTAACTGGGCTTAACAATAGCTAATCTGTATGCAGTGTCATGTGTAGGCTTTCATAGCTGGTTGTAACTAGATACTGTAGTCATCAGTATTATATTTTGCAACCTGCTGGTTTTGTGTCTTTCCGGTGTTTTCAACTACTCGACGGCTTTCAACTTTTTCTGGTTTATGCCAGCTGTCTACAAACCACATCTCAAGTCGGACAGTGTTATACAATGACATCCGATGAACTTTCTAAACAATATATGCAGATACAGTAAACAGAAAGAATGTGAACTCTTTACAATACATGTATTTGATTTATCATAGGAACATGTAGAGCGGGTTTTTTTCGTTGTGTAAATGAAGTCAGCTGGCTCAGGTCCTAGACGTGCACATGTCTGTATGGAAATGGTTAGCTTATTGATAATTCCCAGATTATATACATAACATGCAAATAGATAACTACAACAAATCCAAAGTGTTATCATTCTTGACTGTATCATCATTCCTTAACACAGTGAATGTCTTGTACAGATGAGGACCCTGATCATTAGATGATCAAAGATTCCTTCAACACTGTAGGGGCCAAGGCAACAAACAGTATGTAAGGTGAGATGCCAACCCTAATTTGGCCCAGTTCGTGTTTTGGTTAGAAGTGATGCAATAATTAGTATTTTGGGGTCAAAATCAGTCTAAATGTTTCCAAAGAATATTCATTTTGAAAAAAATAAACAGATAGTCTAAAAACTTGTAATTAACACCACTATATGCATCAAATTCAATAGTCAGTATCTGCATGATACAGCGCCATACTGAATTAAAGGTGGTTGAAATTTATATTGAGCATGGTATGAACGCCATTTAATGATTTAACTAACTGCATTTTTTTGCTAAAAAATCAGTATAGTCTTACTCCGATTGTGGCTGCATATTTTGTGGGTTTTTTATCGTAACAAATACAAAGAAATAGTATGGGCTGGCATCTCTCTCTGGGAGGAGACATAATCAAGAAAATATTTTAAGTGCTTGTCTGTTGAATGAGTGAGTACACATTGCATAATTCATGTTGAAAATCTCCACAATCATTTTCACGTTTACTTAATGCAAGCTTGAAACTAAGTGCTCTTTGTAACGTAAACTGTTTGCTGAGCCAGATAGTTTTCATTTGCTCAATTTATACCTGGGAGAAATGTAGGAAATATTCTGCTGTGTCTGAAGATGATGATCTTTACTTAATCAATGCATTTTCCTGTCTCAAGCCTGGTGAGTGATATCATGAAAACTTGTGAAAAAGGTATTCAGCCTATAAGCAGCATAACCCTGAAACATTTATACTGTAACACATAATAGTCCTGTTTATCTCCCTGATATCCCTGAAAGAAACTGGAATCACTCTGACAATCTCCAGTGGTTCAATGTAAGATAACTATATTACTTGTGTGGGTGTTTGGGTGTCTTGGTAAAAATGTTGTCAAACATGTATATGATGATCCTGAGAGAAGCAGGCACTGTATAATGCCAAGTGATAGATGATAAAAAAAAGATTGATGACACGAAAAAAAAAAAAATTGAAAAGAAAACCATTTATATTCAGGCTTTCTGTGTTAGTAAGTTAGAGTGACACTAGTTCTGTCAAAATGCTGAAATGTAGTGTCAACCATCTAACCAGACCACTTAGCACTGTAACAGTTTCGCCCATACCCCCCAATCTGACAAGCATACATCACCCTTATTGTAGATTCAATAAACTTGCACCGGTATATAAAAAACAAAACCAAAAACAATCAGTGAAAAGAGGAGGGGTACGGTGGAATTCTTTCACCTTGCACAAGAGGCCTTGGCTGGAGTACGAGTTCATGTGAACTAACTGGGCAAATGATTAAATGAATCTGATCTTCACGATACTTACTGGTTTAGAACCCAATGATTGCCATGCATATGTACATGACATATGTGCATGTATGTATTTAAATACAAAATAAGCAATACTATGTTTTCAAAATAATATGAAACATTAGCATGCGTTCTGACAGTTTATATTTATGCCCAATTTGCTTACCGAACTCTAGTAGTTGTTTCAAAGACAGTGGTGATGGGTTGAAAGTGGCGTACTTTTCAAAAGATGCCCATCTCAGTCCAGACATGACATTGGACATAAATCTGGGTGACAACTTCATCTCTGACAATTAATAGTGTAAACAGTTCAGTGCAAACAAGTCCTTCCAAATTGTTTCTGGGAAGAAGCCACTCGGATGGATATCAAAACAAACATTGAAATATCTATATCCGATCGAACCCGTGCGGTTATCGCGTTCGAACTAATTTTGTAGATGAGGTCAGACTTTGGCCCTGACTGTGTTGGAAAGGAACGGTCGACCCTTGAACAAAACGTGCAAACACAAAGTAATCATTTGTATCTCGGTGACCGACTTTCCGGTAAACAAACAACTGCTGCGACACATGCAACCCGTCATGTAGAATTTGACCCAATTCGCCGTGTTTTGGTTTTGGATGCTATACGGTATACAACTAATTTAGGAAGGTGAAGAAGGAAAACTGTTTCGTTGTCATTTCGATATCAATTTCACAAGGAAGCAATTCAAACATAGTCTCTGTCGAATAAACTATCTTCGTATATATTACGAAAATGTTTCTTTTGCTAAACATTGTGTATTTCCTATCATTCTTAACATGAAAGTGGCAAAAATTGTCTATTTTACAAAGATCGAACAAATAATTCACATTCAACTGCTGAAATTAATATGTCCGTCTGCTATGAGTCCGTTTCTAAATATGCCGAGAGAAATGTGTTATTCAGTACTTCATTACGATGCAGGATAACGACAGAATTAGAAAGGAAAGATTTAGTAGAACGGTTTCGAAATCTTCCTTTGCTCCCCCTTGGCATTTGAAGCCTATTCTAGAAACATTATACAAAATGTTGTTAGGATAATGTATTTAGACTTTGCCCTCTATCGGGGGAAAATTTCGCCAGGGGAGATAATCGTTAACAGCTGATCTGGGGGTCAAGTGAGGGTCACCTTTGTTTTTGAGATCCATTACGCCTCGAAATAACTTGACTTTATGTAATATTCCTTTTATCTTTATGCATGTACACATGCGACCCCCAAATATCAAAATTACCCATGAAGTTATCCTTCTGACGTTTATTATTCAATCGGAAACGTACATTATTCAAAGTAAGACTTCAGTTAGCTAACATATATTTCACTTATTTAAAACAATTCATACGTACACATGTTTAGTAATTTTCCTGACGCAGTGGGCATGGCGCAATGGCTGATGATGACAATGGGGAAAAAATAACGAATAGATAAATTGTGGTTGGTCCATTGAGACACACCTCCATTTCAAGCATGCATCTCTATCTGAAAGCCCTCCGCAGTACACCCAGTGCAGATAGTGTGTGGATGTGTGGACATGCACAGGTACAATGGTGTAGGTGGCACATGGCCGCTGGGGTGACTGACCGGTGATCAGGGTGAGCGTGTAAGCGTGTGTCACACAAAGTGATGATCGAGGTTCCCCCTCTGCTCATCACCCACAGCCATTAAGGCATGGATAAATACCATCTACGTTCGACATGACATTTAACCTTTCAAAACAAACTAGCTATTAAAGTTTTGTTCAAACTTGAGCCGTGGGACTTCCTGTCATCTACGGTCTGTACACCACAGTTTCACTATATGTATTTCACTATGTATACATATTAAATAACTTTAACCTTTTTGATTATGAATACAACACTAAATAAATAAAATATGATCTAATTCACAATAATGAAAAGCGCACGCTATAGGAAAAAATAAATACCATGGTAAATAACAACAAAGTCCTTAATGATATCGCCATGGTTACACCAGAAGAAGAATATTTCTACGTACCAAAATCAATGAATTTTTTGATTGACAGCGGTGATGGGTTGTAGTGAGAGTAGTGTTCTAACATATGAGCGAGGTTCTGAATGGATCTTCTCGCCGTATGAGAACCCATCGTAATATAGTTGAAGCTGATAGTGTATATCGTCCCCGGGGTAAAACTCCATATACAAGCTTGCCGTGGTTTTCTTCATTCGTCTCTACTGAATTCTGTCTCCGACTGTTTCTAACGAGATAAAATTGGCTTATGGCCCTTAACGACGGAAGTTCAGCGAGATTTACACGTGATGTTCTGAATATTCCGTTGGAGTCTCTCCGAGGATATTTACGTTACTTGACCTATTTTAGACGTCACACCTTTCCTAACCAATCACGGCTCGAGTGAGCATTGAAGGCCCACCTTCTATGATAATACTATTGTAAACACCGACGTAGCTCACAGCTGAGCGAGCAAGATGTGCCCAGTTGCAGAGGAAATCATGTCGGTTATCTGAATGTCTGAACTAGGAGTCTTGACAGCCGGCGGGGGATTTTCCCCTGTGTAGATTACATATAGGTATTATGTGGAAGTGTGTAATCAGGCCATGCACTACATGGTGTTCAAACACGTGCATTGGTGGGTATCGAGGGACATGCAGCCGCATACCGACAATAATGTTTATTTTATGGATAAGTGTCAACATTTCTTGCGCAATCTCCACAAACACACCGTCACAATTATCGCTAATTGTGCAATTTTACATCATTATTACATAAGAACCCTTATCCGGGAAAGGAAACAACAGACTGGGCCCCCAACGCTTTTGAATGAGTGAGTATGGTTTTATGCCGCCTCTAGCGTTATTCAAGCAATATCACTATGCTAGACACCAGGAATTGACTTCACGGTCTGTACCCATGTTGGGGAATCGAACCCGGGTCTTCGGCGTGACGAACAAACCATTAGTCTGCCCCATCGTTTCCTTCCTATTGAATTACTGGACCATTCATAATAATTTATGGTTAGGGGGTGGTAATGGTTTTTGTGGAGACGTTTATATATATGTGCATAGAGTAAACAAGTGCCGCCCGCCTTACCCCACCTCACCCCACATGTACAAATTCACGGCGTTACGAGTCAGATTATTTCGCTGCGGCACGCTACTGAACAGCTGAAGTGATACAAGCTGATTAGCTTCTTGTCGTTACAGACAGGGAGACTATATACATGTAGATCTATGTAGATTATCCCTCCCTGTTACAGTCGAGCAAGGCAGAGGAAATTAGTTTGCAAACGGATAAGCTTTGTTGAGAAAGTTCTTCACCAAATAGTCAGCTGCATTTCTAAAGAAGATTTTTCTGGAGTCAGTTCGTCTCTCGGTATGACTTTCACTTTCGCTTCGCCTTAATCAAAATGGTGTCGTGTGTATTTACCATCATGTGTAGAAATTAAGTGTGATTCCTTGATATACTGATGACAAACAAAACAAAAAAACAAAAACAAACAAACAACAACAACAACAAAAAACAACAAAGAAACGAACAAGCAAAACTATAACGATTTGTGTGAAGTTCTCAAAATCTCGATTTCAGAAAGAAACAACTTCAGTTCTGCTAATTAGTAACTCAAAATAAAAACTTTACAATCCATATTTATAAATATCAATTGTTATAGTACGATTTGGGTATGACAGTATTAATTTCAGAGTATCGACTAAGTATCTCTAAGTAAGTATACTCACCATATCACATTCAAGCCAATCCAGACATCGTGCATCTGACAATAGTGCTAAAGCGTATTCGTTTTCACGTGCCACTGGTCACATGATGTTATCACTGCACGTGCACTCTATCGCATCAACGGTACAAAGCCAATACTTTTGCCGCGTTTCACAAATGTACAACGTGAACGTGTCAATTTGACCAGAAATTACTCTCATGAATGAAAGTTCCTGACAGGACGTGAAGGTCGCCTGATCTCAATACAATCGAGCACATCTGGGATGCTCTTGGCACACCCACACATCCACACAAACCCACAAACCCTGCCCAACGGATATGTCCACCATCGGCATTGAGAATAGTCAAACAGACCCTATCAAACGTGCAAGGAATGCTTGTGGGATGTCAAGCCAGATTCTTTCAAGTTCTGTTGCAAGGTCAAGGTTGTTATGTGGCGGATGAGGAAGACGGCGTAGACGTCGATCCATCTCGTCCAAAACATGCCCTGTCGGGTACAGATCCGGTGAATTTCCGGCCAAGGCAGAAAGTCAACGTTGTGACGTTGCAAGACCATCCATAGCAACCCTTGCAGTATGAGGGCGGGCCTGTTGCAATGTTAACCCAGGGTCATGACGTTGCAGAAAAGGAATTGCCACAGATCGAAGAATCTGATCCCAGTAGCCCACACCAATTAAGTTCCCCTGAACAATCACCAAAGCAGTTCACGGAATCATCACGGAACCATCACCAGAGCTTTTCCTCTCCAAGACACACGCCTGTGCACAACGTACATTCTCCCATGCGTCTATAGGCACGTTGACGTCCATCACTATGGGGAATGTTAGACCTTGACTCATCTGTAAAAACAACATTTCTCCACCAAAACATGGGTCTGCGGACATGATTTCGGCACCACATTCGGCAAACATTGTGTCAGGATAGGTCGTATGGCGGGACGTCGTGGACTGATCCCGCGATGACGTAAACGTTCTCGAACTACGTTGAGGAGAATACGGCGAAGTCCCGGGAGGGTCCAGGCAGTCTGAAAACCGTGGCAAAGATGGGTCACTCTTATCCATCTGTCCTGTCTTGGCGTTGTTACACGTGAATGTCCAGAACGTGGCCAATCGATGACGTCATTTGTGTTCTGTTAGCGTCTCACCTTTGCAGTAACGGTGTTTCGGTGGCAGTGGAAATATGAAGCCACTTGTTGAGACATTCCCCTACGGACCATCCCAGTGGCCTCATGACGGTGTGCTCATGACGCCTTGGCATGCTATGCGTTTCGATAGCCGTTTAAGTTTTTGACCCATCTCAAGGGCAGGGGTTGAGCTTTCCAAAGTGACAGCATTGTGTGGCATTAATTTACTCTGTTTCTCCTTTCCGTAATGCACATGCAACAACGTATTGCACGTCTCAAGGACGAAATCACTGACGTCACGGAATGTGGTACGTGCTTGCATGTTGGATACATGTCACCATGGTCACTAATCTCTGAGTTTAAATACTTATTTGTCTACACAGGTTTGATAAATTTAGATTTAAAATTTGTGTATGCACAGTTTCTCTATGTGCCTGGTATATATTATATAATGTATGATTGTGGAGTTTCTTGTCTGACTTAGTATGTTGGTTCCGGATATTCTATACTCATGTACAATAGGACAAATAGGTGGAGGTTTCCTTCACTAAGCCAAGTAACAACAACAACCATTCATTCAACAACCTGGACAGTCTGCAGTTATTCACGTGATGATCAAAATGGTTTTGTCTCATTTTTTTGTTCAAACTTTAAAGCACAACGTCTATTTGTAACGAATAACAAAACATGAGGGAGTAAGCCAAACAAAGGATCGCCACTGTGAAAAGTAGCAACATAAACCGTGGGCACCTTTGGAGTAATACCCAAAAACGCAATTCTGTCTGATGATATGTTTGTCATTTGTCACACAATGCCGAAAAGAGAAAATTAGCAAAAATCACATCACCCGTCAACATGAGACTATCGTACCAAAACTAAATCGTTAAAAACCAATCCAAAATGTTTTAAAGGAGATAGTTATTGAAATAGCACAACAGTCATTTGCGCGTATATATGTGCTATGCGTGATGTTATCATAGTCTGGCATCGTCGCCTAGTGATGCGCTGAAGGTTTTAGATTGTTTCCAAGAACAGATTGTTTCTCTCTTCGGTAATCTTATTAAGCATTATAAATATTGCTGTAGAGTTTCCGAAGGACTGATGGTGGTAATAATGACTTTGATCTGCGACAAGTGGGTCATCTTGGCAACCGTCTTGTATGATCGTTATATAGTATGAAGTCTGGTCCCACTATACGTGCATATGGAGAAAGTCGTCCTTTTTGTGTCCTCAAGTCATCGTGTCCCAAAGTTGACTCCAACGTCTGGTATCATCCAGTGTCATGTGGATTTCAGATTGACCGACAACAATGACATCAGCAACCCTACTGTGTGCTAGATTTTTGCTGACCCAGTTAATTTCAAGCATGTTTATCTTCGATGATGCAAACGTGCATCCACTAGTTGCAATCCTGAATCAAAAGTTGTTATACTCACTCAATATAACACTCAGTCCTATGGCCTCTTGTTTTGACAGGTAAATAATTATTTGTAAAAAAACATCACGTGGTTGAATGTAATTATTTGATCTGGGTGTGTTAGGGGCTTCCTCTCGTGTCACCCGTACAATACACTTGTTAAACAGATGGCGACCTATTGAACTCTACAAATGATAAGGATTGAGTAGTAAATATTTGTTACCATAACAGAGGAAAGCACTGCTCTTCATGTTTCTATGACTTTTTACCAACTGTATTCCATACATTTCCATACATCAGCTGTGGTGCGACGGCGTGGATTTAGACTGGTCAAGGACACACCATTGATAGCATGTCTGGACTATGTTCAATCAACACCAACTACGACTCGGATCTCGGACAGAACAGTCATTTGTAAACTTTTCACTAAGGAACAACGGTTAATACTGGCACAGTAATTTGTATACATCCCTTCACACACAAACGCGCGCACGCACACACGCACACACGCACACACGCACACACACCCTGTTCCGCTTCTAAAACGGACTGAGATTCGAATGGGGACTTTCTAGTTCTATACAAGTCACTTGAAGAGGCAACGCACACTCAGTTCTATGACAAAAGTACATTTTTGGCCTGTCTACAAAAATGTCAGTATTTGTTCTGAGGAATCCCTATACAGATCCAAGAATAGACATGAACAGACCAACCGTCCTAGCTATATATGCTTGTGCTAATTTAGATCTGACAAGGTCACCTTTATCAACTGAGCGATCAATATAGCATAAAGCGGGATTTTCCCCTGACCTTTATCACCTTGGTTGGCTGTGGACTACTTGTGTGAGATAAGACGACACTCGATCTTGTTGTGGAGTAGCGACGGTGATGCATTCCCATTGATTGACTTAATGTCACAGTGGGTCTCATCATTGTCCATGTGTTTTAAGCAGGTTTATATATTTATCCCAACTGTTAAATTTTCGAGTGAAACCATCGCATTTTCTGAACCTGTTTTGTAAACATTGAGGAATCCCTGAAAAACAAATCAGGAACAAGAAGAACCATGTTTTCCATAAAATATGCACCCTTCACTCTCACAACCCTCTCTCACTCACCCAACCAGATATCGCCATTCACACATAATAACATCGCTATGTCACAAAGGGCGTTGTGTACACCATCCGAAAGTCCACTAGACGTTCTTGGTATGTGATATATAGGCAATACATAGTGTTGTGACAGTTACAGGCGACCAGACATTATTACAGACGGATAATTCTAGTCGAGGTGTACAAAGATCCATCCAGGCGGTTGATAGTAGGAATAACGGGTTATCATTGCGTTAGGGAGAAGAGCGAATTAAGGTTTTCTATTGGGGTAATGGTCAATACATAACAATATCAATATGTTTGGAGTAAATTGGTACAGAATCGATACTTATGGTACGGGAACATTTGTGTACATGTAAGTGTATTAAGATGTGCTTGCATTGAGCGTATGTCTACATCAGATGTATCATCGTTTTGGGTCTCCGTGTAAGTGATATCATTGTATATTGGTATCACTGTATTCGATGTATCGTTGTACATAGCGGGGCGCCATTGCAGTGGGTGCTCGTCGTAACGGGCGACTGACGAGATCGGGTGGTCAGCTTCCTGTAGACTCATGTCATTGTATAGATCGATCCTCATGCTGTTGATCAGTGGATGGATTGGTCCAGACTTCCTTAGTTACATACCCCCGCCATAAGTGACGTAAATCAAATCCCATACACTCACTCATTGCATAGCATAACATGCTATTTGATGTCACCTTTTATTGTATCATTGTATAGTGGGTGTAATTATCAGGCATGACTGTATCTGGTGCACAATGATTGTAGGTGTCTCAGTGCATTCGGGATGTGACACTTTTCATACAAATATGGAACTGTGTTAATGTTGCTCCAATACTACGGATATACCAGCCTTACTGGACAATTAAATATCAACAAACCATTACTGAAATAGGTAGCCAACATAACATAAAATGCCTCAGTTGACTCTCGATACAATATGTGTTATTAATGAATGACACCTTCAGTATTTCTCACTAGAATGTACCCTGTGTAATAGTACAGCCAGCATTTGTTAAATGGGGGCCTTAACAGCTGTCGAAGTCCAACTGAAAGTACTCCGTTCATGAACTCTGTGTGATCCTCCCCTTCCTGAGTATGTATACAGCCACACGTTATTGCACGTGTTACACACCTGACTGTTGGGCGGACGGAGATGATGTATATAGGCCGTATGGTACCATCCATGGGATGTTGATACCAGACAGACATGTCGTCATCCAACCCAACAATTTATCTTCAGAAACGATATCATCAGACGAGAAACTCGGACCCGTACGTTCATTACATGAACTGTT
This sequence comes from Haliotis asinina, assembly GCF_037392515.1. Taxonomy (NCBI): domain Eukaryota; kingdom Metazoa; phylum Mollusca; class Gastropoda; order Lepetellida; family Haliotidae; genus Haliotis; species Haliotis asinina. The sequence continues at coordinate 57,103,246 of NC_090289.1, forward strand.
GGGTAAACCAATTCACTATCATGGATGGTGAAGAATGCGTTTAATATGGGCAGCAAACTTGTGTTTTGGATCTAACAGTGGTTCGTTGATAGAGGTGATGTCTTTTTCATGAGATCTAATTGTCAAAATTATGCTTTCTTCCTCCTCCTCTTCGTCTTCTTCTTCGTGGTTGACACATATCATCGGTTCCCAATTGCGCAGATCGATGTCCATGCCTTTGATCACCGGATTGTGTGGTACATTTTCGATTATATATAGATCTCCTCCATAAAGCTGAGATATTACAGAGTGCAACGGAAAGCGTACTAGCAATTCTGGGGAACTATTTTTGTTTTGTGTTTGAACAGTTTATAGCAGATAGTGCTTACTAACCATTCTGGTTGGATTTTTATGTCCTTTTACTATGGTCGTAAACAGTAACAGCACACCGCGGTTACTAAACATTCTGGTTGGCTCTTTATGTCCCTGTAACGGTATTAAAAAGTATAATGACACATTGTACGTACTAAGCATTCTGGTTGGCTCTGGGGTCTTTGTGACCATATTAAAGAGTAAGAACACAGTGCGATTAATATTCATCCTGTTTGGTTCTTTGTCCCTGTGACGATATTTAAAAAATAATGACACATTGCGCTTACTAAGCATTCTGCTTGGCTCTTCATATTTTTGTGACGATATTAAACAGTGATTTAGCTCACTGTGTTTACTTAGTGCACTGTTAATATCCCCGTGACATCGTCAAAATGGTATAGCAGATGATGCTGTTACTATGCATTATGGTGCACGGGTGTCGGTCGTGGAGATTTGTTACCCAAGTGGATACACGGTCAGTGACAATTAGCACAGTTTGACAACACCGATAACCGAGTTAGACGGTTGAAAACAAGTCCCTGTACACAAGGTCGAATTCCATTATCTGATCTTCTGTCATGGACTTTCACGTTTGCGAGTCAACTGCAAACTCCAAGTCAGTTTGCAGAAGCATACAATTAAACGGTTGTGACAAACTATATCAATGCAAATCAACTGACCAGCTGATAAATTGGGAGAATTAATGTTGCAGACACCACGTTGATCATATGCCTGTGCTATCAAACACTGCCTTGCCTGCGCCGACATGTGTTCAACAGCTTTATATCCTCTGTTTCACTGAACAATATATGCATACGTAGCATGACAGCTGTTGTTCTTTAATCTGGAATTTGTCGATGTCACGTTAAATTTTATTTGATAATGGTACCGATTATTGATTTGTCTCTTGATAAGAACAGCCATAGAGGTGAATGTTCGCATTAATATACGCAGATTTCACTTTATTCACCTAATACCACTCGATCTTACTATCTCATCTGATGGACGCTGACAACTTATGTTATAACTGTCTCACCTAAAGTAACCTTTACAACTATCTCACCTAACGTAACTTAATTGTTATAACTATCTCGCCTACCGCAACTTGTTATTACCATTTGGCCTAATTAACGTAACCTGTTGTAAATTATGTCGCCTAATGAGACCTGATATGATTATGTTATGAAACAATGTAGGCATGTGCACTGGGTGTTTTCATTACTAAGACGTGAACTCCGAGGTCAGTGTTAACCCTAACGGTCAGTGATAACGCTGACCGAGTTATTAAACAGTAAACTGATCTAACGTTGGTCCTGAAAGCTCATGCCAGTACATGAAATTCTCAACCAGTACGCACACCGCCACATAACCACTTATCCCGAGCTTACTGTATTCAGTCTGTTCAAACATGACCAATAAGCAAATTCGCGAAAGATTTCAGTGGGGTATATTTGCATGGAACGCATTGTTCCTAATGTTCCAGTATATATATATAGGTCAAATCATGGCTTCGAATCACCGAACTGTCTTGATGGCCCTTCTCGTGAATGTTGTACATGACAATGATGACATGGACTCTCTCTCTCTCTCTCTCTCTCTCTCTCTCTCTCTCTCTCTCTCTGTGTGTGTGTGTGTGTGTGTGGGTGTGTGTGTGTGTGTGTGCGTGCCTGCGTCTTTAATTCATCCACGTTAGTGTAAGCTACTCGTTATTGATTTTAGATCACCTGTTTCTCATGACAAGTATGATAGTAAGCATGAGGTATGAAAAAGCTGCACCTTCTTTGAAATGTACTGCCTTATCGGCCGCTTTCTCTCATAGTTATTGCCAAACCGGATTATTCCTGTGTACCTGCAATTGTACTTTAATTTTTGTGTGTTGTCATGAGAAGGAATGTTAAGATTAAAATGTCATCGATTATAATTGTATTCTATTACCTGCAGTTAACTTCATAGCTGTATTAACTACAGAACCAGAAGGTCCGTGAACTCGATTGTGCCAAAACTCAACAGCTGGGTGAAATGTAACACCTCAGAAATCTCTTCGGAAACTTCGAAATGTGAAAGCTCGTCGATTACAGAAAACCTAAAAATCCAGCCGATTTTGTCAAGAACGTCTGTACATAGAGGCGTTAAAAAGATAACACCCTACTTTTACCAGGGATGTGCGTACCAGTAACTTTATACAGTATTAATATGCAAACATAACAGGTGGAGAGCTATAGGTATGCTTCAGTCTGGCACCTCGCAGCGTGACTGCCAGTGTTCGTGGACAACCTCCATAGAAACACCTTTGGAAACTCATGAAGACGTCATCGGCTAAACAATCAAATTAGTGGCCGCCGACGCAAGCACCTCGGACACAGGTATTACTTGACAACAGTTACAACCTGCATCATACCTGACAAGTTATATCGCGAAAACACTTACTGGTACATCATCTAAATAACACGACCCCTCCAACTCATGATGGAAGACGAGTTCAGTTCGGTGACTGCGTTGTTCTCATGGGCAGTGGGTTGTTACCACACCTTCAAACATGTATCTTTGTATTAACCCTCTCGTTCTCAGCAGTTCTAACACCGAAGCTCTTTGTTGTTTTGTGAAAGACCTGTTGCCTATCAATATATATATTTATACAGAGATCAAAGTTACGCCATTGTTCGGATTAAATAACGTCACTGACCAGGTACCTGCCAACCAGTAACCCTCACTACACAGTGAATGTGGTCAAAGTCAACCACTCGCCATGTGTTACACAGTGGAAGTGGTGAAGTGGTATCGACAAGTCGCTATAATCGCACACAGTAATCATGTATCAGCAACTCCCTACACACTGGTGAAGTGGTATCGACAAGTCGCTATAATCGCACACAGTAATCATGTATCAGCAACTCCCTACACACTGGTGAAGTGGTATCGACAAGTCACTGTAATCGCACACAGTAATCATGTATCAGCAACTCCCTACACACTGGTTCAGTGAAAGTGGTGAAGTGGTATCGACAAGTCGCTATAATCGCACACAGTAATCATGCATCAGCAACTCCCTACACACTGGTGAAGTGGTATCGACAAGTCGCTATAATCGCACACAGTAATCATGTATCAGCAACTCCCTACACACTGGTGCAGTGAAAGTGGTGAAGTGGTATCGACAAGTCGCTATAATCGCACACAGTAATCATGTATCAGCAACTCCCTACACACTGGTGCAGTGAAAGTGGTGAAGTGGTATCGACAAGTCGCTATAATCGCACACAGTAATCATGTATCAGCAACTCCCTACACACTGGTGAAGTGGTATCGACAAGTCACTATAATCGCACACAGTAATCATGTATCAGCAACTCCCTACACACTGGTGCAGTGAAAGTGGTGAAGTGGTATCGACAAGTCGCTATAATCGCACACAGTAATCATGTATCAGCAACTCCCTACACACTGGTGCAGTGAAAGTGACCCGTCAGTATCGAAACCCACGTACTGACCCAGCAAACTGTCTCATCAAATACACCCAGGTCCATCCTTTAAGGCAATCCTTCTTCCACTCCATCTGGGTTATTTGAAGTGAGTTAAAACTGCAGTCGACATAATGATTTTTGCTCATGGCGGTGAATAGTCTCAAACGTTAATATACGGGGTTTTATGTATGCTGCTTAAGGCCTCCAGCCCGGAACATTACTGTATAGGAATGCAGTAAAGTAGGGTAGAGTGTGTTTCACTGGGCTGGAATAATTGTACAGATAGTTATGCATGTGGTGCAGCAGATTTGATAAATCTTCATCAGTATACGATCATGGTAATCGCTTGATTGTAAAACCTATTTTGACACCTAATATACATGTATTCTGATCGAACACAGTATCGAGTATATTAGTCAGTATCACAGTCCCACAACCACACTTCCCTTCCACCCCGCCATATCTGTTCTAGAAACTTCATGAAGCAAGAGAGAGGCTTCAGCGACATGACCCCGCGAGATGATTCGTCACGAAGGTGTGCTTCAAAACACCAAGAATATGTTTCACAAATATGACCTTAAAATTCTATACTAGCAAAAAAAAAAAAACAAAAAAAAAAAAAAAACATTTTAAAGGTCTTAGAACCTTTCCGTATTGAACATCTTATCTGGGGTTAATCTGAGCTGATATGCAAGCTGTGCGGTTTACTATTACACGTGTGTAACAAAGGTGACCAGGTAAATGGTTCGTGATGCATTTCTTTAGAATGCATTGGCACTATTACATATCAGGATCATTTGTATACGAATATCATGTACTTGTCATCATATTCTGTTCGGTGTTACTTGCAGGACCAACAGCTGTTGCACAGATTTATCATACTTCTACCAATCTTGTCAGTCGAACCATTCATGGAATGAGAGTAAAGATCGTTGTAAGATATCATCACTTTACAGTATACAAACACCGTATCAAGTGAAGTGGGCTGTCATTACATAGCTTTTCTCAGGTATTCAACACAATGGCAGATATAACAAGCATTGAATTAACAGGGACTGATCTTTATCTGGAGAAGGCGTATGTTCTATACTTTCAACTTCGACATAACAGCGTTTGTTCACTGGAGTGACGACTCGTGTAACATGTTGTCCGTCACACTGTAATGTCCTGATGACGTGTGTAACAGCAGGAACACGGAATGTCCACCATCTGCCCAGCAGGCTCACAGGTCCGAGTGTTTGTGATCACACACATGTACTCCGATCCGAGTGTATCTTATGAACTCTTGAGCCCAGTGTTGTGCAAGATAGCACGTGTTTATCTTCATGATTTAATTTGGTTGGCCTTCTACATCACGGAAGGTTTGTCACTTCACAATCAACGTTGGACACCAGTAATCTTTAGACTTCTGGCGCCTTGTCCTGCTGTTAAGTCGGGAAGATTTCACCAGATTTCATAAATTTTCAATGATTCATTCCTCTAATGGAATGTGTTCACGTGGATAATCTCATTCCCTGGTCTTTACGTTTCAGTTATATATTGCTCGTTTGCCGAAAACCCACCCATACATCAACCCAGTGCACCAAACCTGTTTTTTTGTATTGTCAGTCTTCTGTCGAATATCCACCAACTATTATAGAGATCTACTACTAATAATACTAGTACGTAACGTATGTGCAGGAATGATACGTTGCCATCAAGACAAGATGGATATACTGTGTGTGTGGAATGTATTTCCGTGAACAGCTATTCCCTCGAAATACGTTCATCTCAGTTGGTAATCGTATTGTAAACACCACCTTGTAAGGAATATATTATTTATTTTTGCATTTGGTTTTGAAAGGTGACATTTCTTTTGCGGTTCAGTATACTTCACACTAAGACACGCAAGTAATATTCCTAGGCTTACGTTTTGTTCAAACTGAGACAAAATGCTTTACAACGCACGGAATGCAGCTGATGGCAATATGACCGTCAGGCAAGACGCATTATAAAGTCAGCAACTGCAGGTTCATCATATCTGGTTGATTAGATTGGACGATATACGTCAACTAAGCCAACTCACGAGATGAAATCTTGTAGTTTATGATGGAATTGTTCTCTGAGTAGGTTGAAGAGGGAGATTTATATGTATCCGTTTCGTAATGTTGTTTACAAGTCCTCACGGAAGATATATTTAGATCTCCTGTGAGCTGTCATACAGCCCCACAAGCCAAAATAACTACCACGGGTCAGAGGAGGGGGATATAAATTGTCCACATCAAAGGAACATGAAAGAACTTATCAAACTGTAACAGGACCAATAATATGTACATGTAAAACGGCCTTCCTTCTAAATATTAAGACAATATTAAATACAAACAGGACAATGTACCAGTAGTGACATTTTCCATAAACTTAGCATAATCAGATACTCTGGAAATATCGTTTAACTGGTGTGTTACAGATTTATGCAGATAATGAAATGTGTCAATGAATTCAAATGTAGATTAGTGACGACCATCTGTCTATATATGGGTCATGTCCCGTTTGTCAGACTTCCATTGGTCATATCCCCACTAGTCATACAGCAAATACTGGATTAATCAAAACAATAACAGGATATAACCTGTGTGCAAACTGGACTAGCCCTCTTATTGGAGAGCTTGGTATTAGTTTAATCTCAAAAACTTAGCATGACTCAGTCTTTGGTAATGAAAATATATGAATGAATGGTATGTTACATTGTAAATTACATTGAAGTTATATGCACATAATACACCACAGCCGTTGATAAACAGAACAATCAAACCGACATTCGAGCTATTGAGGCCGAGTTTCCGGCAGTACCAGGAGGACCCAGAGGTCAGACTCGGCGTCAGAAGAGCATCATCCCTGACACTGTTACCAGAAGGTGACGTGCAAGATGCCTGGGTCGACGACATAGACAGTACGCCAGAAGTAGACAACGCTCAGAGATTTATTGACTACATTGTGACAACTTGGAATCACCACATCAGCGTTGGATCTCGAACGAATGATAAACATGAAGGCTCCCACTACCGCCCGAACAAGACTGACCCACCATCATCCAAACATCTATTGGCTTATTGAGCTAACCTGGCAGAAGTCTGAACCTACCAAGATGAGCAAAATCAATTTCGGTGCTGTCACCCAGGGAAGAAAGCGAGTGTATCGTGGAGAAGAAAACAGTTGACTTGACCAGTTGTGAGACCAACAGGCCAGAAAAAGACTTTGTTGATGCTGTTGGCTACCTCTACCCAACTGACCATTAATGGCAATGTGTGAATGTACAGTATTTAAGTTATAACAATGTTGAATACAGAAGAAGATGCTTTGTTCAGTTGTGTAGTGCTTACAAAATGGTAGAAGCGCTACAAGTGCTAAGATATGACACATATCATAAAATGTATTGTCAAACATTTGCATATTATGTGTGCAGATTATGTATGCATACTATGCTGAAGACAGAAGAAAAAGTTGTATTCAAGTGTCTAGTGCTTACAAATGTTACCATTTTAAGATGTTTACGATGATGAAGACAGATCATTAATGTTCACTGATCTGAAGCTGTATTTTTATTTCTTGGATCATTCCATTTTATTACTATGGTGTTACAAAGATAGTTGTTGACGCCGACCAGCATATCATATATTGTTTTAACCCCTGTGGCTAGTTTGACTAATGGGAGGACACGAATATATATATATATGACAAGGTCAAAATATACTGTATGCAAATTGGTCACAAACACGTCAGCCCGATTGGTCATTCTCGGAACATTATGGCCTGTCAAGGCTATGGTGGCTGATAAGGGCCATCCTTAAAATCTGGAAGCGAGAAAGCGATATCACAAGACGAGAAAACGATAACACGAGAGGAGAAAGCGATAACGCCGCCAACCCAGTGAATGTCATCTGTTGCTGTCACTAGATTCGAATAGTTTTGACATAAATTGACCAAATTATAAATACTAGGATATTACAGGTAGATAATTACATATATTGAACGAGTTTCAAGTCCTCTTCTGACAACGGAAATACAAACACCCTATATGTGTGTATATATATATATTGTAAAATATGTTATAATATATTCATAACGTACTCTAAGTGATGATATGTATAATAGCAGATAAACGTGATACAGAGCAAAGAGTTGTTATTTACATGGGCCCTTGGCTTCATCCTGCATCATTGTTAATGGTTCCAGTTTGTTGGATTATTGGTAAGAGCGACATAAATCGATCGAATCTCACTCACTTAAGGGTTTCCTGCAGTATTGTACACCACGTGCTTGATAACAGTGTCTACACCAAAACGTTGCTTATATTACAATAATGAAGCTGCATATCCATAGAACTGTCCCACTTTTCAGCACAACAACTGCCAAATACCTCTCGAAGTTCACCATGGTTAGTTAGGCCAGCGTTTAAAAGCGTAGTGTATACTGTATATTTTCAGCTTTGACTGGACGAACGTTGGAGTGTATCGCTTTGCCTAGGTTAGACCACTGACCGTGGAATGGTTCTGTTTCTACATTTAGGTACCAATTTAAAGTGCTTTGCTGTCAAGGGCACCCTTCGCTCCTTGGGTAGGAGCGATTTGGGTTCATAAAGGTGAAGATCGTCAGTTAATAAATTTTATCATCTCGAAGAAATCAAAGAAAGTACAGCTGTAATTTTTGATAACCATGAAAAACATCATTGGTTCCAGCTTTTTTTATTATTGCTAAGAGCAACGTAAATCGAATCTCACTCACTTAATGTGGTTGTTGCCGTGATTATATTTTAGGAAGAATGTTTGGATGTGGTTGAATACACCGTTTTAGGTTGCGCTAGTACTACCACAATGCCTCATTTGTCATTACCCCCCTCCCCACTAATAATAATTGGTTGATGTCGTTAAGTTGGCTAAGACAATGCTCCAAAATTTAAGGCGAGAAAGCGATGGCCCTAATCAGCCTCCATACAAGTCAACTCGACCAGAACCCTCGTGAGGATTCTGGGATGGCTTTATAACATGCGACTTGGCAATAAGACAGGTTAGGTATTTTGTAAATGCAGATATCACCTACAGGCAGGTACGTCATGTCGATATATATCACGACAGTTGTGGCACCTGATATAAACATGATGCCGATATAACAGCTGATAATTCCTCACGTACACAATCCATCGTACCCTCATGGTCGTGCTCACAATATCAGTCACTGACTTGTCTGGTCCAGAGTCGACTACAGGCGCCATCTACTACGGCTTCACTCATTGCGTCATCTGTAGTACATGTGGATTATAGAACGATGCATTCACAAATGCCAGTTGTATTCGATGTGTATTATGTGCAGGGCTCCTGGGCCCATTGAATGTGCACACATGGAGGCAAGAAATGTTTCGAGAGTACTATAATTCAACACAAAAATTCGACAAGTGCTGAAAAACGTGTTAAGTCAATACGCGTGTATACACATGATGTCATTTGTTACAACGAATCTTGGATACAAATATACAATATAACGCTCACTCTGTCTTAAACTTTTCAGTAGAATCTATATATCATTAAATATCTTCATAACGATATCTTTACGCCTCTTTACGCTACAAGGTAGCTATTTTAGTTGGATGTTACCTCCATACGGGTACTGACAACACCAGTTGTACAAGATAAGGGAATATCGGATATAACCCATGTATCATTGGTTGACGTCAGCCCTATTTTATGCAGACATAAGGCTGTCACTACTCACGTAAGGGAATATATATGCTTGGTCAGCTCTGACCCGGAGTGTATGTCAACGCTATGTGGATAAGCCAAAGGTTCAGGAGGTCACACTTGTGAAGTAGCGAAAGGTCAACCTGAACATGTTCCCTGCAGATGGATGTTCACACTACACATATACTTGGAGCATAAAGTCGGGGGGATGTCTGATGATTACAGAAATACGAAGTACGAACTTGGTAATGGGTGCAAAACGAAAGTGAAGTTCATGACGTTGAACGACAATCATTGCCATAAATACTGACGGTGTATTGCAATCACGTAAAAAGAAACTAAACATGAATTTATGGTGAAAAAAGACCCGAGTGTTTGGAATAATACGGTCGGTGTGACTCATGTCTCAACGATTTGAAACACACGTACTGATGTGGCGTGGCCTGGTGCAACTAGATGTCCTAATTATTTTTATTGAGGGTTTTTGTTTGTCTGTCCTTTTTTTGGCGGTGGGGGAGAGATCTTGTCTCCAATCGTCTTTCCTGTTTCGACTAAGGTACTGGGTAATCGCGTGGACGTCGGTATACTTGCACCTCAGTCATGTCCGGGACATGGTCAATGGGACATGCTGACCTTCAGATGATGTTATGATGCTAGAGGTACTCAGTTACTGCACGTGCATAATGGGCACGAGCGAAAGCACTGTCAGAGGAGAAACCGTCACCAAACAGACACTGAAACGGTAAAACTGGTAGGGCCACTATGTGTATACTCGGTAGGTAAATATCATTGCTGTGGGTTGACGGAGGTGAAATGGGGCAGGGTGCTGCGAGCTGATCGAGATGTAGTGGGACAGGGTGCTGTGGGTTGATCGAGATGTAGTGGGACAGGGTGCTTTGGGTTGACGGAGATGTAGTGGAGCAGCTTGCTGTGGGTTGTCGGAGATGTAGTGGGGCAGGTTCCTGGAAGCTGACGGAGATGTAGTGGGACAGAGTGCTGGGAGGTGACGGAGATGTAGTGGGACATGGTGCTGAAAGTTGACGGAGATGTAGTAGGGCAGGTTGCTGTGGGTTGACATAGATGTGGTGGGACAGGGTGATTAGAGGTGACGGAGATGTAGTGGGACAGGTTGATGGGAGGTGACGGAGATGTAGTGGGACAGGGTGCTGTGGGTTGATCGAGATGTAGTGGGACAGGGTGCTTTGGGTTGACGGAGATGTAGTGGAGCAGCTTGCTGTGGGTTGTCGGAGATGTAGTGGGGCAGGTTGCTGGAAGCTGACGGAGATGTAGTGGGACAGAGTGCTGGGAGGTGACGGAGATGTAGTGGGACATGGTGCTGAAAGTTGACGGAGATGTAGTAGGGCAGGTTGCTGTGGGTTGACATAGATGTGGTGTGACAGGGTGATTAGAGGTGACGGAGATGTAGTGGGACAGGTTGATGGGAGGTGACGGAGATGTAGTGGGACAGGGTGCTGTGGGTTGATCGAGATGTAGTGGGACAGGGTGCTTTGGGTTGACGGAGATGTAGTGGAGCAGCTTGCTGTGGGTTGTCGGAGATGTAGTGGGGCAGGTTGCTGGAAGCTGACGGAGATGTAGTGGGACAGAGTGCTGGGAGGTGACGGAGATGTAGTGGGGCAGGTTGCTGGAAGCTGACGGAGATGTAGTGGGACATGGTGCTGAAAGTTGACGGAGATGTAGTAGGGCAGGTTGCTGTGGGTTGACATAGATGTGGTGGGACAGGGTGATTAGAGGTGACGGAGATGTAGTGGGACAGGTTGATGGGAGGTGACGGAGATGTAGTGGGACAGGGTGCTGTGGGTTGATCGAGATGTAGTGGGACAGGGTGCTTTGGGTTGACGGAGATGTAGTGGAGCAGCTTGCTGTGGGTTGTCGGAGATGTAGTGGGGCAGGTTGCTGGAAGCTGACGGAGATGTAGTGGGACAGAGTGCTGGGAGGTGACGGAGATGTAGTGGGGCAGGTTGCTGGAAGCTGACGGAGATGTAGTGGGACATGGTGCTGAAAGTTGACGGAGATGTAGTAGGGCAGGTTGCTGTGGGTTGACATAGAAGTGGTGGGACAGGTTGATGGGAGGTGACGGAGATGTAGTGGGACAGGGTGCTGTGGGTTGACATAGATGTGGTGGGGCAGGCTGCTGTGGGTTGACGGAGATGTAGTGGGACAGGGTGCTGGGAGGTGACGGAGATGTAGTGGGGCAGGCCGATATGGGGTGACGGAGATGTGGTGGGGCAGGGTGCTTTGGGTTGACGGAGATGTAGTGGGACAGGGTGCTGGAAGTTGACGGAGATGTGGTGGGACAGGGTGCTGGAAGGTGACGGAGATGTAGTGGGACAGGTTGCTGGAAGGTCACGTAGATGTAGTGGGACAGGTGACGGATATGTAGTGGGAGAGGGTGCTTGCAGGTGACGGAGATGTAGTGGGGCAGGGAGCTGGGAGGTGACGGAGATGTAGTGGGACAGGGTGCTTTGAAGTGACGGAGATGTAGTGGGACAGGGTGTTTTGAGGTGACGGAGACGTAGTGGGACAGGTTTATGGAAGTTGACAGTGATGTAGTGTGACAGGTTGCTGTGGGTTGACGGAGATCTGTGGTGGGGCAGGTTGCTGTGGGTTGACGGACATGTAGTGGGAGAGGGTGCTTGGAGGTGACGGAGATGTGGTAGGACAGGGTGCTTGGAGGAGACGGTGATGTGGTGGGACAGGGTGCTGGAAGGTGACGTAGACGTAGTGGGACAGGTTGATGGAAGTCGACAGTGATGTAGTGTGACAGGTTGCTGTGGGTTGACAGAGATGTGGTGGGAGAGGGTGCTTGGAGGTGACGGAGATGTAGTGGGAAAGGGTGCTGAGGGTTGACGGAGATGTAGTGTGGCAGGTTGCTGTGGTGTGACGGAGATGTGGTGGTACAGGGTGTTGGGAGGTGACGGAGACGTAGTGGGACAGGTTGATGGAAGCTGACAGTGTTGTAGTGTGACAGGTTGCTGTGGGTTGACGGAGATGTAGTGTGACAGGTTGCTGTGGGTTGACGGAGATATGGTGGGAGAGGGTGCTGGGAGGTGACGGAGATGTGGTGGGGCAGATTGATGTAGGTTGACGGAGATGTGGTGGGGCAGGGTGCTGGGATGTGGTGGGACAGGGTGCTGTGGGTTGACGGAGATATAGTGGGACAGGGTGCTGGAAGTTGACGGAGATGTAGTAGGACAGAGTGCTGGAAGGTGGCAGGGATGTAGTGGGGCAGGTTGATGGGAGGTGACGGAGATGTAGTGGGACAGGTTGCTGTGGGTTGAGGGGGATGTATTGGGACAGGTTTCTGGAAGTTGATGGAGAAGAGGTGGGGCAGGTTACGGGGAGTTGACGGAGATGTGGTGGGACAGGTTTCTGGAAGTTGATGGAGAAGAGGTGGGGCAGGATACTGGGAGTTGATGGAGAAGAGGTGGGGCAGGATACTGGGAGTTGACGGAGATGTAGTGGGATATGGTTCTCTAAGTTGACGGAGTTGTAGTTGGGGAGGATGATGTTAGCCGGCAGGATGCTTTTCATATGACGAGGATGTATACATGTATAGATACATGTCAGTATAGATTCACACCAATATGTGGCTAACTGGATATCTGACACAATACATACAACAATAAGGACGTGCAATTGTCATAAAGGGAAGTGTGCATCCTGTATAGAAGACAAGATAGTATTCCAAAAGAGGGAAACAATACCCCTAAAGACATTGCTTGAACCCCAAACCTGTTATTGACTGAAAATGATACACTCACTCTATGAAGTCGAATGCCAGCTATATTTTGATTATATATAATATGCATTATTGTCAACACACAACAGTAACTTGCCAATACTCGCTTGTACAGGCCAGTAAACAGTGTCATGACAACTCACATATTGTCAAGATAAGACTCACATTGCCAACACTGTACTAACGTGGCGAGACTGACATTACCAGTACAATACACATCGTGGCCACGTGATACTTACTTCTATTGTCGCGTAAATACCCGCGGTCAATACAGTACTCGCATTACTATACAACAAAGGAAAACACTGTCAACATAATACACTTTATTGTTATCACAATTCACACCTTATACAAGACGATAACCATATTGTCCATATACTGTGCATATCGTCATAGTCATGTTGTCAACTCAATACATTAAGATCAACAAGATACTTTTATTAAATGTTAGCACAATACACGTATCGTCAACACTCAGATAACGTTTAGAGCAAAGCCCACTCTAGTGTTTCAACACAACACACATGTACTTTTCAGTGTTTTAATCTTTTTTATACTGAACCAATGAAATTAGTTCTTTTGTGTCTGGGGAGCTTGTATCGTCATGACACAAGCATCAAGATACATCTTGTGACTGGGACCTTCCTTTTCTGTACTGCAAAGACCCCGGCAGTGACAATATGCTACACCTTGACACTCGTGTTGTAGCGTTGCATTCCTCTGTGACTAAGTGCGCCTGTTTCGTGGTCTGTTTGCTAACAAAACGACGCCTTCCGTTAAGTTTGTGTACCCAAGCTGTGTAATACAGAAAAAATATTTCAGCAATGATATAAGTGTTAACATAGACTAGCAACTGTGGCTCGCAGCTAGCCATATGTTGTCATCAACTCAAGGCGTGCACAGTGTCACTCTACTGCCTCATGCTGGCTGACACTGGCGGCTTCCTACTTTTTCCTGTCACTGTGCACTGTAGATATAGGTCAACCTGACCCATCGCTGACCTCAAGGACATGCTGGCCACACCCAGACAGCTGACTGCATGACCTCAACACCACTACTGATCACCTTGTAGACTGACATTTGGTCCAATATCCAGAACATGCTACGTGTCTGTTTTATATATCGGTATTTGCTGGAGGAAATAATTAAAGCAAATATAAAAAAGATACTAAACGGCCTTAACGTGTAGTGCCACGAATTAGGATCTAATGATTTGGTATTAAACGAGCGAAAGCGATTTCGCTCCTAAAATCTTTCATGGGTTTACTAAAAATGATGTTTCAGGGAAGCGAGTTTAATATTCTTTTATTGCTCTCCAACACAAATTGATAGAAACTGTGGCTACACTGCCTACAGTGTGAGGACTACATCAGCTCTCCTCGAGTCAACCGTTGTGACCGCGGCTTTGCGACGTCATAGCTATGAAACTTTATCACGTCATATTTCTAGCGGTATTACACTGGTGTGACATTGCCGTAAAAGTATTGCACTGCAGTATCTTCCATGGGCGAGTAATTAACAATTTTCTAAGTTGCATCGGTGAAAGATCAAACGCGCCGACAGTCCTTTTTCAGACAATAATATGCTCTTTTTGGATTGCGTCAAAATGCCTTGGCGTGACTGAGCCATTCTAGTCTACCCCGTCGTAATCGAACACATTCGCACTACGTCACAAAGAAACCGACGTCAAGATGCATGTCATTTGCCATCGCCTCGTACAGCCTGTTACAGTGAACTATTCCGTTGCACCCCGTTTCTTGGTTTGCAGTTGCTAATATCACTGGTGGAAACATTACGTTTGTGTTTTCCGACGTATAAAACGTCCCATAGTTCGAATCACAATTATCGTTCGCAAATTTTATATTCCCACAATGCAATCGTAGAATTTCGTGTTTACAATCATACACGTTACGAGCCTGTATAAACTGCCATTTAAAACGCTGCTCGTTCTTTTTGACGTCACATCCGGATGATGAACTCTGCGCCAGTACACAACACAGATCTCTCAAAACCATGCGGTTTATTCGACAACCAGTACATAGAAGATGCCATTCCGTACAAAGGAAACGAAAAGAAAGCAGATCGCTTGTGATGACGTGACCGCCTTTCCTCCTGCCTTCCAGAGAAAACAAGTCACTTGAACATAACCTGTCAATGTTTGACAGTAGGGAATGTCTTGTGCGATACTATCTGTAAGGGATGAATTATATGAAGGAACAAGCAATGACACAGTCATTACGTCAAGTCCCACCCACCACATCGTTGCCACACTGGTGGAGCTCAAGTACACTGAGGTCGGCTGGAAGGGGTGGATACGTCTGCCACAGACTCTTCACCAGAGAGAGACTCGACGTTTAGGGTTGCAGGCTCTGGCCCGCCTGCATTGTACACACCAGGTGGGTCACAGGGGGGAAGGTTTGCCATCTGGGAGTGAGCAAAATCTTGAATATTGTCACGCTCAGTCATGACTCTGATGTGATCGCTAGGAGTGGTTCTGTGTACAGTTGGCATTACTCGGTAACAGTCTGACGCCTGTACCTCGTATACTCTGGAGCGAAACTGGGACTGGGTAAAGTTACGTATTTACAGACACCTGTTTGTCACCGCCGTGACCATGTACTTGCTCCGAGCGCAAATTGTGTCTCGGTCAGACATGAGATACACCAAATCACCTATCGAGACAGTCACACGAATCATAACGAAGACTACCATGAGCCTTTCATTTGCTGCTTGGGGAATGATTTTGTTGTCGAGTGGATAACTGATGAAGGATTCACCCGTGATTTGGTCTCTCTGAGTGAGTACCTCCCTAGCAGAGAGTCCCTCTTTCCGTATTCTGCAATTCAAATTGTCCGTTGCAAGGGTCAGAGTAACTGGTGAGAGATAACCCCTTCAGGATTGTAAAGGAGACACTCAAGGCCTAGCTCCTCAATTGCTTTCTCAACGACAAGGTTTTTGTTTGGATTCTTCTGGGAACCAATGTCCAAACGCCCTGTTTGTTGAAAATCGGATCCTTGGCAAGTGTGATGAATCCAGGTGCGGGATCCACTCTG
Source organism: Haliotis asinina (assembly GCF_037392515.1). NCBI lineage: Eukaryota > Metazoa > Mollusca > Gastropoda > Lepetellida > Haliotidae > Haliotis > Haliotis asinina. The sequence continues at coordinate 57,119,582 of NC_090289.1, forward strand.
ATGAGACATTCATCAGGTCCGCAATGCCTGAGGTCCGTCGTACGATCATCATGCTTCTCACTGGGTATCATTCAAGATTTTGGGAAAGAAGGAACAGTTTCATGGAGTACAAAGATGAGCTGACAGTAAAGTTTCATTACATCTGCGGCAAACGTAGAATATACCATGTCCAGGGCAGTTCTTATTGACTGGGGGTACAGCTGTGAAGGGAAACGCTTCAAAGACATGCAGTGATGCAAGCCTCTGTAGCTAGGGATGTAGCTTTATCAATATCCAAGGCATAGAAGTATCTGCTAAATACCTGTTTGAGTTGATAGCAGGAGGGGTGATTGAAGCGAATGTGAAGGGCAGTTAAGAGCCCACCAAGGACTGTTTTGGTACAACAATACTTTCTCGTGCTTGTTGGAATGGTGTGTTGTCTTTGACAAATAGGAGGCCATCGTTTGCATTGGTAGTCACTCACAAATACCGTTTAACATCAGAAATGTCAGTAACCTTCTTCCTTGGGCGTGTCCCTTGAATCAGATGAGTGTGTGTAGGTCTAAGATCAGGGCACTCATGCTGTGATGCATGCCATACAGCACAACTTGTAAATGGTATTTTGGCACCATTCTCCATAACATCCTGAACACTGAGCTCGAGGGAGAACACCTCAGACCCTCTTGATTCCACAATGAACCTGCAAACATGACAGCTCGGGTCTGTGCACTCACTTGGATGACGACTCTTGTAATGCGAGGGAATATTGGAAACTCCAGAGATGTGTCTGATGTTAACATGGTACCTGCTGACCATTGTTAGGAATGTTGTGATTCTAGCACTAGCGGAGAAACAACCACGGTTGAGCTTGTTGAAGGCTTGAACACAGGGTCTGGTGTCAGTGAGAACCTGTGTTGGGGAAGATGTTGTGATGTATGGGGCAAAGAGCTTGACAGAAGTGCCAATAACAGGTGCCTCAAGTTCACATGGGAGCCATTCCATTTGATGCTTTTTCAGTTCGGCATTGAAAAAAACCAGCGAGATAGGTCGTTCCATTCCGGTTCACATACATGGTAGCTGCAACACCTTGAGCTTTGATGGACCCATCTGAGTTGATATGTCGGGTGAGGTATAACAATAGTGTTGCAAGGGGTAAATGCAGATTGGGCATCACGGAATGCTGCAATGAGATAATCTGACCATAAGATTTTCTCATTTGACTGTTGTGCAGCTGTTGCAGAATCCAAAGACGACATCAATTTCGCTTAGCCAGGCAGGACATGACTTAAGGCCTTAAATGCGCCAGTGAAAGATCGCAGTCCTTGAACAGTGGTTGGAGGTTTCACAACAGATAAAGCTGCAATTGTGTGTGGACTTACAGTCAAAGAACCACTATTCCAGATCCATCCCAAGATGTTGGTTGATTTTGGGCAAATTACTGTTTTGACATTGATTTGCTTGGCGAAAACACCCTCCTTCTCCAGCTCATCAAACTTACATTGTAGTTCATTGAAGGAATCTCAGTTATAGTGAGGGAGACGGTCCTTTTGTTGAAGAGCAAGGTTGGGCCCATGTTCACAACAGCCTGTAAGTCTCCACTGACGCCATTGTACTTTGACACTGATGGATGAAAGAATTGATCAAATTCCTCATCGAGATCGGTAAATTTCCTAACCATTTCAGGGCCAAGGATGTTGTCTGGATCAAGTGATATGCCCTTGGAACATGTCTGCAGTGGTTCGTGCCATCCTTGCAGGATGTGCATCGGCCTGAATAGGTTTTGTGATATGTCTGATCTTGCAAAAGTGTCCATGACCCTTGAGGGTAATTTCGCTGGTTGTGGTATTTGTGATCCTGATTTAGTTACCAACAGGTGTAATGGGCTGACATGGAGGCCAAGCTTTCTCATGTGGTGTACCCTCATTGCAAGGAGAATCAAGTCTTGCTTCTAGAGTCCAGTCAAGGTCGGGCACACTGTCTTTAGGAACATCACCGTCTATGAACTCGTTTTGCAGGAGAGTAGTCTGGATAAGGAAAGCCTGAGTAAGTCTAGCTGTGGCACGACTGCTATGCTACTTGGCATAATAAATGGCGTTAGACCCCTGATCTGGTTCTTGGCAGGACGAGTAGCAATGTCATTGCTTTTATGGAAAGGAATTCCTGCATCGATGCCAACATCAAGTTGTTTGACAACGAGAGCAACAAGTTGGAAAGAGTCATGTTCTCTGGTCAATGTGCACTGGACTTCTCCAACTACTTCCAGCGGGGTAATGCCATCGGTTTGTTGCGCTCATGGGGATGCAGTAGTAATGTGGAAATTGATGGCTCTGGCAAAAGAGGAACGGATCATGTTGGTCGTGGCACCAGTGTCTAAGTGTCCTGATCAGCGTCTGAACACACACCAGTGTTGTCCTCCGCCTCCTCACCAATAAATCTGGAACTGCCAGACATAAAACGCTTGTCGTAATCCGGAGGTAACGACAACTCCTAAGGTAGTGGGTATTATAAGCTGGACGCCCGGCTGTTTTGCACAAGACACAACATTTACCTACTGAAGGGTTATCTTTCCTAGACATCTGACTGTGACTAGTGCGAGGCTGTCTATTGTTTGGGTGGGTGAACGTATAACTCTTGTTACGGTTATGAATTTTGTCGTGACAAAAGGTGTATGAAATAACCTGTGAATCACCAAAACACAACAAAGACAAGTATAAAACATTCAAATATTGTATTATTTAGCAAAGAAGGAGGAAGTTATACAAAGTCACAAGTCAATTATAAATACAATGCAATGGGTCACAAAATATATAGCAAACTCACCAGTCTTAGTGCGAGAGAGAGACAGTTATGCAGAATGTAACACAGCAGGCGATCTGGCAGCGTTGACGGAGATTGATGATGTATATACTCCAGTAATTGTATGACCGTGTCCCAGCATAGCAGCTAGCATTTATATATACTTTCAGTCATTTCCCGAAAGTTCGAGCACATAACCATCGCCACTAACGTGTAGAGATCTAGAACAATGTCTCCCGGAAGTCAAATAATCAAACCAAACTCAAGAGGAGGTAACTCTAAAGCACTTCCCGAGATCCTGCTGCCAAAAGCCTAAAAATGCTGACCATCTACTATACGAAATGGGACCATCATAATTATAATTCAAAACACTAAACGTAAACAACCCAATGATAATTATCACTTAATTAATAACAAAATATTCAGAAAATACACGCTCGTAACACTCTAAAGGCTTTAGTGTCTTCAATGCTACGCAGTTCGTCCAGCAACGAAGACAGGGCTTGTGAAATCTCAGGTTTGAGTGACGCCAGAGTCTGATTTCGGAGTTAAGGCCCATACTTTTGTTTAACTAGCAAAGGGAGACCAAACTGGGTCGGTTATAACCACAGCACAACAGCTTTGCCTGGTAGGTGAGAGATCTTCATCGACAACTGGTGCGTGACCATGGTGTTGAATGCCACATCCGACAGTGAGTAGGTTGTCTTCTAGAAAGGTTACAAGCCTTTGATGTAAGTCCTCTGGACGTCCATCTGTCTGAAGTTTTATGTCAACGAGATCTAGGAAATGCGATCCAGTGGACTGGAACCCATAATGCTGTCTGACCTTCTTCCATAAGTCATGAACAGACGTGGACGTTTTTGATGACAGAATTTCTCGATATGCAGTAATTCGCAATCTCACTGAGCATCAAGTCAGGCTGCACATTTTTCTAAACTGCTGTTTTTCTACGTCGATGCGGGACACTTTTGTGAGCATCGTGTAAGCCCCGAGTAGGATTGACTGCAGTTGTTTTCTCCTATGTGAAGTCTTCCGTGAGAAAGGGGGCGAAGTTTTGTTCGAACGACAAAATATACACGAGAATTTGACGCCAGTTTTCAAAAGAGTTTATGGTTTCGTGTTTGGTCAGTTACCAACGCTTTGGAGCCATGATTTCGATTGGATAATGTCACAAATTTGCAAGCACCCACGAAGTTATGCGCACGTCCAATAACTAAGTCGAAAACGTCTTGAAATACACTTGTACGTGCAGGGTTGCCCACCAATTGTGTAGATATGAGGGTAAACGATGTCACTGGAATCCTGTTTGTCGGATTATTGACGTGAGTAAGAACGCCGCTGTCATCACGTCAGCACACAACACCGATCTCTCAACATCATACGGACTAAACTAAAAGTGTTTTATAGACGTTGAAGCCTGTACATCTATTAATACAAACCTGTATATCTTGTTACCCATTGTTATCGGTCTACTGTTATGTGCATATATACTACAACCCTCTAGTTTTATCCTCACCTCACCTGAAGAAGAGACTAGAATCTGTCTCGAAACGTTGTGACCTTGTATAATAAAGAAGTTGAACCATAAAGCACTTTTGGTTTGATTCCTCCAACTTCTAAATGCCTTTGAAACAACTGACATCACACGGTGTATTCGACAACCGTTACACAGAAGATGCCCAAACTAAGAATGTAGAACTATGCCATTCCGTACAAAGGAAATGAAGCGAACGCGGACCGCGCATGATGGCGCTGTACATTGAAGTCGTGCTGAAAGGTCTGGGAACAAGTTAACACCCTGAATGTCGACTGTGAGAATTATGGGAATTGACAACCCAACCCGAATACCGGTTCCTCAGACAAGTGCGCGCACGAAGGAACAGTTTGTCCTTACGTATTCATGAGTATCCGGGTCAAGAGAGGTGCCATGTGGTTGTCCTAATACCTGATCCTACCCGGGGGCCCCCAGTACGTCTCGGAAACATACACCGTTTATATGTCAAAAGACGGCGACAAGGCGGCGTAGCAGTCAAAGCGCTGGTCCATCATGCCGCACGTGACTCACAGACATAACTGGGTCGTGATGTGTGGCTGCTCCAATGGGTTTTCATGTATTCTGTCCATTAACAACGCCTATATAATGGAAAACTATCAACCAGAGAAATTAACACTTCACGCTTTACTGATTATGCAAAACGTGCTACGTTTTTTATTATAAAAGTACATATTTCTATGTCAATATTATTCCAGTCAGATATCCCTTTCTCTGAATTAGTTGACAAAGCAAAGAATTAGAATGTGTTCAGTTAGCCTTAAGTATCATTACGTGAAACAGTATTAGAATGTGTTCAGTTAGCCTTAAGTATCATTACGTGAAACAGTATTAGAATGTCTATATTTGTTTCCTATCTGCTGTCATGTCTAGTAGAGGCGTCAGGTGTGAATCATGCTTTATCATGCGTTTTGTGGACCTGTATTTAATGTGAAATCTCTTAAGACTTCATCGTGTTAATTTACGTGGGAATATGGTTTAGCAAATATGGAGGCACAATCTAATCTATCCAGTGAAGTTCATCTGAATTATTCCATGCTATATAAATTGAATTTTATGTTATTGTAAATATTTACATGAATATGAACTCGTTTTAAACAATTCCCCTTTCATATGTATTTCATCCGTTTAACTCGTATATCTACTTTGTGGATGATATCATGATTCAATGAATATGGTTATCACTCGCGAATTTCTTGAAGGTACCCTTCACATAGCGTTTTCTGCAGTGGTGGTTTCAATATGTATCACGTGAGTTATACTGATCTGTGTTGTTGACGCCGCAGTTGAGGGTGGACAGTGATGGATATCTTGCGCCATGACCCGTGGTGACGGAGTACAAACGCACTCATCCAATCACTTGCGGCATAAACATGAAGCATATATCCCTGAAACTTGGTTCCCCATCAGGAATGTCTGCACGTGAGGGATGTTGCTGTGTTTACAGTCAACTGACGAAACATGAGGATTTATCCAAGGACACATGTCACTTGTATAACGGAACTTTTATTATTGAAGAATGTTGATGTTGTAACACATGTAGATATACGTGATATATAACCATGTTTAATGAAAATCAGGGAAATAGATACCTGGGTTAAAGCTGTTACGCTAATTTCTATGCTAATTTAAATCACATATAAAAATAAACCGCAACAACGTCGTTTTTCAGGCATCAAATATCGTCATTGTAATTCACTGCTTGTTGTGTGATGTGCTGAATCGACGAAACACAGATTACAATGACATAAGAGGTAGATATAACATTATAGGTTGTTCACTGGTCACAAGGGGGGCATGAAACACATATTACAATGACATAAGAGGTAGATATAACATTATGGGTTGTTCACTGGTCACATGGGGGGCATGAAACACAGATTACAATGACATAAGAGGTAGATATAATATTATAGGTTGTTCACTGGTCACAAAGGGGGGCATGGGTTGATGTACCGTCTATGCTGTTTTGTGTTCCCCACCAGCCCATGGGCCCGAGGGACCAGTGAACAACGTATTTGTTCAATGTTGATTCCCACAGTTCGGCATTCCCATGTACGAACGTACTTACGTACGTATGAATGTGTGTGTGCGTGCGTTCGTGTACGTGAGTGTGAGAGAGTGACTGTGTGTGTGTGTTTCATGGGCTCGCTCCTGTGTCTAAAAACACTCCTTCTCATAAGAACTTCGGATTTCATTATATATGATTATATATTATAATTTGTTTGATATATATCAGTAACGGAAGGGGTATTAGCAACAGTCCATCAGAATCATAGCACGGACACCTGGAAGTGGCTTCACTCATTGCATCCATTTGAGGAATCGAACCCGCGTCTTAGGCGTAACATGCAAACGCTTTAGCCTTTCCGCCTCTATACTAATAAACATTGTGTACACCACTCTAAATGGGATCTTTAATTCAAACCGGCATTCACGTTTGATATACGGATGACTGTAAATATCTGGACAATGAAGGACATAGTTTCTGTGTATGGCCTCTGTATGCCGATGTGAATACTCACTGGTAAAACTTCAACATATACTCCCAGGATATTATGTGTAAAGGTAATTTTCATTCTCGTTGAACCCAGTCATGATACATGTTCACAACATCACATTACTGGAAGCTTAGTTAATGAGCTCACAGTTTATCCTAAATACTTGTTACTTTTGTTGATTTCTTTGCAGAGTTTGGAATGAAATGTTTATGGTTGGTGGAAAGAGGGTACATCATGACAAGTACACAATGACAGGTACATCATGACAGGTACATCGTGACAGGTACATCATGACACGTACACCATGACACGTACATCATGACAAGTACAACATGACAGGTACATCAGGACAGGTACATAATGACAAGTACAGCATGACAAGTACATCAGGGCAGGTACATCATGACAGATACATCATGACAGGTACAGCATGAGAGGTACAGCATGACAAGTACATCATGACAAGTACATCATGACAAGCTGCCACAAGTGTTACCTCTACAATCCGTGGTAATATAGTCCCGTTCAAACAGAAACTAAATTGAAATTTAATCTGTGCTAATCATCCAGTCCACATGCATGTAAATTAGACTATACATCCTCAGCCAGACAGCGATAAACTACCCAAACCGTCGTCACAAACAGGTGTCATCACAGTCTCTGTGTTCACTCTGATGAAATGGACATGTTAGATAGTAAACTGTGGATAAAATAGTCCTAATTTTGAAAGGCTGACAAGAGCAGTCGACATAGTCAATATGTATGTTCAGGGAACACTAAAGATGTCAGCCTCTGATATGCAATTCAGAAGCAGTATTTGTATGGTAATACACATGAATGTTACTCATAGAATAGCAATGCTCAATACTTCTTGAGTCCACTCAAAACCACGAGCATTACACAGTTGAAACACAAATGTCATCTGAATACTTAGTATAATGTCTTCATTCCATCATACGCTGAAGCTAGCAAACAGTGCTTTAAAGGGTTTCACGGGTGGTCTCTGTCATGGTGTATGCATGGCGCTGTTCTGTATGTTTTCTATAACGTTAACGTTGTTGTATCTCACGTTGTTGGCTTTGACGATGCCAAGGCTCTGTTCCTTTGGCATTGTCTTATCTCACGCTGCCCTGTCCCATGCAGTTCTGTGTCAACATGTTTACTGTGATGGTGGCTTCCGGACAGTGGTCAGTCTCTTCAGTTCCTTTAACATTATTTTGTACCACGGTGTCCTGTTTCATACTGTTCTAAGTCAAAGCCATTCGTCTCATGACCTTTACCTGTGTTCTCTCGCATGGTGTTCTCTCTCATACTCACTCTTCTGCATGACTCTTCTGTATCGTAGCTCGTCCTTTACCAAATGATGGTTTCTCATTGCAGTATTTCAATATTGACTGCGGTATTTCGACATTGATAGCGAATTGAACTCCATCGGTCAGGTATCTGCTGAATGAAATTGTTCAGCAGCATCACTTGAAAAGGTCTGTCAGGCATGGTTCCCGTTTTTTCGGTATTGTTTTACACAGAATATTGGACCCACCACATCCTCTAACTAAAGCTAGACCAAACAATACATCTGACCATCACTAGACCCCCCATTACCTCTGACCAACACTAGACGAACCATAACATTTGACCAACATTAGAGCAGCCTCTGCCTTTCACCAACAATAGACACCGCTACCTCTGACCAACACCAGACCCATCACTACCTGTGACAAACATTAGAACAACCACTACCTCTGACCATCCCTAGACCCATCACTACCTCTGATCAACACTAGACCTGCCACTACCTCTAACTGTCACTAGACCAACCACTTCCTCTGACCAACACTAGACGCACCATTATCTCTGACCATACCTTGACCCAGCACTGCCCCTGACCAACACCAGACCCACCACTACCTCTGACCAACACTAGACGCACCACTATCTCTGACCATAACTTGACCCAGCACTGCCCCTGACCAACACCAGACCCACCACTATCTCTGACCAACACCAGACTCACCACAGAATCTTATTAACACTAGACTCATCACTACATTTGACTGTCACTAGACGCACCACTAGGCGAACACTACACACACCACTAAACCTGATCAACATTAGACGAATCACCTCTGACTAACACAAAACCATCAACTATCTCGGTTGGTCTTTCACTTTTTGTCAAGCATTTCGCGAATGTTTATGTGATTCCTGTTCACAGAATTAGACAGAGAACGGTACTATTTCGATACATCATGGGATATAATATTTTTCTGGACTTTTGTTTCAAAATTTGTGGTTAACCGAGTTTCTATTACTTGCTTAAAGTGTCTCCTGTCCGGTATATATGGCTGTAATATCTCTTTTGGGAATGTTGTTGTATATGCAGGGAACCCCAAATATTCCACTAACTACATATATTTTATGGCGCTTCAAAAAGTTATGTTACAATTGCATATTTTAATAGAAATTAGTTGGCAACAAGAGCTTACAAATCAGGACAATGGTTTTGTTCTGTGTCGACATACTATATCTGGAACCTGACATTCTTTTTCAAGAGTCAACTTTAATGATGAAAAGCCTTTTTGCGCACGTTATTAGTACAAATATCGATCCAGACGAAGATAGGTAATCCTGCATGATGTTTCGTGGGACTTTCAGCTCTGTTAGGTCGGTCAAACACTGCTGATTTAGAGTCAATGTTAACTTCTTGTTTATTGCAAAGAGAGTCATTTCGGTGGATATGCTCATATCGTCATTATGCCATAACCTTAGTCATCAAGTCTAAACCTTGAAAATAAACTACAAAAGTCCAAAGAAAAAAAGGAATTTCATAAATACAATCGACTATTTGCCCAAGCCACAAAAATGTCCTTTCATATCACAAAATGATACATTTAGTGAAGATTTAGCACGGTTAAGTTTGGATGCTATGATATAATATCCCTACCCTACATCCAGAGACAACACGACCATCACACAGAATCATTCCTAACCATCACAATCGCATATGCCGATCACCTCCCCATACGGACATGTCTTTGACAGAATTTATTGTCTAGGGGACAAACAAACAAAGGGGAAGCCAGCAAGTCTCCTTTTATGTATTTTGTTTGTGGATGTCCAAGAGAAAAAAAAAACACAAGACAAGATACAAGCTACATATAGACAACATGCATGCATCTAATGAACATTAGATGGTACAAATGTTTGTTTCATACAAGAAAGCATCACGTAGACTTGACCTCATACAGATAATGGGTAGTAAAGGGAAGTAACTCTCTTAACTCACGCTTCTTTCTTTTGTTTTTGGATTGGGGATATAAGGAACGTTATTTTAGCTTCTGTAGATGTAATGCCAGGGGTACTGCTATTCTTTCCAACAATAAAATTGAGTTTAAAGTTATGAACAAATATGTTGATAAGTGTGAGGGAAACTTTAAACACTGAAATGAATGAAGGTACCTATTCGTTGATTAATATATATTAATCAATGCTCAATATATATGGACCAAACATTCATAAACCAGAATTCTATGCAAATATTAAGAACACATTAAGGGAAATGGATAGTGAGGAAGCAATTTTACGTGGAGAGTGGAATTTGGTACTTGATACTGAGAAAGATACTAAGGCTGATAAGCATGCAATTAGCGCTACAGCTAGAAGCGGAATAATAGACATGATAAATTTGTTTGATCCTTTGCGTGAAATGCATCCTAATGACAGGAGATTCACATGGAGGCAACCAACACTTGATCAACCAATCCAAACTTGATTTCACATCAATATCACACAGTAGAATGTACACTGTTGATAATACAGATATCATACCAAGCACTGATTCCGATAATTAAATAACAAGTGTAACAATACATGACACAGAATTGGAAAGAGGTAAAGGCTTTTGGAAACTGAACAGGTCTCTTTTGCATGACACAGAACATATCGGAAAAATCAAAGAAACAATAAATTCTTTAGCAAAATACAAATTATCCGATCTAGATACTGAGAGGATGAGGTATAATATCAGTGATCAATTACTGTGATCCTGTAAGCAAGAGGCCTGACAATATACTACACATCATCCAGTGGAAAGTACGAAATAGTAGGGTTTAAGGGTTAAATTACATGAGCTAGAAGTACACGAAGAAGATACTGCGAAAACAACCCAACAATTTGGTTTAGATGGGATTAATGATTTGAAACTTGAACAAGATAAAACAGAAAAGTAAATAATACTCATGGAAAGTTGACAGAATCTGGGGCAAAATGGACAGAATATGTAGAATCTGGAATTTCAAAAATAAATTCATTACCAAACTTGAGAAAAATTACAGGCAATTGCAAACAAGCTGAAATCTTAGAACAAATAGGATATTGTGTAAAAGAATGTGTACCTGTGAAGAATGTACACAGATCGAAATTGCAAATCTCTTCTAAAAATAATGTTAAAAAACTACCTGAGGAAGAAGCAATAAATCTAGAAAGAACAATGACTTATGAATAATATTTGACTCAATTAATTACGCAACACCTTGTTTTTTTCCACACCGAGCAACTTCCAAGACTATTGTGAACATATCCATAAATATATCCTACAAATTCCTTATGTCGGTGAATAGTAATTGTTGACGCGGTGAATAGCCTATAACAACGTGACGGTACGATGTTTTTTACATAATGGTGACAGAGATTTGAAGTTACAGCATTTTATTCCAAAACATTACAGATTTAACTTTCATTGTCCACGAAGAAATGTCAGCCAGTTTACAAATTCTGTTCACTTCATAGAAGAACAATGTCTATCAAATTACAATAGCCATCTTTGATCAATGTCTGGTGTAACCTCTCTATGCACGGATGACTGCTTCAAGGCGTCTCCTCATTCCTTTGATCGATCTCTGTATTTGATTCTGAGGAATCCTGGCCCTCATGCAAAGCTTAAGCAGGTTCCTGCTCATCCTGGGCTGGGGGTCTCTTTGTCGGACGCGGCGGCCCACAATGTCCCACAAATGCTCTAAAAATTTGACATCTGGACCCTTAACTGGCCATGGAATGATCTCAATAGCTTTCCGTTGCAGGAACTCGGTTACAGCACGTGCCCTATGAGGCCTGGTGTGACATCCATAAAGATCTGCCTTGACGCAAGAGGATGGTTGTCAAAGTAGGGTACTACTGCTCTCTCAAGGACGTCTTGTTGATACCGAGCCCCAGTACCACGAACGATGAAGAGGTCCAACTTACAACGTAAGGAAATACATCCCCACACCGTGACTGATTCTCCATCTAACGCACACACTCATCGAAGAAATGGGTCCTCCATGATGCCAGATTCCAAGGTACACGTAGATTAAACCATGCGAGACGTGCTGCTTTATGAGCTGAAGACAACCGGGTACGCATATCTGGTCTTCTGGCCCTGTATCCAGCTGCCTTAAGGCGATTCCTGACAGTTCTATGAGAGAAGATTTTGCCTGGTAACCATTGTCGTCGTAATAAGGAGCTGGAATCAAATGAAGACTGTACAAGTACAAGTCCCAATAGTGCTCTGTCCTCTCTTGCTGTCGTCGATCGGGGTCTCCCTGACCGTGGACGATCTTTGGACACATCAGCAAGTGCCCTGTGTATATTAATGAGTTGTGAAATGATTGAATGATGGCGCCCAGTTTACTGTCCAATTTTTCGAAGGGACATACCTCCATTCCTCATGCCAGTTAGCTGCCATTTCAAAGCCTCGGACATTTTACGACCTGTCATGACACTGACTGAATGGTAATAACAAATGGACAGGAGAGATTGTGAAATGTGATCAGTACAAACTTGATTTCAATGATGGGCTGGACGTTCATGCATTGATTTGCATGCTCAAACCTCGTGAGCAAAGTCAATTTCATACACCATCGAGGCAAATTGTCTTCTCTAAATTTTCCGATGTACAGGCCTTGTTGTGATGTGCCTTATTTAATTTCCAACAGGTACAATGTTGGCACTAATTTCATCGAATTTCTTAGCATTAAAGAATGCACTGCGTCAGTACAAGAGATATGTCTTTTAAGATGTTGCAAAATAAACAAGTATATCCGATTAATATAAGTCTGATGGTGGAAAGACTGATATAAGTAAATGGCCCATGTAAGTAAGAAGGAATGCTAGGAGGAAAACTTTGCCAAATGAACGGGGAAATATAAAGTTAATGTCATATCGAATGTACGTCAGTTTGAAATATTTACAATTTTAGATTACTCAGAATATCTTAACAGCTAACACTTACTTACACAACATTTGAATTAAAGAGTCAACTTTATGCACCTTCCGTAAACAGTCACTAGAGGCTGTACGGCATCCACTATTTGAGTACAATTTTGTAAAGCGAGTGCGGAAGGAAGTGTCCTCTCGGCTCGAGATCCTGGGCCAACGACAAATTGAACTGCCAAAAATGAGATCGAAATATAGTACAAATCATGTACATTTACTGCCTTAGAACACTCTGACCATCCTTTACATTTTGATCATCCCTTCACACTCCCTTGGCACAATAATATGCAATATGAAAAACACTGTGGACCCATATGGAATAATGATGTGGTATTATCTTTTCTCAGATAACGATTATTGTACAATTCAAAGACACAAAAACACATTTGAAACACCTGTGTGTCAGACAGTTAGTTTATTTCATTGTACAGACACTGTAGCATCCTAATGACCTTATTACATGGCCACAATAGGCGAGATATGACGACTGGAACAGTGTTTAATTGTTAGCCAGCATGATGATCTTAGAGGAGCCCCTACAAAAGTGTGCCAGATGGTGGTCAAGAATAGACTGGTCAATATTACTCTGCACAGAGTTGTCGGTGATCAACCTGAGAGCTTTAGCCTGTAACACAAAAGAGCAGATGAAAGGTCCAAACACAGTTTAAGACGTCTGGGGGTACATGGAGGAACATTTACCATCTGTTGATGATCACCTGAGAGGTGCAGCCTATAACAGTGACTGAGGGAGTTGGGATTTACAGAACTTTTAGCAGCACGCGTACAATAACACGACAGCAATTCCTAACACAGCATATGACCTTTACGAACAGACACCCCTATTCTCAGCGGGATACTGTGTAACGTTACACTCAACAGTGAGAGGTAAACTGGAAGCATGGTTGTCATGAGGTTCCATTACCTTCATGTACAGACTACATACCATGTGGTTTACAGAACACAAGGCTGAGTGCCACGTCCTCTCACGACAAATATTGATCATTGGAGTTCACGTGTTTACAGACTTCAGTGAATCATGTACATATTGTAGTAACTAGGACAATGTTACCTCTACTTTCTTGATCTGAGCAGGGTCGTGGACCATGGTTCTCTGTGTGTCTGTCAGAGGCATGATGTAGCAGATGCTTGCTGACTTCACCACCATGTCATGCTGCAAACAAACACAGTACCCTACTTCACCATGGTAAACAGTGTCTTCTCGCAAACACACAACATGTTGACATATATGTAGCTTCATGCACAGTTCATTGATGCATTCAATAAAGTTGAGATCTGCAAACACTGCATAATAAATAATAAGATAGGGCTGGGAACCTTGACACTCTAAACTATATTATATAATGTTATTATACATCTAACACTACATTGAAGTACGGAGTCTAGACTACCAGTTGTCCGACGTACATTGTTGTAGAAGTCTCGCTGACTTTGTGTGCTGTCGATTAGGTACCTAACTGAGGCTGTGGGTTCGAATCCCGGATGGGACACAATAAAAACAGTACTAGAATTTGTACTCTACTATAACAGTGTAATCCCAATATTGACATGTGTTACATTGACCACTTTATAAACTGTGTAATCACCATACATTTATTACATTATCATATGCACAGGTGAATGATGTCACTATTACAGTGGGTGTGCCTGACGGTTTTGGGTACTTCCCGTCAAAGGTTTAGACTTACTTATGTAAATATGGCCACTTACTTCAGGCAACTGTTTCAAATTAGATGTTACAAAATGTTCCATAGTGATAAAAGGTACTGTTTATCCTTAACCTGATGTATTGTGAAACAAATGTTGAAAAGATTATTGTAAGGCCAATAAATGATAATACTCAATGAAAATGTGCTTGTTCTCAAGGAAACTGGACACCAAAACGCATGCATGGTTCTGCACATACTTCTCAGCAATTTGCTTCATTTCCAAAAGGACTCCACTCGGTTCCTCCAAGTTATTGGAGGCATCATTCTTCGATGTCATCATGTATATATACACAACATACAATGAGTGTTTTACGTGAGGGAACGTATACACTGTCTATACGTACACTTCTCCCATCGTAGACGAAGGAGTAGCTCTCCGTCTCCCTGGCCTCGTGTGTGGTGTGGGCATGTGCAGCGTGACTGTGGTGATGATGCACCTTCGCTGTTGTTGCGACATCCTGCGCCTGTAAACAAAAGTACCCAATACTGTGCTGAAGTGTGATGTGATGTGTCGAACCTGCCTCCAGTTCAGTGTTTGTCCCAGCGTATTCATAACAGAAAATATACACTGAGTCATTTATGGAGGGTCAAGCTATTGGTAATGCTATTTCTTAAAAGTGGCCAAAGCTTCGTTTTTGATTTAAATATGTACCACTGAATGTTTCATAACCTGTCTTAAAATTACGGAAAGCATAGCAGGCCGTTTAAATGTCATTGAAATTAGTTCTGTTAGACACAACAAGCTTCGGAAGTTCCTGACACAAGATTTAATGATGTAATCGAAATGTGTGTACACATACCGTAAAGGATACCGTCAGGCAATTTCGTGAACGCAACTACCGTAAAGAGTAACGAAGATATTGAAGCGTTCGTAATATGCTCAGTAAAGGCATAGGATACATTACGGTTTTTGTTACGTTCGCTAACGTCCAATACATTCTGTTACTAATGGGGCATTTTGTATTCGAACTGTCAATGCAGAAATCCACCTGTCACTTAATGTCAATGATCTGCACGCGCAAGTCGCACTATCCATGGAAACCGGAGGACAATACACATGCTTTAATGGTTTTTCATTGGCGTTCATTGTTCATGTACCTATTTGAAACTGCAGCTTGAAACGAGAGATTTTTGACACTTGCTGAAAACGGTCAGACTATAGGTCTTTTTGAATCTGGTCAAAGTCAGTGGCAGTTTGCTGTCCGGTGTTTAACACGAGTCAGAGTGCTACTGATAGCAGACTGTAGCAGAGATTTCAAGCCAGTGGGCTTGCATGTGGCACGTGGACGTCACAACAGAGGTGTTAGACGTATGGTTAACACTGCGTTACGTAACGGATTCCTCACCTATGTGTATGTGTGTCTACTTACAAACCTGTACATTTTTAAAAAAATGATTATTAATGTTATCTAAACAACATCAAGCAAGCGTTCAAATGCCACAACCACCATACATATAATAATCCCTGTGTTGGGCAAGTGCTTTGTACGGACGAATTCCTCGTTAGCTATTAAGTTGTGATTAAGCCGATGTCAAGTATGCGTTCATCATATTCCTAGTTGAGGAAAAAAACGGGATCATGTAGCTTTGGCTTTAATTGGAGAATCCACTGTCTTTAAGGAAGTTAGAAACTGAGGCAGAAAACATGGATTGCGCAGTTAAACTGACGCTGATGACGAAAAGCAAAATTTGAGATGGGAAGCTGATGTTCATGACATTTCGAAAGAGAGAGAGAGAGAATTTCGGGGTCAAATGAAACAACTCGAATTTCGATCCTTAGTCCTAAAAATACGTCTGGATTTTCGTTACTTTCCAACAATACGTTAGCATTTTCGTGGGAACCTACATGTAGATATTACTGATAGATAGAGAGCATGTCATTTAATGATTTCGTGAATACTTTTGTGGACTCACGTTTCGGTAGTAAAGGTTTTGTCAGTTAAAGCTGACAATTGCAATGTTAAACTATTACCGATTTGAATGTTACTAGCTCTTTTCAAACTGGCATTCTGGATTGTATTGTTCCTCCATTTGGGAGTTATATTGTTAGGTTTCTATGGTCCAACATTTTTGTAGAAGACTGACTAGGCATAAGGGTTGGTTAACTCTCCCATGAACGTCGTGGATTGGATTGTAGATCTTTAGTTCTGGAAATTGTTCAGATGATCCTGTTGTGTGGCAGGCGAGTGTTGAAATGTTGACATTCAGGAATCTGGTGTTGTTACTCGTGCGGCAAATCGCAGTTTAGAACGATTGCATTTACGATTTTACTCGCACATTCACGTATACGTCTCTTGACCTGTCTATGTAATTCATCTAGATTACTCAAATTTATGATAAATGACTGTTGAGCAACTAGGGAACATCCTTGGGGAACAACGTATGAGAAGATACAAAGCTGAAACTTCTGGCTAACAGTGCACTGATACCGATTGCATGGTTTCTCATTAACTAGTCCTCCCGGATCTGAAAACATGTCTTGAACTTGGTCCATGAAATTCCGTTAGCTGTCCATTTGCGTGTGAACAAAACCTGTGAAGACATTTTGGCCCATTTCGTTTGCCTAATTTTCACCATGATGTATGGGAAGCATGCAAAACCTGCCGTGCTTGTTTGGGAGACCAGTATCATGAGTGTCCTGAGGCTATTCCTTCCCGATGCGTCCTTATCAAGGCTTTAGGGAAATTCTTTATTGTTTTGTTCCCTATGACAGTTCACACAGCCCAAGACCCCAGCTTTGTTATTGATAAGAGAGTCACTGACGTTGACAATTTTGTACTCACAACAGGCCTTCGTAAAAAAAATACACATAACTTTGTACTATCAGTCAGTATCATTAACGAAATGACAATGTACCTACTCATGGTCCTGCCATGCTGGTCCTTTTAATAATGTATCATATTGTTTTAAACGAGAGATGCGACTTGAGAAATGTGAAGTTTGATGATTTTCCTGCGTGTAACTGTTATCTATGGAATACAGAAATTCTAGCCAACATAGCTGTTAAACTTGGTCCTTTGTCGCGAAAAACCTACTTCACTCGTTTACGGATGAGCCTGACAGTACATTTTAACGCGTGTTACTGTGTTGCAAGTTGCGCTGTGCCAATGAAACACCATCCCTACCGGAAGAATCTAATCAAGCTTCAAGACTTGAAAACAATTTCAATATATGCTTGACAATGACGTCAAAATGAAGTCAAATTCATCGACGTTCAGCTGGTGTTGTATTATTACAAGCTACAGATGTTGTATCGGCATGACATCATTCTAAATTGACTCTTTCCCAGTACCAAGAATTGCGCTAAGTACGTCAGCATATTTGAGTTAATGAAGAAGTATTGGCTGAGTTTGTCAAGTGCTTTTTGCTTCTCTAACTCCAGACAAATCTTATAAATTCCAAAGTGTGTCACTTTGGCATCCTTGGAAGTCTAACTGACAGCTACACTCTTTGTACCGTCATTTATTGCATTAAATAAGTGGAACAACAGAGGAGGATCCGTACATTGTTCAGGAGACTCTCTGAGGCCGAGCTGACTCTCAGTTTAGCATAGTGTCCATTTGTTCAAAATATGTACGGTGGATGAGTTGGTCAATGCACAGACCAAGGTCAGTTACAACCGATATAAACGATAGTATAATTGTATTCAAAACTTCCTAGTTTTCTAGGTTTACAAACCAAGACGGAACATATGAGATTTCTTGGAATGACTGATTACTACGATGTATATGTTATGTGAAAATAGCTCAGCTGTGCCAACCCTTCTCACTAAGGTGTTTGGTAACATGTGGTTGAGGCAGCAATCGTGAGATTTGAATTTTGTATCTTCAAGGTTATTATCACAATGGGATTGGGGTGATGGGGCAGTGTTACACGTTATTTAGCATTTTTCAGCTGTTATCCATGGTGTTTGTAGATTCAGTAAGGGGGAGTGGTATGCTACTCTTCGTCTTAGAAAAACCTGAAAAGGTCTATAGGGAGTTAGGGGCACTATTGTCTCTCTTCTGACGTTACATCTCAAGTCATCGCAAGATATGTGTGTGATGATCGTACCTTGGAATCAACCATGCTTCTAAATGATGACGTTACATCGGTGATATAATATGTAAAACGTACCGGGCAATATACGAGATCTCATCAGGAAAAGGAGTTGTCTTCGTTCTCGAAATTGTACAATGTCCCCCTTGTTTTGTAGAACCATATGGTTGTGACTGTCACCAGACAGCATGTAAATGTTTAGGACGAGATAGTTTCACTTTACGATGTGACAGGTGTCAGAGGTAGGGCAGGATATGTTTACCTTGTAGTGACATGATAGGCGTCACAGATAGGGCAGGATAGGTTTTCTGTGTCGTGATATGACTTGCATTACAGGTAAGGCAGGATAGGTTCACCTCGTGGTGACCTGACATGTGTTACAGGTAGGGCAGGATATGTTCACCTTGACGTGCTGTCACAGGTAGCAGAGGTAGTGCAGGATATGTTCACTTTATCGTGATGTGATTTTGAGTCGTCATCGTTCTCGAAATTGTACAATCCTCTGTACGTTCGACAGCGATTGCTCATAGATACAGAAAGGTCTTGTCTGTTATATTTGCATACATTTGATCCTGCATCTCAATTTCAAAGAACAACAATAATACAACAGACGAGGGTCGTTGCCATGGGCCTCGATAGAACATGGTCACAGTAATATTGCTTAGTAGTACTAAATACTCCCTTCTTTCGTGTCTGGCGAGAATTAAGCCGCCTATAATGATACTCAATTTCGAGATATACATTTCATATTCAGTCTGCAAGATATTCTTCTGTCCAAAATTAAACACTGGTGATTTAGACACTGTTCTTTTTTTCGTGTTTTTATGATTGACGAAGCATTAAAATGTACACTTTTGTAAACACTGGCAAATTGAGTTCACTTATTACTGTGTAAGGCATGTTATGATACAAGGCATCTTATGATAGACATGTTCAGATCATTGGTCCTGTCTTACCTGCACTGAACTCAGTACCACCAGGGAAACAATGACAAGACAGTTCATCTTAGCAACGCCTGTTCAGCTACTTGAGCAGAATTAAAATGACAAATTTCTGAGGTGCGTTAAACCACAGATAAAGATGACACACAAAAAGGAGTGTAACATATGGATATGGTAACATGTTTTTTTCTCAGTGATAAGAAGAGAAACACGAACTGTAGCTATTTCAAGCAATGGAATGTGAATTATGTAATTTAGAGATATTTCATGTTACAAAATGCTTGCTCTCTGCAAAAGAACAAGTGGTGTTTTCTATGGGGCAGGGAATGGTGGCGGTGGTGTGTTCTATGAAACAGATATGCTGGTAGGGGTGTGTTCTATGGGGCAGACATGCTGGTATTGGCGTGTCCTATAGGACATTTATGCTGGTAGTGGTCTGTGCTGTTGGGTAGGGATTGCTGGTAGGGGTGCGTTCTATGGGGCAGATATACTGGTATTGGCGTGTCCTATGGGGCACTTATGCTGGCAATGGAATGCTGGTGATGGTGTGTTCTATTGAGCAGATATACTGGTAGTGGCATGTTCTATGGGGCGGATGTGTTGGTAGTGGTGTTTCTGTCGGACAGATATGCTGACAGTGGCATGTTCTATGGAGCAGATATGCTGGTAGTGTTGTGTTTTATGGGGTAGATATTTTGTTGGTGGTGTGTTCTGTAGGGCAGATATGATGGTGGCTGTGTGTTCTATGGGGCACATATTGTGTTGGTGGTGTGTTCTGTAGGGCAGATATGATGGTGGCTGTGTGTTCTATGGGGCACATATTGTGTTGGTGGTGTGTTCTGTAGGGCAGATATGATGGTGGCTGTGTGTTCTATGGGGCAGATATTTTGTTGGTGGTGTGTTCTGTAGGGCAGATATGATGGTGGCTGTGTGTTCTATGGGGCAGATATTGTGTTGGTGGTGTGTTCTGTAGGGCAGATATGATGGTGGCTGTGTGTTCTATGGGGCAGATATTTTGTTGGTGGTGTGTTCTGTAGGGCAGATATGATGGTGGCTGTGTGTTCTATGGGGCAGATATTGTGTTGGTGGTGTGTTCTGTAGGGCAGATATGATGGTGGCTGTGTGTTCTATGGGGCAGATATTGTGTTGGTGGTGTGTTCTGTAGGGCAGATATGATGGTGGCTGTGTGTTCTATGGGGCAGATATTGTGTTGGTGGTGTGTTCTGTAGGGCAGATATGATGGTGGCTGTGTGTTCTATGGGGCAGATATTGTGTTGGTGGTGTGTTCTGTAGGGCAGATATGATGGTGGCTGTGTGTTCTATGATGCAGTGATGCTGGTGGTGGTGTGTTCTGTAGGGCAGATATGATGGTGGCTGTGTGTTCTATGATGCAGTGATGCTGGTGGTGGTGTGTTCTGTAGGGCAGATATGATGGTGGCTGTGTGTTCTATGGGGCAGATATTGTGTTGGTGGTGTGTTCTGTAGGGCAGATATGATGGTGGCTGTGTGTTCTATGGGGCAGATATTGTGTTGGTGGTGTGTTCTGTAGGGCAGATATGATGGTGGCTGTGTGTTCTATGATGCAGTGATGCTGGTGGTGGTGTGTTCTGTAGGGCAGATATGATGGTGGCTGTGTGTTCTATGATGCAGTGATGCTGGTGGTGGTGTGTTCTGTAGGGCAGATATGATGGTGGCTGTGTGTTCTATGATGCAGTGATGCTGGTGGTGGTGTGTTCTGTAGGGCAGATATCATGGTGGCTGTGTGTTCTATGATGCAGTGATGCTGGTGGTGGTGTGTTCTGTAGGGCAGATATGATGGTGGCTGTGTGTTCTATGATGTAGTGATGCTGGTGGTGGTGTGTTCTGTAGGGCAGATATGATGGTGGCTGTGTGTTCTATGATGTAGTGATGCTGGTGGTGGTGTGTTCTGTAGGGCAGATATGATGGTGGCTGTGTGTTCTATGATGTAGTGATGCTGGTGGTGGTGTGTTCTGTAGGGCAGATATGATGGTGGCTGTGTGTTCTATGATGCAGTGATGCTGGTGGTGGTGTGTTCTGTAGGGCAGATATGATGGTGGCTGTGTGTTCTATGATGTAGTGATGCTGGTGGTGGTGTGTTCTGTAGGGCAGATATGATGGTGGCTGTGTGTTCTATGATGCAGTGATGCTGGTGGTGGTGTGTTCTGTAGGGCAGATATCATGGTGGCTGTGTGTTCTATGATGTAGTGATGCTGGTGGTGGTGTGTTCTGTAGGGCAGATATGATGGTGGCTGTGTGTTCTATGATGCAGTGATGCTGGTGGTGGTGTGTTCTGTAGGGCAGATATCATGGTGGCTGTGTGTTCTATGATGCAGTGATGCTGGTGGTGGTGTGTTCTGTAGGGCAGATATGATGGTGGCTGTGTGTTCTATGATGCAGTGATGCTGGTGGTGGTGTGTTCTGTAGGGCAG
The DNA here is from genome assembly GCF_037392515.1 of Haliotis asinina. Taxonomy (NCBI): domain Eukaryota; kingdom Metazoa; phylum Mollusca; class Gastropoda; order Lepetellida; family Haliotidae; genus Haliotis; species Haliotis asinina. The sequence continues at coordinate 57,141,818 of NC_090289.1, forward strand.
ATATGATGGTGGCTGTGTGTTCTATGATGTAGTGATGCTGGTGGTGGTGTGTTCTGTAGGGCAGATATGATGGTGGCTGTGTGTTCTATGATGCAGTGATGCTGGTGGTGGTGTGTTCTGTAGGGCAGATATGATGGTGGCTGTGTGTTCTATGATGCAGTGATGCTGGTGGTGGTGTGTTCTGTAGGGCAGATATGATGGTGGCTGTGTGTTCTATGATGCAGTGATGCTGGTGGTGGTGTGTTCTATGATGCAGTGATGCTGGTGGTGGTGTGTTCTATGATGCAGTGATGCTGGTGGTGGTGTGTTCTGTAGGGCAGATATGATGGTGGCTGTGTGTTCTATGATGCAGTGATGCTGGTGGTGGTGTGTTCTGTAGGGCAGATATGATGGTGGCTGTGTGTTCTATGATGCAGTGATGCTGGTGGTGGTGTGTTCTGTAGGGCAGATATGATGGTGGCTGTGTGTTCTATGATGTAGTGATGCTGGTGGTGGTGTGTTCTGTAGGGCAGATATGATGGTGGCTGTGTGTTCTATGATGCAGTGATGCTGGTGGTGGTGTGTTCTGTAGGGCAGATATGATGGTGGCTGTGTGTTCTATGATGCAGTGATGCTGGTGGTGGTGTGTTCTGTAGGGCAGATATGATGGTGGCTGTGTGTTCTATGATGCAGTGATGCTGGTGGTGGTGTGTTCTGTAGGGCAGATATCATGGTGGCTGTGTGTTCTATGATGTAGTGATGCTGGTGGTGGTGTGTTCTGTAGGGCAGATATGATGGTGGCTGTGTGTTCTATGATGCAGTGATGCTGGTGGTGGTGTGTTCTGTAGGGCAGATATGATGGTGGCTGTGTGTTCTATGATGCAGTGATGCTGGTGGTGGTGTGTTCTGTAGGGCAGATATGATGGTGGCTGTGTGTTCTATGATGCAGTGATGCTGGTGGTGGTGTGTTCTATGATGCAGTGATGCTGGTGGTGGTGTTTTATGGGGCAGATATGCTAGTACTCGTGGTTTTTATTTCGTATAAAGTTCTGTCTTCCTTGAAGAATACACATGTACAAATATATGCACATATTTACATGAAATATATACAATAACATATGAAAGTGTATCTAGAAGTGAAATTATGTACTGTTTACAACTTGTTACACTCGACTATACAGTTTTACCTTTTAACACCACCCAATTGTCAAAAACAAACTTGATTTGATTGTTGGTAGACTCTTTGCAAAAGACCCCACATCAATCCGATATTTCCTAAGTACATCATTTGGAAATCGCAACTTATCACATAAAATACTGAGACGCAATTTTTCAACAAATTCAGCAAATATGTTTGTAGATGATGTTGATCCATGCCAGAATTTTACCTTTGACCTCTCTTGCCAAATAGGATATTTTGCAGGACACACAAGATATAATATGACTGAATAGCTGTAGTTACAGCTGACACAAGGAAAATTATGAAACCTAACCATTTCAAAATATAAATCCACAACAACACAAGATATATAAAAAATCAAACTATGCACGATATTCCACAAATCCTTAACTACTTCACACTGAAAGAAAATGTGTTTTACTGACTCTGAACAAAATGTACACTTTTTTTGTTAAATGTTAAATTGTGAAAATACCAAGTGAAATTAGTCGAAACAATACAGTTTCTGTATCATACGCCGTGCAAAGCTCTTGTACATGGGATCCAGAAATGGATTACATAATGACCGAAAACTGGCTGAAAAGACAACGCAGGGAAACAAAGTTGTAACTTTGGGTTTCAAGACTACAGCATTAATTATTAACTGAAAAATTCCTTCGTATGCATTGGAGTTTACCAGTCAAAATGTGGGTAAAGCATCACAAAATATAGTGGTAGTGGTATGTTCTATGGGACGGATATGCTGGTAGTGGTGTGTTAGATGTGTAACCGGGATGTGAATGGCTATACTGACGACCAGACACTGATTACAGGTTGTGGGATCTTTATTGACAGACACTCTGAAACACATCTTTGGAGAATAAATACCAAGTTCGGAATAAACATATAAATATATGATTATATACAATCATTCCATCTCGCATATAATTTCTAACTGTTACAGTTAAAAATGTGCCGTGACAAAAGGTGTAAGAAATAGCCCGTGAACCAGCAAAACAGAACAAAGATAGGTCTACAACATTCAAATATTGTATTATTAAGCAAAAGAGCACGTTATACAAAGTCACAAGTCAGTTTCACAATTAAATTATACTGATTTCAAATACAATACAAATGAGACAAAATCTAAGACAATGGGTCTCAAAATACATACCAAACTCACCAAAGACTTAGTGCGAGAGAGAAACAATCATGCAGAATGTAACATAGCAAGCGGTCTGGCAGCGGCCATATATCAAGCGTTGACGAATGATGATGTATACTCCAGTGAATGTGTAAGTGTCCGTGTCCGTGTCCAACACGGCAACTAGCATTTATATAATTATTTTACATTCAGTTACTTCCTGAAAGTTCAAGCACATACGACCATCCCCACTAACATTGAATGCTCTAGAACAGTAGTCTCCCGGAAGTCAACAAATAGAAAGCCACGGGCAGATAACTCCAAAGTATTGCGTTGCAGGCGTGCCGCTTAAATAATTCTCAGTTGGAAATGTGACCCATAATAACTAACACTAAAACCTTAAATATTGTGGCCTAATTACAACTACCACAATAACAATTAATAACAACTCAAATCACGGAAAATACACTCTCGCAAAATAACATATTAAGGGGTAAATCTAATATTGAATCATTGCGAACAGATGCACATTAAATAATATGGTAATGGTTATATTGCCATTAACGTGATGACTTAAACCGCCAAGAACGATAACTCCTTGGTACAATAAAAACGTCTCAATACGTCGTACCAACGTACACTCCATTGTAATGAACGTGTTAGTACATTACACAAAATCTTTCAACAATGTGATGAACATAAATACTTTATACATGTGACACAATAATACTGTGCTGTCCTTTTCTCTGAGATGTGAAGTGAAGTGAAGTGTAATAGCTGACATGCAAGTAGTGTTTTGTGTTTTTCATTAACGAATTTTATTACGATGTTATGCAAAATGGCAAACATAGTGTGCATTTGTGCATGATAGAACTGTTTATGCTTCTATTTGCAGACGATGTTATCTTGATATACGAAACTATTACTGGTTTGCAAAATCAGCTAAATATTCTTGAACGTTATTCTGCAAACTGGAAACTATCAGCTAATTTAGACAAAACTAACATAGTCATATTTAGAAGGGGTGGCGCTGTAGCATCCAAAGAGAAATGCTTATTTCTTTTCACCTAAAGCCTGTTGCTGTTGTCAATCAAGATAAATATCTGGGAATAATCTTTCCGCATACGATGAATTTAGAATGTTGTGGCCATGACTTGGTTCCACGTGCAAAGAAAGCCATGATTTCAGTTTCATCTATCTCACAGGAATGTGGAATGTTTACTCCAAATATATTTATCAAACTATTTGATGCCCAGGTACAACACATTTTGCTATATGGATCGGAAGTGTGGTGATTTCAACGGCACGACTGCTTGGAGAGATTACATCTTAAGGCATGCAAAATGTTTTTATGTGTCGGACCCGCTACTCCAATTTTTATGATTTACGGTGAATGCGGGAGACATATTCATAGACTGTTCATAGTAATATGTTCTAATGGGCAAAGATAATTGTGATGGTGGCTTCAGTTTGCAGGAATGCTTGAGGATGGTTCCAGTGCCAATAACACATTTTTACGCCACGGGTAGAGCAGGATATTGTTACGGTGAATATTTTGCCCTGACAAAAGGTGTAAGAAGTTCCATGGGAATCAGCAAAATATAACAATGAGATGTGTGAAATTTCAACTATTTTTGTATTAAACAGAACGCAAGATACAATGATTCGCAATAGAGGTTTCATGGACAATGCAGCTGAGTCAGATCTAAAGTAATATGTCACAAATATGATGTCGACTCACCAAAGTCTTGGTTTGAGAGTAAGAAACAGTTGTGAAGAATGAAACACAGCAAGCGGTCAGACAGTGGTTATGTAGATCAAGCGTTGACGGAGGCAGGCAGATTTATGCACTCAGATTTATGTACTCTCTGTGTGTCCGTGTCGTCAGTACAACCAGCTTTTATATACACAGTCACCGATTCCTGAATGTTCAAGCAAAATACGACCATCTCCATTCACGTAGAAGCGCACAACTAACCAAAACACATGTTCAAAGGGAGGTAACTCTAACGCGCCACCTTAAAGCCTGCTGCCAAAAGTACGAAAAGCACTGAACTTTAGATACGAAATGTGACCCATAATTACTCAAAACACTAAACGTTGTGACCCAGTAATAACTATCACTTAATCAATATTACAATTTACAGAAAATACACTCTCTTAACAATATGTACACAAACAGACACAAATATCAGATCGCATTGCATCTAATTTCAACGGGATAACTGTATAGTGCCAGTCTCATTTTGTCCTGCTTTAGTGTACGTCTGATGACTATGGTATATTCCACAAATACACACCCACCATATGGCGAGAATAGTGCTTTGTGTGACATAAAACTAAACTCACCTACTCCACTCATAGGTAAAATACAATGTGGAAAGAAGTCAGTATATACTTATCCTCCAACCACAGGGCATCTTAAACACACTTTACGATTTGAAGGGTAGACACATGACGGCAATGGGAACATACTTCGTTGGCCCGAACGGTGATTTTGGCGGCAGATTTGCGGAATTGTGCAAGATGGTGATCAAGAATGGTTGATAGGGATCTGGACAGAGTTGTTGCTGATTAGCTTGAGAGCCGCAGCCTGTAACATAAAGCGTGGTATATAACACACAAAACATTATACATGCAGCACAACAACTGGACTATACTTTAACTTACAGCTTTAAAAGCAAACATATCTGATTAAGAGCACGCGTGGTCTAAACCAAAACATCTGATACAGTTAAATATTCTATAAGACAAGCAGTCACTGACGCAATAAGCGACGTTAATAAACAAACGGAAAGCCTTAAATACCAAGCATAACAGGCATATGGTTCTTTCAATATATAGGCAGATAGTGTGCATCTATATTCGTGTAACACGGCAAACAGAACAACCAGTCGTAAACAACAAGCAACCTTCATGGCTCAATATTCAGTATACACGAACACGATGTACGTGTTCAATCTATAGTTCATGGTGTATTGCCCGATTCAAATCACATGTACTTGTATCTCTAATCACATTCTCTCTAATCACTGAACCAGTTAATGCTAAAAGTGATGTTGATATTGGTATATGTATATATTTGATGTCATATGTTTTACCAAGCCTTAATAAATTAAGTCTCAGCAGGGTCGTGGTCCATGGTTCTCTGTGTGTCCGTCAGTGCCATAACGAAGCACTGGTCAGCTGTTATTTACCACCAGGTCATGCTGCAACCAATCAAACCGCCTCTGTTAAGCTGACTGGACACTTTCTGATTATTATTTCTGGTGAGACAATGATAATCCACTCTGTTTCAGTATATCGGAAGAAAATGTGTTTGGATCCGTTATGCCCCTTAAGAACGGGAAATGTGCACGAATATAGAAGTGCCAAACTCAGTGGTACCCACCCAGTGGCTCGGTATAACTGTCACCTCAAGCTGATACAACCAGATATAACAGACACAGGGAAACAGCCGTGCTGAATCCACCGCTCTCAGTCACAGCGTCTACGTATACTTCTCCGTCGTGTGTGGTGTGGACATAGGCGACATGTGTCTGGTAACTGTGGTGATGATGTGGCTTCGCTGTTGCTGGAACATTTTGCGCCTGCAGAACAGTCCCCTAGCTTATATATGTGTGTAAATCATCATAACAAACTGGTACGGAGCACGTGTGTGACAACACATAAGCATTAGGTAATTATTTTGTGTGCAAACTGATACAGCCACTGTATTTTGATGCTTTTCGAGTACATACTATACTAGAAGAGGAAACGCATAGACGAGAAATCTGTTGCGAAAATGCGAAATGCGAAAATTTCAAACATGTATATTTCGTCCACAAATAGACTTTAGTGCAATTTTACACCAGTCTGGAAGAAAGTAATGTCTATATAACCAAGTGGATACTTTTAGATTAGGTAGAAGTTTAGCGCAATGGTGACGACGTAGCACGACCCCGACGTCGGGTTTCCTGGACCAATCCCTTTCAACCTCTTCCGTACAGTCTGACCGTATATCCTCTGAAGTCCAGACACCCTGGCTTCGGTGCTCACGCCCATGGCGGTACGATCACGCAACTGTAGTGCCCGGATGTACCGATCTTATGCTGCAGTGGTAGCTCGAGGTCTGCATGTACGGGGACGGTGGTTTGTTATACCTGTTTGGTTGCAACGAGCTGCAAGCTATGATCTCTTACTGAGACTAATATTCAGACGCCTGGCAACAGAAGACTGATATTCCCCAGCATGCATTCTGTCAATGGCGATTTTGTGTGTCGCAAAACGAATGCCAATTTTTGAAAGTAACCTGGATTTATATTGCCAGGCAGAGAATGCTCTTTGCTGCACAATTTCAACTAAAAGGTGATTTCTGCTGCCTTCCTGATCCTTGTATAAATCTGATCAAAATCAATGTTAAAAAATCGTTTTTCTTATTTGTGCAATTGACTAAATCATGTTATCAACACTCTTCTTACATATTTTGACGATTGTTTGAACACAAAGGTAATTCACGTCGCCTATATGTTTCTTTTTGGCGATAGTATAGTTTCATGTATATTCAGACAAAAGATCTGTAGAAAATAATCAACCATTCCTTGAACATGTGAAAAAATGTTCACTTATTGTGCAAGGGAATGATCGACATGCCTTCTCAAGCGTGTACCCATCAGTAGAAAGTGAGTGATTGAGTTTAGTTTTACGTCGTGTTAGCAATGTTAAAGCAGTTTTATCACAGCGGAGAAATGGGCTTCAAACATTGTACCAATATGGTGAATCGAACCCCGGTCTTCTCCGTGCGAGCAAACGCTTTAACTATTAGGCAGCCCCACTGCCTATATCAATACAAAGTATCACATGAAAAGGAAGAGGAACGGTTTATTTGGCATATCACCCGGAGAGGATTACGAGAAAAGTGTAACCGGTGACGAACTAAGGAGACCTCTACGGGCGCATTAGTGATTGAAGTGCCTAGTTTGTTATTGCTTGCAGAAATTAAACGTATCAAGTATTGAAATGTAAAATATGTATTGGACAAAATGTTTTTGTAGTTCTCTACACATGGCATTTCCTTCATATAGCGCCACATCATTAACATTCACACTACCAGTACCCGTATGGACCATAGTAAGTGGAATGTTGGTAGTGGCATCTTGAACACACTTTACAATTTGAAGGGTAGACACATGACGGCAATGGGAACATACTTCGTTGGCCCGAACGGTGATTTTGGCGGAAGATTTGCGGAATAGTGCAAGATGGTGATCAAGAATGGTCGATAGGGATCTGGATAGAGTTGTCGCTGATTAGCTTGAGAGCCGCAGCCTGGAAACATAAAGCGTGGTATATAACACACAAAACATTATACATACAGCACAACTGGACTTACCAGGGGATGTCAATAAGTTTTGAGCCTTGCATAGAAAAACACAAAATATTGGTATGAACCACATTTATTTTTCAACATAGTCCCCTTGTGAGTCAAGACACTTGTTCCATCTTTTCTGCCAGTCGCTGATGCCATCTCTGTAGATGGCGCCAAGCCTCAGTAGCAGCAATAAGCTCATTATCATCCTGAAATCTACAACCACGCAAGTGTTTCTTGAGGTTTGGGAACAGGTGGTAATCACTTGGTGCCAGGTCTTCAGAGTAGGGGGGATGCAGCAAGATTTCGTACCCGCATTCCTGGACAGCAGCGGCTGCAACGCGAGAGGTGTGTACTGGAGCATTGTCTTGATGTAGAAGAATACCACGTCTGATCTTGCCCCGGCGCTTCTCCTTGACTGACTGTCGCACTTGCCTCAACAAGGTAGCGTAATATTCCCCATTCATTGTTCTTCCTTTTGGTAAGTGATCTATGTGGATGACGCCCTTGCTATCCCAGAAGACTGTCGTCATTACCTTCTGCACTGATCTGGAGTCTTTGAACTTTTTGGTCCTGGGAGAAGTGACATGTTTCCATTCCATGGATTCTTGTTTGCTCTCAGGATCATAGTGGTGGATCCAGGTTTCATCACAGGTTACTAGCCTAAAGTGAAAATCTTCTGGATTCTTTTTTTATCTGGTTAGCATGGAGTTGCTTATGGTGACCCTTGTTTGCTTCGTTTCATCTGTAAGCATTCTTGGCACCCATCTTGCGCACACCTTAGACATGACGAGATGTTCATGAAGAATTGTCTCGATGGATCCGTGTGAAATGCACATGGTCTCCTCTCCTCTAACGATTTTGATTCGACGATTTTCCAGCACTCTGTGCACAATGTTATACTGACTAGTTCTTGTTGTTGGGCGACCTGGACGGGGGTCATCTTCAAGACTCTCTCTACTATGCTTAAATTCATTGAGCCATCGTTGAAGGGGAAGACTTCCCATAAACTGCTGAAAGCTTTTCTTCAATGTTCTTCGCCGAGTTTCTTTCAAGAACTAAAAACTTAATTACTGCTCTATACTCAATTTTATTCATTTTCACTGCCGTGAGGGGGGTCTCTTTCTGTCAATGTGAGCAGTTCAAGAACTTCTGAGAGTAGGATACCAAAACTTATATATCACATCAGCTACACCCCACGGTTCAATGTCGTACCATAGGCTGTGACACCTGGGTATGAAAATGTTCAAGGCTCAAAACTTATTGACATCCCCTCGTACTACAAGTCTATACTTTAACTTAAAGCTTTAAAAGCAGACATATCTGCTTAAAAACAAGCGTGGTCTAAACCGAAACGTTTGATACAATTAGATATTCTATAAGACAAGCAGTCACTGACGCAATAAGCGACGTTAATAAACAAACGAGAAGCCTTAAATACCAAGCATAACAGGCATATGGGGACAGGAATGTTAGTAGTGATGTGATGGACTCGGCGGGACTGCATATGTTATTCCTGACTATAATGCTTCTGGTTCGAAATTACTGTCGGCCCGGGGACCCAGCGCCGGTTGCCTTTGAATCGGGGCGCAGTTACAAATATGTGCAGGCCCTTTTGGCTCTCAATAAAGTCAGTTATTTGTGAACTGGAATGGTTCCCCTTTTCCTTATTAACCTTCGGGAATCACTCATGATCCATCATGTTACGGTAACTTACAGGTTAAGGAAAACCAGGTTCTAAGGATAGTCAACTTCTTTATTGCAATGGGTGCGACGTTTCGGTGCAGGTACTAACACCGTTATCAAGCAAGTGATACATAGAGTTGTTACGTTGAGAGTATGTACGTAGCTGCAAAGCGAAGAGGAACTACTTGCTCTGAACATACCTCAGACTTCGATTTCAGCACAATCGTCATGCGATGACGATGGCCACCAAACAGCAGCAACACCAGACCTCCAAGATCAAGGGCTGCAACCTGAAGGTACTCTACCAGACACAGACGTGAGTCGTTGCAAGTCCAGCGAGCAAAGTCCGAACCAGCCTGAGGGTAAGGGAGAAACGACAGAAGCTATCGAAGAGCAATTAGAAGGAGAACCTGAGAGTGTCCAGCAGGATACCGTGATGGGGGGCCTTGATCAGCGACACGTCAACATTGACTCCGAGCGGAATATGGCACAAACGTTCGCTGTAATTGCTCGGGACATGAAATATGTCAAACCAACCGCTGCAAGTGCTTCAAAAATAAAGTCGAGTGTTCAAGCCGCTGTCATAATAGTTTTGATATAAAGTACGCATGATGACAAAGCCTACAGTTTCTCCAGATTTGAGTTGTAAATGCTTTATCCAGCTTCACGATTTGAATTGTAAGTGCGAAAAGATTGCAATGTAACATGTATGGTCTGTAATTGAATTGAGTGTTGTTGTTAGTCATTTCACGTAATGTCTGAAAAATTTAGTCGTTACACGAAATGCCTAACCACAACGAATCATTACGCGAAATGCCTAATTTCACAGATTGACTGTAACATATATACAACTGACGAGACTGATGTACATTGGACTGCTGGTGAGTGATCTGAGCAGAGCAGGTGGATGTACAGAGTAATTGTGATTTAACACAATATGTTGGATGAGTTTGTACAAGAGATAAGTACAACTTCTAAAATGCCTTTCAAAAGAAACTTACAGTTTCACTTCCTGGTATTTTGCATAGGATTCAAAGCACCAAATAACAAACATAATTAAAAAAACCCAAACAATATTGGACCTAAAGATTTCATTCAGGACTTGCAGGTGGCAGCAAATCCTGATGGCCAGCTGGTAGGTAAGTGTTGCAATCACTGTTTATACTGCTGTTCAACTGCCAGCTGGTAAGTAAAAGTATTGCAAGCTCTGCTTATAGTGCTGTTCGACTGTGAAACAGCTACTTGCACGTCGACCCTGGCAGACATGTTTGTGCAGAGTCTTCTGTGGTACAGGAACATTTTTGGGTGACCTGTTCAGCGGGTTAGAGTTGCTTCATCGGCTATGCTGTGAGGGGAAGGATTTGATGATGAATCCATTTCCGTAGATTGCTGTGGTATGTGGCACGGAGGAGTAAAGGTACTCTCTTCAAACAAACAAACAAAAAATAGAAACACATAAACCATTTTAGACGAACTTACTGCTTTAGTTGAAGAGCAATTATTCATGTATTCAAAAGAGACAAACAGCAGCCTTTTTTGTTGTGTTTCTGTTTGTTTGAGTCCACAAGATGGCGTCAGTACTTTGTATGGCCACCATTGGCACCAGTTACTGCTCCTCACTGTCTCGGCAGAGAGTGGATACGTCGTCGAAGTTGCACTCGCGGAATTCTCCCACGCTCTTCTTGTAATACGATGGCAAATTATGGAAGTGTCTGGGTGTGTTGTGACGTTGAACAACAACAATGCTCGGACAGCGCCCACTGTCGATAAATAATCGGTAGCATGTGACGTGCAAGGACTACCTATTTGCTGTCAAATTCTCCTGAACTACCACTAAGCCAGATCGTTGTGTGGTTGATACAGCAGGACACACCATGACACTGTCTTCATCGGATCTGACGACCTGTCGAATGCAATTAGGGTCAATATCGCTGTTTTCCATCTCTCCGGCGAAGAAGAAATCGTGATGCATCACTGGACCAAACTCACTTTCAATTTCTATGTTTCAAGTTCCGGTCTCTATGACACTACCGCAAGCGGTCACCCGGGCGGAAGCTCCAAGGCGGCCTATTTCGATGTTCCAGTTGGCGGCATTCAGTCATGGCATAAGAATTTCATCTTTTCCAGAGAAAAACGCAACATTAGCAAAATTAAACACAAGGTTTCCTTTTCCACAGTGATCGGTACCGCGAATATTTCTCCCCTTCTGAAACAGGGGGAAAAGTTAATATTTGCACCAAAGCTGTTTACAATTTCACAAAGATGGCTCTCTGGAATGAAACGGTATATTTGTATTTTTGTTTTTTGCCGCAGGTATATGAGTTCGATATTCTCAAAAGCACCTTTTTTTAAAGAGTTTATATGACCCCTTTAGACCAACACCGACGAAGTCCGAACATACTCAAGTTACCGAACAGAGACAAAACATTACACAGCCAAATCAAACGAAAAGTACGAACCAGCAAAAATGGAGATTGGACTTGTCTTAAAGGGAGACACAGAACCCATACAAAATTATATTGGGCGCTCTGAGGCCATCCTTCTGAATCTAAATTCTAGACATTCTAAATTTGTCCGAAATTTCTAGATATAGTTGTCCCTGATGATCGATATGTGGGCTCACAAAATGAAATTTCTCGACCATGCCCTGCAAGATAGTTCGGCATTCCCCCATTCTACCTCTTCTGAAGGTTATGATGTGTTGTTTACATCCATGTAACTTATGTCATAGTACACTGTTGTTTTAACGAGTATTTCTCGCACTCTCAATGCGTACAGTTGTTAGCATGACGTTATATTTAATTGTTGTATTACTCTAACACAGGAGGAACTGGATATTGTTTCAACAAAAGAAAAAGAACCATCATGTTAATAAGCTTAATCATAAATGGCAAAACGGTTCCAGGCAAAAGTAACTGAAACAAACAAAGACATATACTATGGATATGCCATTTAACATTAACCCACAATGTGAAAATAAACAGTTTTGACGCCTGAAATTTATATAAACCATCACTGTAACGAGTTTATGTGTTGCGAAGAGTGCCATTCTTTGATTTTTACGCTGCGTTTAGTAATATTCAAGCAATGTCAGGAAGAAAGCTAGAAATGTGTTTCACAAAAGTCCCCATTTGGGAAATCGAACTCCGGGCTTCGGCGTGATGAGGGAACGCTTCAATCACTAGGCTACCCCCACCACCCCTCGCGTGGATGGACTGGTGTCATGAAGTTTGAAACAGATGCGGTGTGCTCAAGATCAGTCTTCAATGTATGATCTTGCGTTATAATAGATATCGAAATGAATTCAGTTGCATTTTGCAACCATTTGTCAGTACACGCATATCAATCACACAAAGCGCAGAATCTAAAACTATAGAAAGTTTTGGGTTTTGACTACGAAGAATACAAAGAGGGTTTTATTTGCGTGTCATAAAATGTCTTTGAAATATTCAGCCACATACGTGTTTGAAGAAAATACAAGACGAACCATTCATATTATTGAAACTATTGAATTCTCTGTTCGATCATACGGTTATGTGCTTGTCAAGAATCGGGAAAATCACAAACACGCGTGCAGCTTACAAAATATACGTTGGCCCAAAAATTACTACCCATTATTGATGCCTCAGATAAGGGACGTCCCTCCCAAATGGTTGTCTGACAATGGGATAGTGACCATATTCTTATCACAAACAAAGATCCACTGACACTTGATGTAAAACCGTATTTTACGGTGCTTCGGTCAGTTATTCAACAGTTAGAATATTGTTCGATATGTTGAACTGTATGTACAGCTGTTGAGGGGTTTTACTGAAGAGTAAATGCTATAGGACATATTATCCTCTCTTCAATCCAAGCCATAATCTGTAAATCCAAAAGGCGTTTTAATGGGAATCCGAAGATGTACGACTGTCCAATATGAAGTATTCTTCAGTCAACTGCGGCGATTTGCAATTCCTGGATACGTCCATGTGAGGATACAATATGTATTAGCTATCGAGTTTTAGGTTTTGTCTCAAATATGTACACAGGACAAAGCTAAACGGTGGATGGTATGTGAAGGGATGATGAGTTCCGTTAGGGTCTGTTTGCATTGCTGCGTGAGATTATACTAACACGCACTGGCTTGTATGTTACTGACAGACTCTCGTGAAATACCTGGAATATTGAAGTGTGGGAAATCAAACAACGAGCACACATACAAAACTCCTGCAATTTTACAAAAATACATTCCTGTGAATCAAACATCAAACAATATCCAGCGAATTCATCGCACATCGTCAACACAATGGACGTCACCAACCTTTTGTGGGATTGTGTGATCGGCATTCTAGATGTTGGTGACTCAAAAATGAAACATGCAACTTTATGGATGACCGAGGCCAAGGACACTACATACCATCGGTCTACGAGGAATTAATCAAACAATATACTCTATCAAACCCCCAATCAGCTAGTTATTACAACTTGATCCCCCGTTTATTGGCTTCATCAACAGTCTCATTTGTTGTTCCTAGTCTCTCACTGGCCACTCTCTATTGTTTACTATTTGTTATCCAATCATATGCTGTTGTTGATTTTAATCTGCTCGTTGTCAAAACATGCTAAGTATTAATACCTCTCATCATCTGCTTGTATTCAGTCTTAGCTTGATAATGATGTAAGAGCCTACATCGAAACTTCGCTCTATGCAATAAATAAGAAGTTGTGCATGATTCATAAATAGTATGTTTCACTTTTAGTGGGATGTTTCAAAATGTCTTTATCGCTGAAGTGAGATATTTCTCAATCAAAAAGACGAAGTGGTTTGACTGTGTGTTGAATGTAGCCGGCACCTATCGATGACAATACGGGGGCAATTATACTGGACCTCCTTTATTTGTATCACATATCGTATCGAAGCGCAGCAGATCCTGTCTAATCGTAGACAAGGCACATATCACAATGGTTGTAGACTGCAGTGTTTACTCTTTGGAAGTTCAAGAAACAGAGAAAATACCCGTCTGAGTCTTACAGTAGCTCAAATCGTGATCACCCTTGATCGTAATCGCGAAAGACGTCGCTACCACACTCGTATCCTCTCGCATCAGACTTACAAGCACGTTTCGGATGATCGTCCTAAATCGGGGATCCCCATCGGATGATCGTCTCAGATCGGGGATCTCCATCGGATGATCGTCTCACATCGGGGATCTCCATCGGATGATCGTCTCAGATCGGGGATCTCCATCGGATGATCGTCTCACATCGGGGATCCCCATCGGATGATCGTCTCAGATCGGGGATCCCCATCGGATGATCGTCTCAGATCGGGGATCCCCATCGGATGATCGTCTCAGATCGGGGATCCCCATCGAATGATCGTCTCAGAGTCTTACAGTAGCTCAAATCGTGATCACCCTTGATCGTAATCGCGAAAGACGTCGCTACCACACTCGTATCCTCTCGCATCAGACTTACAAGCACGTTTCAGATCTTCCCAAATCGGGGATCCCCATCGGATGATCGTCCCAAATCGGGGATCCCCATCGGATGATCGTCCCAAATTGGGGATCCCCATCGGATGATCGTCTCAGATCGGGGATCCCCATCGGATGATCGTCTCAGACCGACATTCAACCATGAACTCGAACGGGGCAATCCTGTCACAACGTATCTGAACGGGAGACTAGATCGGGACGGCTCACGTGACCTGAATTGACCAATCGTGCCAATTTCGCATCCACGCTCAAATCGTATCAGAACGTATCGACTCATCATCTTGTATGCAAGCCAAACATTTGAGAAGATCCATCATCAGCTACGAATGGTCAGTCGTGGTGTTCGTAGCGAATCGCACGAAAATGTGAACCTAGCATGAATCTCTGACACCTGCACCACATCTAACACATATCTCAATATGTATACACGTTACAGGAGTTATCCCCTGAAGTAACTCACCATCGCGCCACAACACTTCCACTCACAGGTATGGCTGCCTGAATTCGACAAGGCCAGTCACTGTTAGCGTTTTCAAGATTTGAAAATCGTAAATTTGGTATTACACTTAGATAGTGTTCCATCCGGGATTCGAACTCACACTCTCACAGCGAGGCACCCAACCCTCCGTGTGTAAATCAATTAGCAGTTTAACACCCACATAGTTACAGGGCTTCCAGGAAAATAGGAAAATGTACTGTCGCCATATTTCACCACCATGTACTTTAAGTACCTATCTGAGTAAATATGTACGGCTCCCTTCCATTCTGCCATGCATAGGAATAAGTGATTTCCTTCGGAAAAGGTATACTTTCTTAGATAATGTGCACGACACAACAATATGTCAAATACATGCTGCAAAAATCTGTTTATTCGCTCCTTCCATCACACTCGACATCCTCATAAGGATAGGTAGTTATGACAAGGAGCTATAGTAATGGGTACTGTGTTTAATTATTGGCGAGCGTAGTGATCTTGGTGGACCCTTTGCAGAAATGTGCAAGATGGTGATCAAGAACGGTCTGGTCAACAGTGGTCTGGACAGAGTTGTCGATGATCAGCTTGAGAGCTTTAGCCTGTAACAAAATGTTCTAATTGTGACAAGTAGCTTTTTCAGAACAGTTTCAACAGTTCTGGGGTGACACGGAGCGACATACACGACCCATTTAGAGTACCATATCCCTGCAGGAACTTCGACAAATAATCTGGTCGATATGACCTTGATCAACATCTAGCGGGCACAACGAGGTGAAGTTTGCAGCCTGCGTCATTGCACAAGCTGATCGCTGTAGCTACTGACCGTGTAACGCTGGTTGCAAACTCGTAGTGTGTTGAGGCTATTTACGTATGTCATGTGTGTTGTTTGTTTCAGGCGGTCAGTCGTTACCATTGACTGAAATATCCGTCTTTCCACGTAATAATGCATTCGACTGTAACATTTAACACTGGTTGTGGTTGTTGTTTGTGTTTTGCTTCTGAGTATAGATTGATGATTTCTGAAGTTACATTAGGTTCAATATCCTACCAGTGCAGACCGTGTGCTACGGCTCAGGGAATATGTGGTTGCTAATCACAAGCCTCTCTAAACACAAATCAATAAATCAGATAATGTGAAAACAGATTTCAGTAGTGTCAGATTGATTTCGTATGCTTTACGAGAGAACCATGTATATATCTTAGGAACTAGGACAGTGTTACCTCTACTTTCTTGATTTCAGCAGGGTCGTGGACCATGTTTCTCTGTTTGTCTGTCAGAGGCATGATGTAACAGTCATCCCCTGTCTTCACAACCATATCATGCTGTAAGGAAACAGAGTACCTACGTTAACCCAAGTCATCGATTTCTGAAGCTATATACTGAATATAACATGCCAATAGTATCCATGTTTCATCTTGTTTTCTTTTTCATCGTTCTGTGTAGAGGGTAAATATATGTCGTGGATATAGGTTCGTTGAGGTCGATGAATCGTGAATGTATTTCACGCATCTCGTTGAGCCACCATGATATAACGCTGATACTATGAAAGCGGTGCTAAGCCCACCTTTCACACTCACAACATGTACCTACACTTCTCCCGTCATACACAAAGGAATACTTGTCTGTCTCCTTGGCCTCGTGTGTGGTGTGAACGGCATGCGTCTGGTGACTGTGGTGATGATGCGGCTTCACTGTTGTTACGGCGTCTTGAGCCTGTAGACAAAGAATCGCATAATGTAATATATATCATGTTGTCTTACCCACGACAAGTTGACGACAACACATACGTCTGTGTACGTTGCATACATGGTAACGACAATATGCTTTCCACACCCGTAAGTTATCCGTGCTGCTAAATCTCTGATGAATGCAGAATCGATTTACAGTTCCGACTGCATCATGTTTGTTTGACGTCTGTCCGACACTGTTTGTAAACAATTCAGTCTGGAACAGACAATCCAGTGATCGATATCGCGAAATACCAAACCGAGTACCTGTTAATATAAATCACGTATTTATGAGTCGTAAGACGTTCTTCGAGTTCTTCTCCACAAGACACTGCTGCTGATTTCAGGAATATTGTTGAAAGGACTGGACCCCCAGTACACGTTTCTGGTTTCACAGTTCTATTTGCAACAGTTCTATTCAGGTTTCACAGAGACCATTTTACACACCCTGCTTACACATTTGTTAGAGATGAAGGTATATCACTACTCATGATCAGTTCACAGTTTCCTTATCCAGCTCACAGGTTCCCTGCCTGTGGGGCGGGGGCATGAGGGGCATGAAACTAAACACAGTCACTCACTCACTCACTTTACCATACCTGCACGACACCCAAAACCAACAGAGAAGCAACGGCAAAAAGAGAATTCATCTTGGCAACGTCCAGTCAACTACTTGAGCAGAATTAAAATAATAGGCACTTCCTTGGTTTTTATCTTAAAGGAGAGGGTGATATGATGAATGTAACATATGGACCGGGTGACCCAGTTCTCAGTGATAAGACAAGAAGAAGCGTGACGTTACGGAATGTAAACTGTGTGACGTGGAGTAGCCTTTTCAGGTCACCCACCGTTATTCTGGTATGGGTATACTGTCTTTGTCGTGGCAACATGTTTTCATGTTAATTTTCATAGCTGGCTAATTTTAGTACACAACTGCAAATTATGTCACATACTTTTATTGTTTGTTATTTACACTCTGAGATTCTGTACGGAAGTGGTATCCGCTTAAGGTGTAGGTTCAGGATTGGAATCAACGTCTTTAAACCACAACCTTTTTAATTGATTGTATTGTGCAAGTCAGTGGTAGTGGTGGGACGTAGTGATTGGTCTAGTGTTGGTCAGAGGTAGTGATTGGTCTAGTGTTGGTCAGAGGTAGTGATTGGTCTAGTGTTGGTCAGAGGTAGTGATTGGTCTAGTGTTGGTCAGAGGTAGTGATTGGTCTAGTGTTGGTCAGAGGTAGTGATTGGTCTAGTGTTGGTCAGAGGTAGTGATTGGTCTAGTGTTGGTCAGAGGTAGTGATTGGTCTAGTGTTGGTCAGAGGTAGTGATTGGTCTAGTGTTGGTCAGAGGTAGTGATTGGTCTAGTGTTGGTCAGAGGTAGTGATTGGTCTAGTGTTGGTCAGAGGTAGTGATTGGTCTACCTCCATCAGGTCTAATACCTCCATCCAGTGTTACGCATCCATGTTTAGTACCTGCGTAATATCAGAATGACACTTTTCACTAGACAGATATAACATCTGCTACTACCCCTGGCTTCTAATACTTTCACAACAACATAACAACTCCATTTTAGAATTCCTTCGCATGTGCAAGATGTGATCAGTAATGAACAGGTCAGTACTGCAGTGGGCGGACCTGTCGATGATCAGCTTGAGAGCTTTCGCCGGTAACGCCGCTGATCTAATGTCACAAGCAGTCACAAGTGTGAAGGGTGGACAATATAACTTAACAGACAGCTTTACTGCCATAGGATTATGTCATTGCGTCACCAAATATTTTGAGCTGTACAAGCTCGCTATATCACAACGACACACAACCTATAACATAACAAACACTCTCGCACACCAGACAATACCATGCACATAAAATGTTATAACACCACAACCTGTCCAAATCAGCAGCTGTCTACAACACATATAACAGTATCTAACACGACAGCCTCTTCTTAAAGCAAGCTTTCTTTAACACTGAAATGCACCTAACACAATAAACTGCGCGCGTCGCTATTTGCTTTTAATAAAAGGTATTCTATCCATCATACGGCAGTTAACATTCTCATTGCTTTAGAGCCCAAGTCCAAGTTGCAAGTCCAAGAACCGTGTCTCTTCGTGTTTCCTCTTGCAGTTCAAAGCGATCTAGAACCCTATTCACGCAATCACTCGTTTCTGAAAACCAAGGAATCAGATCAGCAATTTTAGGAGTATCGAATCACCTTGACTCTTTGATGTTGGTAGGGTTATGGACCTGGGTTTCCTGTTTACCTGTCAAAGGCATGATGAAGAACTGGTCTTCTGTATTGATAACAGTGATGAATTCATGGAATCTGTATTGTGTACATGAATGTATAAATAATCATTCTAATTTTAATTTTATTGAAGGTTTTTGGTGGTCCGACAGACGATTTCTCTGTACAATATATGTACCTTACAATTACCTGTCAATCAAGCAGCATCGTTTCTTGGCCTTGACTGTTCCATCCTGTGTCACAGGACTGGTTCATTGGTGATTTAAGGTGTTTCTTATCAAATGTTATGTCATTGACTTTGGTTGTTTTAACAATAACCCAAGCTAGGATCCTCATGAGGACTGTTTGGAACACTGGGACACTGTTAGTTTGTAATTGTTGTATGCTTAGCAAATTAAACTCTAATACAAATAATTGAATAACACAGGCATTAATATCTTCAAGATAAAACAAATGTAAAAATACTCATTGTACTATCTTACCTGTATGAATGTGTATACCTGGTGTTCCTATGTGTTTAGTCAGTATATAGTTCTTATAGTTCAAGCGTGATCTATTCCATTAAGTCTGTATCTTGCTTGTAACTCCACAGTGGTAGTTTCGAGTGTGTATATATGTTGGTATAATAATATTTGTTCATGCATTGTTTCATGGACAATGCCCCATGGACAATGCCCCTGGTCAGTGTGTCCTACTTTGTGTAGGGTTTTGTGCATGTGTTGGCTGCTCAGCTGCTGGGTGCTTGAGCACGCGCCCATGTCACCCACAGGTCTCGCTCTTGTTTCTATAGTCTGTTTCATGATTTGCTACGTGAAATGTCACTTGTAGTAATAATAATAGTATATATGCAGTTTTGCTCAATAAGTACGTGAGATGATATTAGCCATTTCTATTGTTTCCGAAAGTCTTTATGAAGACATGTTATTCGGATATGTTTTTATATACACGAAGCCACTATTTCATGGCAGCAACAATAACCACGTCATGCTGCAACAATATCAACAACAGCACTTCACAATGAAATTAGAAAGGGTATAGTAATCACCAAACAACATTGACGTAATAACTACCGATGAGAATTGTGAACAAATACTGATTGCCAGAAAGGACACGGTAGTTACAATGACGACCAGCTCACAAGTTAGTTTCTGTAGAGTGGAGTATTTGGAAAGAAAAAATGTACCTTTAAATGATGTTATCTGTTGAGATCCATTTTGTCATTTTTGTACAGGCCTAGGGGAGATGATAAAAACGCTACACGTACGATGTATAACATGCATACTCATATGGGTCAGTGTGTTACATATGGTCCAGTTCTCTTTGTAGACCTATATCTGCTTTATGTACAATCCAATCTCATTTACTTATGTCACACCTCTGCGGTGTGAATGCGCATAAACCTATCTTAAACATGATAGACTAATACGAATGACTACCGATCTATCACACCAACCTTCAATTACATTCGCTGATGATGCAGCTCTAACTGGTTTTCCGCGTCCTCTGTAACGACACTTACGTACACTTCTGTCATAGGCGACGATGGAGTTCGATGGTGTTGGCATGTGTGGTATGACTGTGGTGATGATGCGACACTGCTGTCGTTGGTGCATCTTGCACCTGTAAACAGAGGAAACCAAGTGGATTGTTTGGTTGACTCAGAAACTATATAAAAGGTCATCCGAACTGGATGGCTCAGATGATCCGATATCATTCTCTGATTGACAAATTCCATTGCTCACAATATGTATGTTCTTGTGTTCTCTCCTTTCAATGCCTGGATATATATACCTATGCTGCAATGATGAAAGCACATGTGTCATGCAGAACTTGTTATACTCTCAGGGTTACAATTTCTGAGAATCTGAAATGATTAATTAAAAACATATGCCAACGTTTACATTAGGGGGACATCATCACTCGACACGCATAGCAAGTTTCTGCTTGGCGTGCGCGTGTGCGTGCGCATGTGTGTATGCAAACATTACATTTGTGTCTGTATCTGCATGCTGAATTTTCCTAATTTAAGAGTTGACATTAATGTTACTGATAGTTTAACTAGGGCGGATCTGATAAAAGATCTTTGATTACGTTTCAGTTGTATAACATAAATCTTCAAATCAATGGTTATTCTCTCTGAAAAAGGGTTATCATTGAAATAGCAATGATGGCTATTTGCTCCCATGAAGCACTCTTCATTTCTTTGTCATGTCTTCTTAAAGTAGGTCGATCGTGCTGTTCATCACAACACATGCTGATCGGTAAGCTCGGATCGCCATTGTGGGGTTCTCCTGAAGAGTCATTCTAGCACTAGTGTCGAGGGAGTCATATGATCTGAGGATATGGACATGTGAACAACGTCCCCGTCAGGGCTAGGATGACGACAGAAGATCCATCCATTCACTGACAAGCCGGAATATCGGTGTGGTCTGTGACCATCATTGCCTGTCGGGACAAACTGTTATCCGTATCGCCATAATGGATGAATAGGATGCGTGTCCGCCAGGTGAATCATCACAGCTAATGTTCAACCTGATGCCGGAACTACACCTTGGCAATGGCCCAGATTTAGTAGGTGCTTCCCACCTAGGGGAGAGATGGGTGCAGGTGTAAACCCGTCAGGAGGAGTGATGATTGGATGGTATTACATGACGTTCTGCTGGTATATATGGTGTTCCCAGCTGCAGATAACAGGTAACGTTATCAAACTGAAACATGAAGAACATGTGAGTACAGTTTATGCCATTTTAACTCTGTAGATAATATTCTGTGATAACATATGTTTACTCAGTTATCTTTTGATTTTGTTGCAGATATATAGCGTTGATTATTGTGCTATGTGCTACGATAGTGACATCGTACTGGCTCGACAGTAAGTACACATTTTACGTCATGATATTTTGTACAATATATATACATCACAAACTGAAATGATTAATAAGAGTGCTTATTATTGATTAATTTATCAACATAACTTAACAGTGAATCATTTTATATTCCATTATATTAGCCGCCAATTATATAACCCATGATAACATAATCGTATATTTGAAGTAGCTTTTTGCATTTACGATCTAAATATTTGTCTCATCTTGTTGTGATGTTAAAATGGCAACTGACAATTATCAGCGTGCTAGATTTGGAGAAAGGGTAACCATAAACACTCTCCTGTTTTTGTTTGTGAAATTTGTCTTGCCCTTAAACAACAGACCCGTGAAGGTCCGTGGTAGAATAAGCATTCAGCAACCCATGCTTGCCACAAACGGCGACTCTGCTTGTCGTAAGAGGCCCCTAGCGGGATCGATGACTCATGTCATCGGTTCCCAATTGTGCAGATCGATGTTCATGCTTTTGATCACTGGATTGTCTGACTCAATTATTTACAGACCGCAGCCATACAGCTGGAATATTTCTGAGTGCGGCGTAAAACTAAATTTACTCACTCACTTAAATAACATAATAGTCAGAAATCACATGGGAAAGATATCACAACATTCAATCTTTTTCACAGTGTCATTTTGTTATCAGTTAACCATATCAAATGAACTTGAACTCCAAATATCATTTCTTATTTCTAATTTGATGGCAAATCTAAACACAAGAGTTTCGGCCAACTTAACCACATGTCGAGCTTAATCATAGCAAGATCTCATGATTTGTCACACGAAATTGATCGATGTTTACAATGTCATCCGTATCCTCCGACAAGCTCTAGCGGATATGGAATGACCCTCCCCAGTATGTTCCTCAATTCATAGCATCTTCACTGAACTTCCAGGCCTGCATGAAAGTATATGGAAATATACACTGATTGTGTTTGTTGTTTCCGTGTCACAGTGATTTTACCTCTGGCTAAGTCTCCATCCATGTCTTTAATTATGTATGGGTTGTGTTGGCATTTGTGCACTGCTTGTCTCTGTAACTGATTTTGTTGTTTGTGTTATCTACGCTTCCTGCCTGTACGTTTATATGTTGTTGTTTTTTCACACCCTGAAAAGGCTTGTGCTATACCAGTTTGAGAATAATATGGTGAATCCGTTTTCTCAAATGTTAAAACGTTGCTGTCATAAAGATATTACATCCACGTTACTATGAGATGTATGGTAAATCTGTATCTGTCACACCCATGCTTCAGGTACAACCAAAATGTTGACACACCGCAAAGGGATCAGGAAGGTAATACTAAAGACCAGAAGAACAAGAAAGCCAGTCCTAGACAAGCGAGATATACCTTGGTTAGCTGATACACAGACTGGTAGCTCTGAAGCTGGAATCCCGAGTTCGGACTGACCACTGACTGCTCAGTACCTCACTATAATACTATGTCCAGTATTTCCCGATTAGCAGCCTGTGTCGAATATCCCCAAAATATGTAATCGCTGGTATGTCTTATGCAGAACATGATTCTAATTAAAGTAAATATATTATCCTATGGTGTATTTATGATTTTATTTGGTAAAGCTAATTCAGTACGAACAGCCACGACTGTTGTCACAAAAGCTACTTGGAGTAGGTTTGTGACGTTCGTTTTTGTTGGACTGTGGATTTGAATAAAAATAAGGACGTGCCGGAATCAATCAATTTTTCTCGCTCTCTCTCTCTCTCTCCCTCTCTCTCTCTCGCACACACGCCCACGCACCCACACAGAGAGGCACCTCACCACAGCACTACACTCAGCGACTTCTTCAAGTACAATAGTTGGTATGTAAGAATGTCCTAAACAACAGCCTATCAGTCGGCGTCTGTACACAGTTGTTACCAACATACATAAGGTGGAATTTGATAGCCATAATTAAGGAATACATCTGCGCAAGTCGACTTTAATGATATCAGTCATTGGATTGTCTGGTCCCGTTGGCATTATATACCCTGATATACCTGGACTGTTGCTGCCAGCAACAACAAACAAACACAGTCTTTGCCGGTTCCTGTTGTACTTAAACATATATGCCGATAACACAGTGTGGATAAATCTGAATCAGTGGTGCCACATCACTGAAAGGCTACTAACCTATGTCAATGATGCAGTGATACTCTTCATTATGAAATACGTAGATAAGCCCTTGGTCCATATTTTATCTCACCCGTTGTGAAAGGGATGGACTTATGCTCTAGCACTACTCAGTAAGGCACGTAAAGGTAGTTCACGTTTAGTGGTTTGATTTGAAATAATTGCCATCATAGATATCTCGAGCAAAATCATTTCTGATGACACCTGGCATTAAATGATTGCTACGTTTCGTGGCACATCAGTCAAATCATCCCGGAGCCAATTCCATCAACAATTTGTCACTGTGCCGCGCATCTGTGACAATAACACGTTCAATGTGATTATCTTTGTTTGACAATCAGGAGACACGCATTTGTGCCAGATCCTGAATGTGGCGATGGAGTTCCGATCTGTTACCAAAACTACGTTGGCACATTGCCATGTTTCACTGTACGACCAGAAACCAGAAAACGGACTGGAAAATAGGATTGACAGAATATACTTAGTACTTTACTTTTCTCGTTAGTTATAGTTTACACTGAGGTGGGCAATGCTGTCATGGATTATACTGATAATAGTGTAACGTCGCCCTCTGCCATTACAGTAACAAATAAACTACCACTGAAGGTGGACATAATCAAAACCTATTAAGTGAAATTATCTGTGTTTCAATAATTTTAAATACATTATGGTTATATTGTGTTGCATTGGAAACACAGGTCTTCATGCATGCCACAAAAGGAGACTATGCTTGTCGTAAGAGACGACTACCAGGATTGGATAGTCAGGTTCACTGGTGGTGACGGATGGTCAGGGTCACTGGTGGTGACGGGTGGTCAGGTTCACTGGTGGTGACGGGTGGTCAGGTTCACTGGTTGTGACTGGTGGTCAGGTTCACTGACTTGGTTGACACGTCATCGGTTATCAAACGCGCAGATGGAGCTCATGCTCTTGATCACTGGATTGTCTGGTCCAGACTCGACCGCCGCTATATATCTGGAATGTTGCTCATTGCAGCGTAAAAGTAAACTCACTCTTTAACTCTTGTAACAGGTCGATACCCCAGTGGAGGCAAGTGATGCACTTGTTACGGCGTTGTGTTCTGGAGTTTTAATCGGAATCACTTGTTGTAGTACACACACGTATGCTGAATGTTGTAGGGACAGTTCCTGTCATACAGCGTGTACGTGCTTAGAGTTCTTTCCACATTAAGTGTCATTATCATGACGTGATCCTAGCGCATCAAATGAAGAAAAAACTTGTTTGTTACACTACTACGTTACAACATGTCGCAGAATTTGTGGACTGGGAGTGAAGTTAGGATTCTAGCTTCAAATGACGGCATTAAATAGGTTTTGAGTGAGAATACAATTTGAAGTGCCTTTACAGGTTGGTGTTGGTGTTGCTGCTGCTGCTGGTGGTGGCATCTGTTAAGTTCATCGGATAACATTTTGTGACAACATCCGCTGAATAATGATTGAGTTTTCAAAATGACTGTAAATTAAACACAATGAGTCTTCCTATCTGAGACTGCCCCTCGCCTGTGTATGATCATTGCTGGCTCGGATTTCGTACTGAAAGCAGCTACCTTTTAGAATAATTTGATGCTGAACGCTGCAGTCGCCAGAATCCCGGCTGTAAAACAACAGGCAGGATATGATCCAGTCTGTCCAGTCACCGTGAAGTTTCCCGGGCCTACTTTTGTGAAGAGTATATTATAACAATATAAGCATGAATCTTGGAGGACAAATAAAACACATCCGAAGTCATGCAGTTGTGAAAACACACACACACACACACACACACACACACACACGCACACACACAACAAAAAATAAAACGAAAAACAACCATAAACAAAAACAAAACAAACAGAACAGCCAATGCATTGTGTATAAGAGCAGTGATGTATCATTGATGTGCTAAATACTCAACTCAGTCGAGGACATGTAGAAGTGGAATACATAAGAAAAGCCAGATTTATAGATGTCAACTTCCTTATGACGCGACGTTTCGGAGCGTATGATTGCTCCTTCATCACCTGGTGATATAGTGCCGCCTGATGAAGAAGATAGCATACGCTCCGAAAAGTTGTGTTAATCACAATACAGTGGTTAACATCCATAAATCTTGCTTTTCAAAAATTCAGTTGGTCGACAATTTCTTTATTGTATGGTCAATGACATCCTTCTTCGTTAACGTGCATTCTTAAACTCCGTTCCATTTTGTCCATAGCTACTATAATGATCTTAACAAGAAAAAAGCTTATCTCCATCCCTAGGGGAATTAAAATTAAGATTGTGTTCAGGTTTGTACGCCCGATGTTGGCTGCAGTAACCGAAATAATGATCAATAGTTTGGTTACATAGGTACTGAATGTGTACTCAGAAAACTTCCTAAATACAAAAATGTCAGTAATGTCAATAACTGTCAACAGCACAATAAATATCACTAACACCACACACCCGGCTGTTACTGGGTCTAGTGGCGTGCTGGATCGGGCGGTCATGACCATAGCCAGGGTGAACAGGGCGTTACTAAGGATCCAGGTAGCAAAAGCTGCAATACCATTCTCAACAAATAGTATAAACAGCACGTTGTCAATATTCCGTTCTTTAGTCTGTAGTTCGGCCTTGTGTTCGAACCTCGTTCTGTAGCTGAGGGCAAGGCATGCGTAGTAACAGAGAACCGATCCAAGGAGGAACACAAAGGCCAGTTCCAGTGCCTCTCTGTCGATTAGGAAGAGCCAGCTGATGTAAAAAAGATCACCCAGGATGTGCACCCAGTAGAAGGTGGATGTGAAGAGAACGGGATGCAGGTAGAGAGGACCATCCGGTCCCTTCCTACAGAACAGGGTCAGCGAAAAGATGAGCCAGAGAGGCTGAAGAGCATAAATGAAGACAAACACGTAGATAGACCATCGGGCTTTCCTGAACACATTCTCGTAACGGCTGAACACTTCGGCCGTGGTACTCAGGAAAATGTCTGAAAATGTGTACCAGAGAATTCGGTTGTGGTTATCAAACATCATAATGCGTGGAAACATAAAATATTCTAGTAATACCGATTACAGGTACCAATCTGTGTTTTATTCTGAAACATTTTTTCTCTGAGAGCCATTGAGCGACATTTTGAAGTGATAAACATAACGTGTGAATTTACGGATGTCAGTTCTATCGTCTCTATTGTGAGAAACAAAGCGTTTCGGGATGTTGTGGTAGTTCTATTTTATTCACTTTTGTTATATTCTCCGAAACGTAATGTACCTCACAATTAGACGTTGAGATCCTAAATTCTCACTTTTACGGTTCTACAAGATAAGAGTACTGGAGTTACCTGATCCTCCAAGCTCGGCAAAGAAGGTGAGTATGACCGTCACCGCAAACACCAGCAGAGTCGAGACGTTGAGTGGTAGAAGCAGGGACTTGCCTGAACACTTCATTTTGATTTGACGGGATCACTACATAGCAAAAAGTAAAGTTAGTTTGGGGGAAGCCGTTTCACGTTCGGCATGAAGGGGTTGGGCTGTGGGGGCCATCATTATCCAAGGATTGTATTTTTATACACAAGAGTATGAGAGACATTGACTGAACATGAGTATGAGGATTCATATAGTCAATTCAGTCCAGATTCTTTCGGGAGGGTTGACACTAAACGACTACTGCGAAAGATTTTTTTGAATGGGCCCAGTTAAAACTAGAAGAGTCGAATATTTAGACATTTCAAGTGCCGTCACATAAGCCTGCGTTGTATGAATTCACGATCACTTTAATTCTATAGTCGCGTTGTGGAGCACATGCCTAGTATCACTATTTGAAACAGCTCTGTTTTTGCGTGAGCTTGGTGTTCTTCATTCGACTCACGCATTTACGAATATGAGTGCAACAAGGGAATCAGAATTACTTTCAAATGAAGTTACAAAAGCTTTTCATAAATCGAAAACAACTGACGTATATGTGAATAACTACGTGAAACACATTGGTATGCGAGTCAACGTGCCACCCTGAAAGCTGAAACTACTCTGCAGGCATGCGTGATCTCGCAATCGGACCTGAACGTTGCTATGGTAATGATTGTTATATATCATGATATATGAGAAAACCCCGTATCCATTCCCATGTGATGTATCGCGTTTCAGCCAGTGATCTCTGAATGTCAAAACAACGAATTTCAATCTTGATGTAGACCGTATAACGTTTACTGGTCAACAAATACTTTGTGTTTTCTGCTCGACCCATCTAGGGAATGTCTAGGAATGTCAAGGAATGTCTAGGGATCGTTTGCCAGCAAGTCGTGCCTTATCGCCCTTCTATGCAACATGTGTGACTTTGGAGAAGAGGACTCCTATGTGGCTTTTCCGAAAAACAGGTGTATGCAAATCCAGACTTGTACAGTGTCCTCGAGTGTGAGGCGGCACGGCTGGGTCAGTATTGTCACGTTTCCGCGATATCTGAATTACTTTCCCAGTCGACATTTGTACATATCCATCATTTCGTACGCTTGGTCATTAATACTGTTGAAGTAACACCAATGTTGCTGGAAAACTCCGAGTATGTCTATATAGTGTTTTCTATGTGTATTACGCTGTACTAGAACATACACATCAGCAAGACGTTAATGTTCATTTGAAGTAATTTAGATATCGCTCTCGGTGTCTTCACGTGAGCTGCTTTCAGCAATATTCCAGCAATATTCCAGCAACATCAAAACGGAGAACACCAAAGATGGGCTTCACACGCTGTATCCATGTGTGGGATCGAACCCTGGTCTACGGCGTAAGGAGCGGACGCTTTAACCACTAGGCTACCCCACCACCCCGACTTCACATGAAGGGTACAATATCGTGATAGATTTTGAAAATCACCAACAAGCATAACGACGAGGTCGAAAAGACATCTACTAATTCAAAATGCATTTCACACAGTAAACATCTCTGTCAAAGCGAGAAATATTCGTGTGTCATGTTTAGTGACACCCATGGAAAGTTCCACATCACAATAAGAGTCAACTGCTTACCTTTGGCACTTGCTACCCTAATTCTGTTACTGAATTGTAGAGCACGGATCATCGCACGTTCGACCAAACAATATTTAGGATTTGGCAGCCCGAGTAACGTTGCGCAAGACCATTTCCTGACAGCACGGTGGATGAGCGAGATGGGGACAGGCACTCCAATGTGAGCATTATAGATGATGCAGTGCACGTTGGATTGACGTTAACGGACACGTAGCTAGCGGCAGGGCGGTCTGGTTTGTGATACATCGAGTGAGATCCGTCTGTTTCGTGTGTCTGGAATACACTGAATGCTTAAATAATAATAATAATAATATGTTGTCACTGTTGTGGGCACACAGTGACTCATGAAGTTCTAGCTGCAAACATCCAGAGGTGCCTTTGGGCAGTGTTTGTTCATTCTGTTCGCGTGGTACCCACATCCCTTCATTTACTTTAGTAGTTAGTTTGCTGTGTGTAGTATTTAATAACTCTGGTTATTTACTAAACTTTTATTAGACCCCTAGGTACAGAAGTATGCTTTCTCTGACGTCCGTGTGCATATGCCTGGTTTAGGAACTTTGGTACTGTCAAGAAGAATACAGCTAGCCTGTATGGGACGTCCTGTTACCGGATGGTAACATTTTCTAAATGTTTTGATTTGCTATATAAGTAATAATTCTGCGCGTCATCATGTGTCTGAAATATTGCCCGGTGTGATGATGATCATTAACACACCGTGTGTCTGTGATTTATTAATCCGCAGTCTGTGTCAGTGTTGATAGGGGACGATATCCCTTCAATAGCCCGCCACTTTATATTTATCTGCCATTTAATAAGACTGTGATCTTAGACTAAGTTGTCTAGTATTACTGCATTCTTATTTAGTGGCATCCTGATCAAGACGACAAGAAGATTAAAACAAGAAAGTTAAGTTATCAGTACCCTCACGCGGGCAACTGTATCATACCCCACTTTCCTCGGCTACTTATCTATAACAGCTGTTGTGCTATAGCGTGATTTGATTTAGCTTTTATTGGACATTTGTGCTTAAATTTCATTGTTTGATAATTCTCCTCAGAGAACAAATAAGCCGTTTATGGAAAGGCTCACACATAAATTTAGGAATAACGAAAACATTCACGTTCTGACCGGAATGTTTTCATGTTATTTTAGAACGTGTTTCATGTCGTGTTGTAAACATTTCATAGCTCACATGCGGCGTCTTTGTATCTCACTATATCATAAAACCTCTTATGCAACATGGCCAACGTTACACACTCTAAATTCAGAACTCTAGTGTAATATACATGTTTCTCTATGCCTTTCGTGTCTGCCATATGCTTTCACGCTTCTGGCATACTTTCTGTAAGGTTAAACATTGTTTGCGTGTTATGTGATAGATATTGATGGTACGATTTATAAATACCTTTATAAGTAGGTCGTGACCTATAGTCCGTGTTGTGTCAGCAGTCAGGTGTGTCTCTTGGAGATAACAATGGTACTCTCTTCAAATGAAAATAAAATTGTCAACTAGTATAGTCAGCGTGGGTTGAAACATTCAACCTGAGAACCCAAAGCCATATCTATTTCTGAAATGACAACTCTGTCTATAGTTTACAGCAACACGGGCCCCAACAAACAGCTCCACACCATCCCTAGTACACCTAACATTTCCTCCCTCATCACGGTCAGAGAGCAGTAAGTCGTGCAGATGAAGGACGGGGATATTTAAATAAGGCAACGGTCTGTGGGGATACTGGTAACAGGAACTCTGTAGAGGGCATCGACGAGTAGTCTGGGGGTATTAGTACTGGGACTTCTTTTGTATCGATTTGCTTGGTCTATCATGGACGTGTCTTCTCCTTTAACCACCGCGGTACCGTTTCCTGCTTTAACCACCACCATGAGCGAACACTTTAACCGCTAGGCCACCCAACCGCCCCGATCTGAAAGAGAGGTTTGGACCTGATAAACATGTATTTGATAGTACTAGGAACATTCGAACAAGTCTCGATCTAGAAATATCAGTGCCCACTACAATGAAAAATGTACCGTGGTACACTGATCACTGACCATAAACCACTGATTGTCATAAACTCTGTCGTTCCCACTTCAGCTGCATCTATTATCACGAGGCTGGTAAATCTAAAACGTCATGGCTATAGAATAACGATTGTTATCAGTCCTCTGAAACACGGCCATAACCAGAGCAAATACAGAGCAAATACATCCTTTCAGGGAAGTAGTAATTCATAATTTGTAGTTCCCTCTTTTTCCCACATGATACCTGATTGAAGTAACTATGCCTACCAGGCACACTTTAGTTGACAGAATATATTCCACTGATGTATTTGAAGGTAACAAGGTATAAAATAATCCTTAAATAGTATAATCGTTAACATACTTTGCAAGAATAATTTACTGTAGTTTATACACGCGCAGAAAACTGTTCTGATTGCTTGTTTACTGTTCGGATTGCTTGTTTACTGTTCTGAATGAACTGTTTTACTTATTCTGTTTATCCGTGAGTTGGCTGCCGATATTATTGATACGTGTTGAAGGGTACATGAATTATTTTCTGATCTATATGAACTGTTCCTACTGATGTTTGCTGATGATTTCTTGTCCGAGTTACTGAGCTACGACGGCAACTAAATATTCTAGTTGTCAACATTTCGAAAATCACATGTTTTAGCAATGGGGCAAGTCTTAATGTACACAACTGGTGTTATCATAATGAAATTGTAGAAGTTGTGTTTGTGATAAAAGTAAATTAAGACGAGCAGGATCACATACGAGGTTACATTTGAAATTAGTGTAGGCATATTTTATCGTCCTACTCCTAACATTTTATAACATTATTTCATCACCAAATACAATATGATGTGGAGGTATCAAAGACTTCATAATTTTACGTCAAATACCACCTAAAAGATTATGTTAGATAATATTGATTCAGTAGGTAGACGTCACTGGTCCAGTGTTGTTAGACATGCTTTCTTAGGTTAGTTAGACTTGGGTCTGCCAAGACATAGTATGTATACGTGAATGTTTTCTTAACATTTTAGAAACCAGATTAATATATATCAACATCTAGCCTAAATATGAATGCCATGTCCGTTTAAGTTTATCGTTGGAGCAGAGAAATATGTAGTCGATTCGACCTTGTGTATACTTGCAGTCAGCTATCCTCGTGTTTCAAGTGGGATGTACAAGGCTGAATATTGATACGTGGCAGTCATCATGTACAAATTATTGCTAAAGCAAAGTATCCAAAGATCTGCACCACTTCATCCTCATAAATACATACTAACAGATCATTTGAAAACAATACAGAGACCCTCAGTACAAGAGGTTATTTACATAATGGCAACCACAAACTGTCACAATTTAAAATATGTTATGCGACATTTCAAATATACTTTAAAGAAATGGGTTGAAATGAAATGTGAATCCTTTGTAAAATGGTCCCATAATGTAGCATAAACACTTCATATATATGGACCAAAGGCCCCTCAAACAATAAGCATTTGAACTTCAATTTGAATGCTGTTTATCGCCTTGCCCATCGCGGTATTATACCCCTCTGTATCCAATCATTTATCCCGTTCTTGATTCATATTGATATATTTCGTTCCTATTGGTTTGTGTTTGGTATTTATTGATTACAGTAATCTGTGCCACCCCCCATTAAGGCTATTCACCCAGCTGTCTCCCATTTGTCCATTGCAGTTATCTATCAGTGTTATTTACTTCATGCCTTGCTATTGTCCATTATCAATCAGCTGTACTGGTAAGTTGTTCGCAGGTCCCTAGGGCACCATTGGTTGATGTACCCTCGATGTTTGTTTGGGTTCCCTGAGGGCAAGGGGAACATAAACAAAGATTGAGGGTACATCAACCCATGGTCCCCGAGGGACCAGTGAACAACGTATTTATTTTACACAACACCTCAGTGTTAATTTTGAACTGTTTTATGCATGGGTATAGGATCCTACTATTCGGTCAACCAGTGTGAATCAAAGGATCCGAATCTTGCATCTTGCTGTATTTTCCCGCAGGTATTGTTGCCGCGATGTAATTCCCCTTCTTGCTATTTACATGACTACATTGGAACGTTTTGTCAAAACTTATTTATTGGAAAGAGCGTCGAATGTTTTCGAAACCATTGCGATGTTTTGTGGACGACACAAGAAACAAAGACTTAGAGTTATCTCCCTTCTGTCGATTTCCATTCGCAATATATCGGTAATTTCCGTGAATCATGCGTCATTTAATGTTATCGGGATAAAAAAATAATGACTACAACTAAGTACAGAATCACTTGCAACTGGCAGCGGGGTGTATTGAAATGTACCGCGCGTGTAGGCTGGGTACATGGAAAGTAACAGAAGAGCGCTCAGCCAGTCAGAAAAACGACAGTTATCTGTGAGGTAAGATAAGTAACATTATATGTACGTGTAGGTCACAGACCTTCCTATACCCACTTACAGCAATACTGAATGACAGTACAGACCTTCTATGCAATAACATGGAGTCACAAATCTAAACTGTTAGGTCATGAATCTAAAATATTCACCAAACGTCTCTAGTTGCCACAGTTTTTATTCTTGTCCATGTTCTAGGTGAAGATTGAATTGACGACATGAGACGATGTAGCAGATGCACAAATCAGCGTACGTCCGAAGTAGGCCTTAAAGTCAAGTGTGGAAGATCTCACAAACTACCACTTATATCTCAGTTATACTGGTCTGTAGAATTCCAATAGAAACGTTAATCGAATCGCATCTCGATCAGTCCACCAAAAGAAAATACACCATTAGGAAAAACACGCTCTCATGGCAATCTACGCATAGCAATATCTACGAGTAAGCCACAGGCCTGTCTATACACATATATAACAGTATACACAGCACTATATCTACGAGTAAGCCACAGGCCTGTCTATACACATGTATGACAGTATACACATAGCACTATATCTACGAGTAAGCCACAGGCCTGTCTATACACGTGTATGACAGTATACACATGGCACTATATCTACGAGTAAGCCACAGGCCTGTCTATACACGTATATGACGGTATACACATAGCACTATATCTACAAGTAAGCCACAGGCCTGCCTATACATGTGTATGACAGTATACACATAGCACTATATCTACGAGTAATCCACAGGCCTGTCTATACATGTGTATGACAGTATACACATAGCACTATAACTACGAGTAAGCCACAAGCCTGTCTATACACATGTATGACAGTATACACATAGCACTATATCTACGAGTAAGCCACAGGCCTGTCTATACACATGTATGACAGTATACACATAGCACTATATCTACGAGTAAGCCACAGGCCTGTCTATACACATGTATAACAGTATACACATAGCTCTATAGTTACGTGTAAGCAACAATATCTGTACGTGTGGCCGTGTGTGGTCCTGTGAGTAGAACTCAGGTCAAAAATCAGTTGAAGTTAGAGGCCATATGCAACCGAAAGATTAAACATAATTAAAACACAATTATCACTGTGAATTGTGCAAAAAAATAATCGCGAATCAACAGTGCAATATTTTGTACTTGGGCTTTCCTCTCTCAAAACGTTGCACCCGCGAGACCAAACCCGTTCAGCGCGAATCGGTGTGCACTTATGTGTAACAATTTTTTTATTGGCTGGCTGGTTCTGTCCTGACGATACACAGACGGCTGATTGTGTGTATATAGAGATGATATATTTATTTGGTATTTCAGTATAAGAAGTCCAATTTTGGAAAATTTATGGGAAACAGCTTCTTTTACTGTATATAATGATAATGGTATAAGAATTCATACCGATTTCGCATCATATGCAATGTAAGACGTTGTTATCCATAAGTAATGTATATAGAGCAAGTGCAAAGCAGAACTTGAAACTGACAATTTGAGTTTGCACCGTTTTCCGTCCGACCCAGTCATCCAGGAAAATAGTTGCAGTTTGTTTGCACCTCACAGATATAATAACGTGTTTTCTGTACAAGCTTTGCACCTGCCTGTCTCTGTAATTACATAATGTGACAGAGACAGAACCCAGGTGCACGAGCCATAAATCAGTGTATTGTGTTTATGGTGTATAGTCTGATGGGTTCACAGTTC
The DNA here is from genome assembly GCF_037392515.1 of Haliotis asinina. Classification (NCBI taxonomy): domain Eukaryota; kingdom Metazoa; phylum Mollusca; class Gastropoda; order Lepetellida; family Haliotidae; genus Haliotis; species Haliotis asinina. The sequence continues at coordinate 57,177,189 of NC_090289.1, forward strand.
AAATACTTCAGATTGCATGCGGTTAATTGTTGAAGCTGTGTATTGTATATTGTCATTAACAGACAAGCAGGCAGACACACAGGTATCAGTGAAACGGAGATTCAGATCTGTCAGTGACAGACAGCTCGTCACAATCAACATGGAAAAATATGTTTCCATTGACATTTATTAAAACGCCACTGCATCAACCGTCAATGACATTGTTACGAAGGTGATAGGTGACCATAGGCATCCCAGTGTCGAAGTAGACATAAAGGTGAGCATTTTGTCAATCCCTAATATGAAAATGTTAAAAAGTAAAATATAAATGTGTCATAAATATATCAGACCTGAGTCATGTTTTACGTAGCTAACATTTGATATCTGTTCACAGGTGAAGAAAACCCTTGACAAACTTAAAGTGAAAGCAGCATCCACCCTCGCCCCGATGCCTTCCCTTTATGAAGAAGAAATAGGCAGTTTAAGAAAACGTCCCTGGACTGATGACAACAAAGCCCTTGTTTCATCAATGCCAACATTCGATAGTACCAGAACCCTCCTCTACCGTGCCAGAAGAGCCGTCCTGCCTCGACTTCCCCTCAGAAGAGACGATCTTGTCATCCCAGAAGATTTCCAAAAGACTGAATCGGGTGAGGATTTCCTCCTGATCAACGATGGAACTGCCAAACGAATCCTCGGATTTACAACACCAGAAAACCTTCATCACCTGAGTGAGGCTGATACGATCTTTTGTGACGGAACATTCTACGTGACACCTGGTATTTTTCACCAACTGTACACGATCCATGCCATGATTGATGGACACATGTTTCCCCTCGTGTTTTTCTTTTTACCAGACAAGAGAGAGGTCACATACACAAGAATGTTCAGGCTTCTGTCCGATGCCTGTGTGACCAGAGGCTATTTGTTGCAGCCGCAAAAGATTCAGGTAATATTACTATATATATTGAAATTGATTTTGTGAACAATTCTAACAATTATGCCATTACAACTGAGTGGAGTCAAGTGCTTAGTTATATAAAATGAATTAAAAATAAATTTTCTTTTTGTTATCTTTTAGATGGACTATGAGTTAGCTGCGCGGAATGCCTCTGCGGTTATCTTCCCCCAAGCAGAATGGAAAGGGTGCTTCTTCCATTACACCCAGTGTATATGGAGGAAAGCCCAACAACACCAACTACAGAAGGCCTACAGTGAAAATGATGAAATTAGAAAATTCATCAGGAGATGTGCTGTGTTGCCATTGTTACCAGTCCACGAGGTATGTATTATGATAAGTGTTTTAAAAGGTTGCAAAAATATATGAAAAGTACAATTAATGAACACAATAAGTAGATATGTATAAAACATGCTATTCATCAATGTTTTCTATGTTTATAGTTTGAGGAGCTGTGGCTGAATACATTGGAGAGTATGCCTGATGACCCACGATACCGAGACCTAAGTGACTACGTCACCAGTTACTGGGTCGAGGGTGACCTCCACAGACCACAGTGGAACCACCACGATTCCGCACCAACAATCACCTTGAAGGATGGCATTCTGAGGAACAGTGGCCACCCACTGTGAGGTGATGATACCGAGTTCAACCCCGTTCTCATTTATATTTTTTCTTTCGTTATCGTGTTGACATATGGAGGTAATACTGCTGTAATAAATAATTATATTAAAGGAATTATGTTGTGTTACTTTGATTGTAGGTGCGACTATCGTACCCCGTACCTTTGTATCTTTTCCTTGAGTGTGTTGACACATGTAGGTAATATTGACGTAACAACTGATTATGTTAAAGCAATTGTGTTGTCGTACTCTGTTGGTGGATGCGAAATTTGAATGAGATATCACCTGGTGTGCTTTTCCCGTGCGTATGATGATTTTGGCACGAGATGCTTGTATCTAAACACGTCACATGACTTAATGCTTTTTGAATAAAACCTAGACGCTGTCATCATTCCCATGCTATATCCCAGCCGAGTGAGTCTGGTAGACATTGCTGTTGTGTAACCCCACCCAAAAAAAAGACAAAATGTCGACATCATCTGAATCGGATATTCCCCCCCACAACACATGTAATCGTGAAGAATCGAGTTCAGCCAATCCATTTATGGATTTTGTCTCTTCATCATCTGAGGGTTGACGACATGAACGTGCATTCACCGGGGATGTCTAGCGTTAGTGACGGATCGACTGGGCGACGAACGAGTGACAGTCAGCGCGGCAATTCTTCGTTGTCCAGCACAGGTTTATCTTTTTTACTGACTCAAAACATTAACTCCAGCAGTAATAGTATTAACCCTGCTCCCGCCCCTCCTGTTGCACACCCCAGTACGTCTTCTCCTACCGTTCCGGCACGTCCAAAACGCATTATTAAACGTCCCGCTCGCTTTATAACTTCTTCACCCGAAAACCCTGCTAAACCATCTGACACAAGCCGTCCCCGTAAGTGTAAAACAAAAACCCTGCACCTAACTCCTGCCGACCCCTTCCAGTCTGTCTCACCTCCACGCTCTCCCACACCTTCAGCTGTTGATGCAGTGGCTCATACCACATCCCCTCGTAATATCTCCCCGACATCTCCAGCACCTCGGGTTGTTACACGTTCCAGTGCTAAACAACCCCCTCCTATGAATCTGTTCTTTCTAATTTCACATTTAGGTAGCACTGAGAGCACTGTTTCTTTCTGCCAGCGGTACGGGGTGTTACCAACCCAAGCTACTTGTCCTAACTGTCACCAAGTACTAAGTCGCACTTATACAGTTAATCGCAAGGGTAAGGTTCCTGACTATCGTTTCCAGTGTAACCGCAAGGTATG